>NW_020439039.1:793856-825593 GCF_000699045.2 Agrilus planipennis | reverse complement strand
CAGGCGAGGAAATCGATGGAGCTTGCAGGTTTTGATCTTCGCGGTTGGGAATATAATGGTGATGTTTCCACAGAGAGTATCACTCCGGTTTTAGGCATTATGTGGGATAAGAAACGAGATGTATTATCTTTAAATGTTGAAAATTTAGAAAATTTAGATTTACAGAAAATAACTAAAAGAGATATTTTGTCTTGCGTACATCGTATTTTTGATCCGTTGGGTTTTGTTTGTCCCGTAACACTTGGTCCGCGGATATTATTGCAAGAAGTATGGGCAAGAAATCTCACGTGGGATGACGACGTCGGTACTGAAATTAAAACTCGCTTTATAAAATGGTACGAGGGAATTATTGAATTAAATAAAGTAGAGATACCGCGTTGTCTCATCGGAGGAACGGATTCGCACGATGAAATTAGTTTGCATACATTTTGCGATGCAAGTAAATCGGCATACGCGGCTGTTATTTTTATTCGCATAAAAGATAGTGAAGGAGTCAAAGTTAGATTCGTACAAGCTAAATCGCGAGTTTCTCCTATGAAAAGTAAGGAAAATGTACGTAATAGTATACCACGTTTAGAATTATTGGCGGCAAACGTTGGAGCGAGATTGGCTGACGCTACGACAAGAATGTTAAATACAAAATTTGTAAATCTTCATTTTTGGTCAGATTCATCGACGGTAATAGCGTGGATACATCGTGAACACAACTGGAGTACATTTGTTCATAATCGTGTAAAAGAAATCCGCGAAATCTCAGATCCTAAATCTTGGCGGCATGTTCCGGGTAATTTGAATCCCGCTGACCTTCCTTCGAGAGGGTGTACTGTAGAGCGTTTATTATCATCGCATTGGTGGGATGGGCCGGAATGGTTATATAGAGATTCTGAGGATTGGCCGAATAGTAACGTCGATCTATTGTATAATGAGGAAGAAATACAATCTGAATTGAAAAAGAGTGCAAAGCATGGCAACAGTAGTTGTTTAGTTGCAATATCAGCTGAGCCTAAATTATTAAAAGTTTTGGAAAAGTTTTCGAATTATTCTAAGGTTTTACGTATAGTTGCATGGATAAAAAGATTTATAAACAATTGTAGGAATAGTTCAGGTAAATTACATGAAGACAGTCTAGGCTGTGCGGAAATTATGGCCGCAGAGAAAAGCGTATTAAAAATGTGCCAAGAAAATTTAACAGATTTTGAGAATAGAACCAATAAACAGTTTATGTTATTTACGGATGAAGATGGTTTAGTTCGCGTAAAAACAAAAATTGTACTCAGAGAAGATTCGTTTAATTTCAAGTGTCCATATATTCTACCCAATAATATTAGTATCATTACTTTGATTGTAAGAGACAAACATGAGAATTTAAATCATGCTGGTGTACAGATTACATTAAATTCATTAAGAGAGAAGTACTGGATATTAGGGGGTAGGCGAATAATTAGATCC
The DNA here is from genome assembly GCF_000699045.2 of Agrilus planipennis. Lineage (NCBI taxonomy): Eukaryota > Metazoa > Arthropoda > Insecta > Coleoptera > Buprestidae > Agrilus > Agrilus planipennis. The sequence continues at coordinate 824,144 of NW_020439039.1, read as the reverse complement.
GTAATTAGAAAATGTGTAGTATGTCGTCGTTATGAGGCCCAGCCTTTAAAATCGGTTCCGGCACCACTACCATTAAATCGCGTTAGGGACGCGGCGATATTTGAGGTGATTGGTATAGACTTTGCCGGGCCAGTATATCTCGAAAGCGCGAAAAAGGCTTGGATATGCATTTTCACATGTGCAGTTTTTAGAGCTGTGCACTTGGAGTTAGTAAATTCATTAAATGTAGCGGCAGTACTCATGGCACTTAGACGATTTATAGCTAGAAGGGGCAGGCCCAGCATTATCTACAGCGATAACGGTACAAATTTCAAGGGGCTTAATAACGAATTAACCAAATTAGACTACAAAAAGTTAGGAAGTACCGTTGCACTACAAAAAATAGAATGGCGATTTAATCCTCCCACTGCGGCGTGGTGGGGAGGATTTTGGGAGCGCCTTATAGGAATTCTGAAAAAATTATTACGTCGGACCCTTAGAAGAACAAGTCTGGATTATGAGGAAATGTCAACTGTTTTAGTCGATTGTGAGGCTATAATTAATTCAAGACCGATAACATTTATGTCAGATGTTGAGACTGAGTTCAAACCATTGGCTCCATCGGATTTCTTACAGGAAATAAAAGAGATAGGGGTTTTGGACTTAGATATTATTGAAACAAATAAAATAAATAAAAGGTATGCGTATAGGCAAAAGTTGAAAGAGGAGTTAAGACGCAGATTTAGGAGTGAATATTTAGGAATGTTAGTAAAACAAAAAGCTAATGTAAAAAATACTGATAAGATTAGTGTAGGGGATATTGTGTTAATAGGAAGTGATAACACTAAGAGACTTGAGTGGCCATTGGCTAAGGTTACGGATGTGATTCCAGGCAAAGATGGAATTATTCGTGTGGTGCGATTAACGACAGCTTCGGGCGAGTTAGTGCGACCGATACAAAAGGTTTTTCCGTTAGAATTAAATTATGACAGTGTTAACAATTGCGTGAAAAACTCTGTGCAAGAGGAACAAGACATATCGGAAAATAAAGTCCAATGTATCAAATCAATTGAAGGTAATAAAGAGAATCCAGTTGAATGTAAAGAACCCTATGTAACTAAGACTGGCAGAAAGGTTAAGAAAGTCGAACGATTAATGTATTTTAATTAGTCACTAGTGTTAGTTACGTTTATTATTAATGTTTTTTTGTTTTTTGAGATAAATAATGCGTTTTATCTCAAGGTGGGGAGGATGTTGAATTTGTAAGGATTTAGTTGTTTTTTTTGCATGTTTTGTCATGTCTGTTTGATACGAGCGGTGTCTAGCTCAAAGGCAAGTGCCGCGCTGGGGGCTGCGATGTCTTGCACAACAGCATTTGTGTTTTTGATTTGTTTAGTCTACCTATCGTGGTGGAAATAAGAATAAGTAAAATTTGCTATGTTTAGTTTAGTCAGTAATAGATAGTAGTAAGCACAACATGTATTGAAGTAGTCTTGTTTTCCGCATTTTAAAATATAAAAGTTAATTCTCGTTTTGATATCTTCGTTGTTTATTTTCAACAAAATAATTTCCCTTGGATTCAGTTCCGCGACAAAACAATGTCATTGGAAAAGGTGACAAATATTATTTCTACCCGGATGAATATATACATACATAAAGCGATGATTTAAAACCCCACGTTATATTCCTCACATATACTTAAATTGGTTAAACTACTTCTGTTTTTTTGTATTTTTTTTTTCTTGGTATATTCTTACTTTTGTGATGCCTATTACAAGAACATTACCATCTTACTCAAATGAGAAAATGCAAGCCATTCTTCTGTATTGTACCTATGTTCCCTTTCTATCCGTATAAAATCGCAATCATGCACTAATAGTTTCGTAATTATGGATAAATTCCACTCGTAGTTAATTACTTCCTGGTTTAGGAAGAAATCATACAACCTAAAACCCGGAGGTTAGCTAGAGAAACTGTTGCTAATTTCTCTGGTACATGGGTGTGTATTCCATCGACGGTAGTAGCCTGAAATATTACATGTTTGCGTCAGTTAATTCTAAATGCAGTCCATAAATACATTTCGTTGCACAGGGTGGATTGCTTACGAACATCGACTTTTATTTGTAGTAACACAATACACTGATTGTATCAATCTTGTGTAGGAAATGAAAATTAGGTATCATTCAGAATTCGATAAAGTTATGATTCATAATGTTGCACGTGTACTTCTGGTTCAAATTTTAACCGTAATCTTTATATGTATACCTATACTAACACTGTCTCTCATTTTAAAGTTTCATACGCTATTTATTGTCGTTAAAATTACTTTTAAAGGGTTAAGACAGTCATATGTTTCCGTTAGTAAATAATTCCGTTCGAAAATTTTCCTACCAAATGGTCAAATTTACTTAAGATAAATATACAAAGGTACCTAATATTTATGCATGTGTACAAATAATTTTGTTTAAAGGTCGATTTAAGTTAGATTAGTTTATGTTGTGTTACGCTAGGTAGGTTATTTAAGGATGTTTGGGAGGTACGTCAAAATGCTACGAGACAAATAAAAATTTGGAAGAACGTTCCTCATTCAATTCTAAAGCTCCCGTAAAAATTACAGATCGATCACTAAACCGTTAAAAAGTTATTGAAATTTTAAAAAATTGTAATTTTACACGTCATTTTATGGAGATTCGTTAACCAAACAGATTAATTTATTTTTATTAACAGAAAAAAAGCTACCAGAAATTTCAAACTTTTATAATAAGTAACTTGAACTCTGGAGAATCACTTTAGCGTAAGGTTATTCAAATTCACTAAATGGTTATCGAGGAAAAAATGAAAAATTAGTTGAAAATCTCGTTTTTACTTGATAATACAATGATAATATTTATAATTGTCTGAAATAAATGCAATTTTAAAGTTTTAATTATTATTTAAACATATTAAAAAGTTTTACGCTCATTATTAATAAAGATTGAAACTAAATATTTTTTTGTTTCGAAGTTGAAATCAAGGCATATTCACTGCCAATAGTCAATAGTCAGTTAAAAATTTTCCATATTATTCGTTATTTCTTATTTTATTCAAAGTTTTTGGTCAAATTCCAAATTTTCTCTCAAACCGCATACTTCTTTTTAGTATAGATAGCATTTATTTACCTCATGATATGCTGCAAAACTTAATTAATCACGAATTTCTTACTTTATGTACTCTTGTCTCCGATTGTACCTTCCAAACATCCTTAAGGTGAATAACAATCCCCCATCCCTCTAATTGTTCAATTAAGTACACATATTTACATATAAAATAGGGGTTGGAAGGGGACCGTCAAGTCAAAACATCTTGAAACAAAAGAAACACATGATTTACAGGAACGAATGTTAATAATCATATGTGTCTGTAAACGAATTGACTCATAGGCAGGTTTACAGTACGATTGTATAATTTTAACGAAAAGCTGGAGAGAAAGTGCATCGGAAAATAGATTACGGAAAAATTCACCCTGAAAAGAATTTGGAGGTTCTGAATGCCGGAAAAATGACCAATCGAAATAAGTAAGCCGGAAAATGGGTACACCAAAATATGCGATTATCTTATAATAAGCGTAAATGTTCCTGTGGTTTTTAAAATTACCTAGAAGAATTTTATTTCGCTTTGCACACTAACGCGTAGCATGAGGACGAAGAGAGATTTTGAAATAGGGCATATAATAAGTTAAAGTGTAATTCCTTTGCTGCAATATACAAAGTTTACTATTCATTATGTCATTGAGATCGGATAGAAGTGGTCTTTACTACCTACCACGCCGTCAGTGGTGCTGTCTTGATTATTTTTGAAATCCCTCTTGGGGTGTGAGTATGGTGGTTGTTGTATGACCAAACTTTATCTTACAAAGAATCCATATTTATTAGCCCATTATGATTGGCTTAGATATATTCTATTTAATTATAATATTATGTTATTTAATCATAATTAAACATATGGGTGAATTTGCCTTAAAGATAGATTTTAATTGATGGTCACATACAACAAACATAAGCAGTACTCTACCTAAGAAATTTGAATTGCTCGTCTCTTACTTTAAGTATTAGCTGTAATCGATTCAGGGTTGCGCCTACCGGAAGTAATTTGTGTTCCCCTTTCCTGATCGTGGGAACTCGATGCAAGACGTGCTTTTAAAAACGATGAAGATAACTACTGCAATCTGTCGTAAATTATAAGGACGGAACTGTAAATTTCAGTTATAATTTGTTTATTCATAGTTAACAGTCGTGCTACTTAAAGGAATATTAACTTTTGATGGATCTGATTAAATCGCATTGTATCTAAAACTAACCTCAATCCATAAACATGAAGCTTGCGCTTTTAAATAAAAAAAAAGACAATGCTTACTGTATTACAAGCGAGAATATAAATAATATAGTGAATAAGCTTGTTTGCCCCTGTATTCATTTTTAGGATCACTCTGTCTGTCTGTGTGTCTATCAATACACTTTTTCCCAGGATCTGCAATTTCGTGGAGCTGTGTAAAAGTCTATGTTAACGCAATCAAAAACTACTGTCGTTTATGTCTCATATTTTGACACTCGTATAGGAATATCAGAACCTATAGGGCAGCGGTCGGGGAACTTTTTTAATCATTACCCCAAAATATTTTTGTGTAAGTTGATACTACCCCATGGCGAAGAGCAAAAAAAAACGAAATCGCCTCTTTTTACCATCTTTCATATTGTAGCCCCCATGATAATTTTGAAAAGAAAACAATAACTAAAAATTTAATTTAGACATCATTTATTCAATTTACCAATGTAATACCTAGTAATACATAACGGTAATAATAGTAATATATGTAATATACAGTTGAGGAAAAAAAAAATCGCCTCCACAGAAAATATAAGTAAATGATAGTTTCTTGTTATTTTGTAATTCATATGATATTTTTCTTGTATTATTAGACGAAAAAACTAGTTTAAATTTTATATATAGCCCCCATAAAAAATATTTTTTATTTTGGAGAAATGATGTTCGATACAATTGCTTCAAAATTGGAACTTTTTGATGTAAGAGCGATTTGAATACAGTCTTTGGCGTTTAATCGATTTCTGTTCTTCGTTTTTAAGTTTAAGTTGAAAAAAATACTAACAGGTTTACAAAATAGCAAATTAAAAATATATACTTTTTACTCCGGTTCCCCGACCGCTGCTATAGGGTATCTCCCGTTGACCTAAAATTATGAAACTTTATTATAGGTAATGTCTCTTAGCACAAGTAAAGGGAAGAAAGCAAAGCTTGTTACGATCGATATGAAATCACTGCAAATTTGTAGTTACATTACAAGAACAAATTGTTTTTTAATTGTAATATTGTAATTATGCGTTTTAGGGACTGATAATGGAGGGCAACTTAAAACGCACTCGGTAAAAGCGGGAAAACTTTTTTGACACGATTTTCGTGACGAAGGAACTATTTACAATACATACCTTGAAGTTTGACTCCCCTTAGATTACTGACAATGCAAAATAACACTTAAGGATCAATGCATTAATTTATATGGTAACATGTATGGTTTTGTGAAATCAGAATTCAGGAATTTTAGCTCGTCAAGTTACCTGTTATAACGTTACTTCCACGATTGGAGCACTTCTAATGTTGATTGTTAATTCAAAACAGAAGAACATGATGCTTGAAATTTGAAATCTAAAATCAATTCTTCTGTTTGACACCATCCACCAGCATAACAAGAGCACTGAAGATGTCCTATACCTTGGAAGAGAAAGCGTCGGTAGCAGATAGCTTCACGAAACACCAGAATCCTGAGCTTCATAAGACTTCACGTGTTAGATTGTTTTGGAGACCTTATTATATATATGTATTTACTAATCCAAAATCAACTGTTTTTATTTTCAATAGCAACGATTGTTGCAACTTATCTCAGTCTGGAAAACGTGGTTTTGTTCTTGAAAATGAAGTCACAGCCTTGATCTTGCGTTCTTGAGAAGACTGCAAGACAAAACACATTTTTCTCATCATCTTGCTGAACATAAATCAAATTAGCTCTACAAATTAAATACTCTTATACATTTCATCCTGTCAGTTTTTTTCTTTTTAGAATTCATCTACTTCTTTACATGTAATTGCGCGTTTCACGCCATCTTCTCTACATGTTTCCTTGACCTTTGAATTTACATAAAAGGTTAATATAATTAGTGTTGAAACTTAAATTACTAACACCTATTACAGTTTTGGTCTATAACCAGGTAGATGTAATATATATGTATACACAAGCACGTAAACAATATATCTGCCCAATTATGCAAAGTAACGTCATTTTTGTTATATCCTGGTAACCCGCAGAGTTAATTGTATATGTAAGGGAGTTGTATTGGTTTCCGCTTGTTACGACGGATATGAAATCACCTTTAAAAAAATGTTAATTAGAATTAGGTGGGCATCANGGTGACGGAGGTCCCTCTCGTTCAAAAGAAAAAACTTCTGTTTCTCACCCACATTCCTGTAAATATAGGAAACAACAAGACTACAACACTCACTTAGTTCATGTGCTATTTTCCTGATCTTGTGATGTTCAGCAATTAAATGAATTATTCGGTTAAAGTCCGTGCTAACCTAACTTATCGTTAATCTAGTTTAATCCATTATATCCCGTTTTCACGCACCGTTGCGAAATTGCACCCCGGCCAGTAGGAGTGGCATTGCGTGTGATTTAAATACGTAATTTATAAAATCACCGAGAACATTTCAGAAATGCGTATTATAATATAGAAAAGATCTTTTAAAGAAATATTCTGCCATGAAACAATAATACATCAAATAAGATATAGAGGAATTCTCTTATAACGGGAAGCATCTATTGTTGTATGCGTGTACTCATTAACCAGTCCTGATAAATCGTCTATAACGAACTTTTAATTAGGTATGTTAAAGTTTACTCAAATACAAACATTAGCAGTAATATTTCCTCATCGACTTGAGGTAATTTATAGTGAATAATAATTAATAATGAATTTTCATGTTAATATTTACAAATATTAACATTAAATCTTGACATGTCGTCTATGACAAGCAATATAAGAGCTTTTAAAGCAGTATCTCTTTGCTCATTATAAATACAAAAGGAAATTTCTTCAGTATCTTACAATCAACACCCAAAATTGCAAAAAAATAGCGATAATAAGATATACTTTGTTTTGTGTGCTTTCTTTTTGTTTCATAAGTGATGCTATAAAATTGACAACAACGAATTAAGTGCCTGTGTAACTTCAAAAGAGAATAAAACTTTATCAAATCACAAGCTTCCTTGTTACGATTAGTTTAATTTCGACTGCTTAATAATTCATTATTAATACTAGAAAGCGTATATAGTTGCGCGATTTAGTAACATGATAATTTTATCGTAGATGATCAAAGTCGTTGCTGCATTTGATTATTTCATACACGCTAGCGGTTTTGATACATTAGATGGATTAGTTTCATGTGCAACTTTTTCTTCGTGCCCGCACGGATAGAACACTGCAATTGCACGCGTTTGTTGTACCATGGCATTCTTTCAGATTTTATCGGACTCTGACATCTTTTTAAGTACATACACAAAAATGTATGTAAGTATGTACAAAACTGGAGCACAACCCACTTATGGACACAAATAATGTAACCTTCACGAAGAGGACCGTTTTAATGGTGGTCTCTTTACAGTTATAATGTTTTGGTCAATTTTAGATAACAATTTCGTTTTTCAAGTTCACTGCCATTACAACAACAAGTTATGTTTGTATACTTTTAAGTGAAAAACGGTGCTTAAAAGTGATCTGGTAAATACAACATCTACTAAATAACATACATAGAGACACAAATAATGTTTTGTTCATTTTTTTGCGTTAAAATTTTATTTTAAACCAAGTGCCAAATGATTACACAAGTCTGCGAAATTTTTTTTTTTGAAAAGTTGTTTTCTTAAATTGTTAATATTTGTCGTAATCGTCTTAAAAGTAATAGAAAACGATATTTATATGGTATATACCACGTCACATTAACCCATAAATGCTCGGAACACATTTCCATTTGAAGCCTTGCCACGTAATGAGTGCGACGAAAAAATACTCGATAACTAGTGTTTCTATGTTTTTAACGATGCTCGCTTCGATGGTGTTGGTTAAAAATACCTCCGACAATATTAAAGCATGGAAAGATCGAAAATAAAAAAAAAACGTGATTTTTGAATTGACTTTTTTCTTAAAAAGTAATTTTTTGTGTCCTTACGATCTTTTTGTATGCTTAAAACCTGTATAGATAATGACGTCGATATCTAACCATGAAATAATCACCGTTGATCAAGTCGAAATGCCTTTACAAACTGTTTGATCAAACCAAGTTTAATGTAAAGTGGCGGAAGCAATACTTTCTTGTGTTCTTTCAAACTCGTATTGTTGATATTTTTCACTCCGACTTCCAATTGCATTCTACTTTGGACAGAAACACCGAATAACAATGATTTTGATTTACCATAAGTCCACTGTCTTAACACTTCAACACATAACCTGCATATTTTATCGTAACCCAGTGTTTATCTTAGTGACACAAGTTCATTCAGAAGTAAGCTTAATAAGCATTTTTTACAAAGTCTGTTTATTCAATCTTTGCTTAACTATTGTATATTGTCCGCAAATGAAAAAATTACATTTTAATAGTTTTTACAACTCCCAGAAGCTATAGTTTAAGATAAATGAAACACAATCTTTTATTACACGTTAATATTGTATATCTATCAATAATGGCGCGCTATAAACTATTTTTTTTTCAGGCGGTGTAAACGACTATAGTTAGTTTCAGACTATCTAAAATAAAGTAAAATGCAATATAATGCTCACTCAGAGAGTATTAAATAGAAATATAAGCTTTAAAGTGAATTTTGTGAAAAAACAAATAAATTTTTCGATTAATCTACATACAAAAAAAATGTGACGTGATACGCTAAAATAAAGTTTTTATTTGCAAAATATAGACCAACATTTACATGCTTAAGATAAATTTATACAAAAAAACTTTTTTATCGCAGACCTGTGTTATTAATGTTAAGAGCATGCTGAATGAAAAATTTCAATATGAGCATGTTTTGTTTTTGGGGATAACAACAGATATCGCCCTAAAATAACGAAAAAATATGTCATACAATTTGATGTTTGGGAATGTTAATTTAGTTCAGTAATTTGATTAAATTTTTGCAGTCAAAATATTCAGTCTTCGATTCACGGTTGTTATATATCAATATATAGCTGTTTCACTCATTTTATGTAGGTTTCTTTAAGTATGTACTTTATGGAATACAGTTAGCGTTTATTTAGACGCTGTGTTTACCATATTATTGCTGAATAAATATTATTTGAGAAAACTCGGTTGATAACGATTTAGTTGTTAACAAAACTTGATCTATTACGTAGAAGGCGTTTATGAAATCATTCTTTCGTTGTAAAATTTTTCGAGGACCAGAGTAAAAGCCCGCGGCGGAATTAGAAAATAGTCGCATAGATATATATAGATTTTTCATGAAAAGCTGACGCACTCAAGCAGTAATAATAGCAAATTTCGACCTTCTATTATCTAGGTACCTTGTAAATCCCTTCCGTACGTTTCAAGTCGGTCTTAGGTAGCAGAGAGAGAGAGAGAGAAAAAAAAACGTAAAGTGTTTTAGCTTGTCAAGAATTCATCGTCAAATTCTTCCTAGTAATTATCGTGAGCATTACGTGGATGATTTCGCTAAATAAGGTGCTAAATGCGAACCCAAACACGTTGCTGCAATCACATCTGACCTTGTCACTCACACAATTTGCTTGGACAAGAAAACGATTACTACCACGGCAACTTCTGAACTAGGAAGAGAGTTTTACCATTCAAGTCTGACCTAAAAACTGACGACGTGTATTGTTGTTGTCGACGTTCCTTGTCTTGTTCCTATCTTGTAATAGAAAGCAATCATTTGAAAATAATGGCATTTTTTGGTACCGTTATTTTATTCATTTCTTCAGATGGTAAGTGACTGTAATACACTCAGCCTCGCCTGCTCGTACCAGGCAATATCGTAGACCATTGCTCTCTAAATATTTCAAAACGAAAGCAAATCAAACCAAAACTTGCACCTCGGTTCAAATTAATAAACTATTTCAAGAAGTTATAGTCAACTAACTTTACTTGTGTTTAAAATAAGTACTTACATGGTAAATATTGCACTTGGCATCACCCGCGTAGCTAAATACGCCTAATAACTAGTAGGACTGCGTGCTACTTTGTTTAACCATGTTCTATTGGCTTAGGTACCTACATCCCGTTCGGTTTTCGATAATCTTAAGATTTACTACTATTGATAATTAAATTGTTTTTGAAATGGTTTTTGAAAAATACATATAAACACTCTGTCTACTATTAGATGTAGGGAGAGATGCGAGATATGTGTTGAAGGAGAGAAGGGACATGAAGAATTGAGCTGATGCAAAGGTTTATTCGGAGGATTTCCGAATCCTTCACGATCTTTTTGTATGAGAAAAATGCATTGCTATTGTGTGTGCGTAAGAAAGAGTTTTCCTTTAGCCATGTTCCTGTTCAGCAGAGTATCGAAACAACCAAATGTAGATCGCGATTTCGAATGTATTGATTCTTATCCGCACACTACACACAACTGTGATTAAAATATCACTGTTTGGTTGCGGTTTTCCAGAATATACTTACAATAATCCCACTACTTCCACCAGCATACCATAGAATAAGTCGTCTCCCAATTTTTGTACTTCCACGTCTCTTTTTTATAAAATAATTGTTACGCCCCTCGCCCCCAATTGTCGTAACAGTCTGCTTTCATAAATACTCACTGGGATTATTCTAAGCACAGATTTGACGTTCTTTTTGCTTATGTTTAATAGTGATATTAATGTAGGTATATTCTAGAAAACCGCAACCAAATCCTGACGAAAAAGAAGAAGGACATGCAGACCTAAATTACATTACCGTTCACAAATAGTTAAGGATGTGGGATTTTCTAAGTTTAAGAAAATTCGAAGATTAACTCAGGATAAAAAAGAGTGGAGGTGCGTATCTAACCAATCTTTAAGACTGACAATCCTATTATGATAAAAAAAAATCTTCATACAAATTAGCACATTTTCGATAATTGATGATTGCCAGTTCAGTAGAAATGCGAACACCAAATTTCTTGTGTACTACTGAAGTAAGTTTTTTCCCTCCCAATTGTAAGTCTCTTTGGTTTGTCGATAATTTTCAAATGTAACCCATTACCAAATGACACAAGTTTGTATAAAAAGAGTTTCTATATTTGATTTTTGCTCAATCGAATCCCCTTATGACATATGGTGAGGTTGTCGATTTCTATTATGCACAGTTAAACACGTGTTCGGTTTGTATCATAACGTAGCGAACACGAGTGTGTTTGTGTGCAATCGGGCACACGTGTGTGAGAACGGTTTATCGATTCGCCAACTAGCCACGGGCGCCTTTCTTCATGTGCGCCGTATTTGTAAATGTGTGTGTCGTACCTGCGTTCTAGGAAAGCAGTTAAACAGTTCAAAGAAAAAAGAAACTATCCGGATGTTTCGAGAAGGCTCCCGAAGGTAAACAAAAGAGTATTTAAAGGAAGAGACGATCGCCGAGAGGAAGAAATAAATTGACCGTTGCAGAAGTTAATCGAGAAATAAATTGACAGTGATAGCAGTGAAATAAATAGCGCAGAGAATAGTGATATATCAGCAATAGTGTTTTTAAGTTCTTTAATAATTAATGTAAATAAATAGTTTTTGTCGTTATCAGTCTTAGAAGTTAATTTGTTAAATCCACGAACATTACAATAAAATTCTTTTTGGAAAATTCATAAGGTGTAACTTATTTCTTTTATGAGGATCCCAATGAGTAATCTACGGGGGAATTCCTCTGTCGATATGACGTTCATTTACCATATGAGGCTAACACACTACATAAAGCGTGTCCTCCATAAATTCTAGTTGAGAATCAAAGCATTTTTTGGCGAAACAATTAAAATGTTGTTTCTATAACACACTTATACACACACTTCGTTTTGCCATCATTGTCTATACTGAATAATATCTTTGGCCTTCGACCGAGTTAACGGTTCGTTGTTTTGATATTATTAAAATATGATATTTTACACCGTTATTCAAGATACTGAGAGCCTGTCTGTCACACTGTGTGTAGGCTTAAAAACTCTCTGAACCAATAAAAAAAGCGAATATGGGAAGGTAGCAAAAAACATTATATACAAGACGATTTTATGACTAATTAGGTTTTAGCTGTGGTTGAAGTTAATTAATGGATCTACTGTAAAAACGGTAATTTAATGTTGTTTCTTAAGAAGATTATGAAAAAGGAAGCCGATACAAAATTGTTACTTCTAAAGATACCGCAACATACTGTGTGCAATAAACCAAGAAACTGTTTTTTTTTTTAAGTCACGAAGAGCAATACACTCATTATTGTTAAACGTAATTATAATCAAGCCAAAAGTTTAGAAATGGTAAAAAGCCTTCTGAACGCTGCACTATTACCTTTCGGAATTGATAGCTTTACATCTTCTACAAAGATAATTACAGTGCATTAACTGTCCCTTGGGTAAGATTGGATGTAAAAATTGAATGGCTAACTGTGCTATTATTGGGCGCCAACTAGCACCGATTGTAGTAATAACCATAATAAAGCATGCACCAGTTTTCAACCCACGCGTCATAAATTGTTTCTAAATTATATGTGTATGTTTCTTCGTGATCTTTATTCAATGTTACGAGAATACCATTATTATCGAAAATGCACCTTTAATGTACTAAAGTAACAGCAACGCTAAACTCTTAAGAGCGCTATGGTATTATGAATATATACCTATTAATTAACTTGAAATTAAATATTTTGAAGGTTTCACAATTATTTTTATTTACAGTTTACTTTATAACAGTTTTGCGCTATAAGGCATCTTAAGCAACTACAGCATATTGCTACTGATGTCATATTGCTTTGAACATTTAACTATTCCTTCCAAAAAATGTAAAAATTTCTAATTTATTCTTGCTCCTAATCGTGTCTTTCTAATTTCTCCTTGTAGACTAAGTTAACGCAAGCCTAGATGTAGTACAAAATTTTTGGCGTAGTATTTAACGATTACAGGAGAATGATGAGGATACTGTTGAGAGAGGTTAGAAATGAAGAGGTATTAGAAAGAGTAGGAGAACAGAGGAATCTATGGAAGTCAATAAGAAATAGGCGAGATAGATTGGTAAGACACCTTTTCAGGCATGAAGGTCTAGTCAGAGACATATTAGAGGAAGAAACGGGAGTTGGGAGGGGGTAGAGGTAGACCTAGAGTAGATTACTGTTCGCAAATAGTTAAGGATGTGGGTTGTTCTAGTTCTTAGGGAAATGCGAAGATTAGCTCGGGATAGGAAAGACTGAAGGTGTGTGACCAACCAGTCTTAGGAATGACGACCTTATGATGAAGACTTAAAGTTGGTATGAAAATTAATTTAGAAAAGTAGAAACAAATAGAAGCCAACTCAATCAATTTTATTGGTAATTGTACAAATGTGATCAGTTGTATTATATATTATAATTGAAAATAAAGCCAAATCGGTTTGATAGCCCAGTTCTTTTGCGGCATTGATTTCAATCTGATGGTAAGTGAGTTTTGGTCGACTCCATTTGTCAAAGCTTCTACCACAGGCACATTCTGAAATGTTGATCAAAGAAAATTTATGACAAATATAATGCATTTTAGACTAACCAAGGTGAACGCCATTTATCTACTTTTATTGTCTTTTTTAATTTTTGTTCGTACTAATTTCAGTATGTAGGTACCTTTAGCATTCAATATATATATTTATCGTTAAAGAACAAATAAAACAAGTTGGCAAGCCGTTTTTGCTGATTTACAAACTGCATAATCGAAGACGATGTGTAGAACATGAAGTTTTCTACTATTAATCTCGTAAGTGATAACCAGTGACAGTAATAGCGTTAATAAGGAAATCTACGCTTCAAAACATCACTACAGGAGTGCTTAGAATTCTATTTCAGATAAAAATTGAGATATTAACGACCGTATATAGGAATCAGCATGACGGGAATGCTAGACGTTTTATTCGTCCAATATTTATTCGCTTTTAAACGAAAATTTAAATTTAAAATGAGAAAATAAGTGGAAATATTTCTGGTTAATTGCGCCGTATGTCTAATTCGATTTCTCAAGCGGCAGGTATGCCGGCAATTTAGCAAAAGTTATCCTAGTGGAATAATGAATCTTAACTTTGAAACGATTGCCTCACTAGTCCACCGATACATTAAACATGTGCATTGACATGGAGCAGGAATTTTACTGAAATGACATGGGAATGTTGTAAACTGTAAGATACAGGAATTAATTCGTTGCCATCATCAAGTACACCTAGTTTCTTTTTATATAAGACTAAACTGAACTAAACATATCGACGTTGAACCAAAGCTCGAGTGCTCAATTAGTTGGTCGCTAAAATCACAAAAATGTTATATATTCTATCTATTCTTATTGGCACGCCGTTGTTTCAAACACCTAGCAAGCATTTCATCATTTTTTCATTGAAAATAAACACTACACATGACTCGTTTTAACTGGACAGGGTCAAATGTTGCTCAAATAATTTCATTAAGTTGAAGTTAAAACTGAAATTTTTGTCGTAATTAACAATAAATGAAGTCAATCTTTAGATATTAGTTTATTAGTATTAACAAAAAATTAGTAATATAATCGTTCTCTTTATAAAAACTTTTTATTTTTGTTTTAATTACTTTTGCTGCTAATCATCATTATCATAAGGTCTTCAGTCCTAAAACTAGTTGGACATGCACCTCTACTCTTTCCAGTCCTGAATCTTCGCATTTCCCTAAAACTCCGACATCCTGCATCCTTAACTGTTTGTGAACAGTAATATAATCTAATCTGTCTACCTCTACCCGTAATAATGTCTGTTTCTGCTTCTAATATAATCCTTCATCCTGTTATCTGACTTGCTAGATACCGAAAATCGGCTTACTTTAAGATTTTTAGGTAAGCAGTAATTGATTTATTAAGGTTCTACTGTTAAATATAAATAATTCGTGACATATGTCTTGCGTGTTCTCTAAGAATTTATCTGCTCGATTTTTTCGAAATAANAAAACAAGTTGGCAAGCCGTTTTTGCTGATTTACAAACTGCATAATCGAAGACGATGTGTAGAACATGAAGTTTTCTACTATTAATCTCGTAAGTGATAACCAGTGACAGTAATAGCGTTAATAAGGAAATCTACGCTTCAAAACATCACTACAGGAGTGCTTAGAATTCTATTTCAGATAAAAATTGAGATATTAACGACCGTATATAGGAATCAGCATGACGGGAATGCTAGACGTTTTATTCGTCCAATATTTATTCGCTTTTAAACGAAAATTTAAATTTAAAATGAGAAAATAAGTGGAAATATTTCTGGTTAATTGCGCCGTATGTCTAATTCGATTTCTCAAGCGGCAGGTATGCCGGCAATTTAGCAAAAGTTATCCTAGTGGAATAATGAATCTTAACTTTGAAACGATTGCCTCACTAGTCCACCGATACATTAAACATGTGCATTGACATGGAGCAGGAATTTTACTGAAATGACATGGGAATGTTGTAAACTGTAAGATACAGGAATTAATTCGTTGCCATCATCAAGTACACCTAGTTTCTTTTTATATAAGACTAAACTGAACTAAACATATCGACGTTGAACCAAAGCTCGAGTGCTCAATTAGTTGGTCGCTAAAATCACAAAAATGTTATATATTCTATCTATTCTTATTGGCACGCCGTTGTTTCAAACACCTAGCAAGCATTTCATCATTTTTTCATTGAAAATAAACACTACACATGACTCGTTTTAACTGGACAGGGTCAAATGTTGCTCAAATAATTTCATTAAGTTGAAGTTAAAACTGAAATTTTTGTCGTAATTAACAATAAATGAAGTCAATCTTTAGATATTAGTTTATTAGTATTAACAAAAAATTAGTAATATAATCGTTCTCTTTATAAAAACTTTTTATTTTTGTTTTAATTACTTTTGCTGCTAATCATCATTATCATAAGGTCTTCAGTCCTAAAACTAGTTGGACATGCACCTCTACTCTTTCCAGTCCTGAATCTTCGCATTTCCCTAAAACTCCGACATCCTGCATCCTTAACTGTTTGTGAACAGTAATATAATCTAATCTGTCTACCTCTACCCGTAATAATGTCTGTTTCTGCTTCTAATATAATCCTTCATCCTGTTATCTGACTTGCTAGATACCGAAAATCGGCTTACTTTAAGATTTTTAGGTAAGCAGTAATTGATTTATTAAGGTTCTACTGTTAAATATAAATAATTCGTGACATATGTCTTGCGTGTTCTCTAAGAATTTATCTGCTCGATTTTTTCGAAATAAAAAAAAAAATTCAAGTGTTGTTATTAGTAACAATTAATCTCTAACAAATCTGGGCACTAACAAGCAGGTTTTTGCTTACTTGACAGGTGTTTCTAACGGTATTATCGGTAACGTAAGGCCTCGTCCAAGTTTACAAAGGCGGATAATAAGGTACTTATTAGTAATAACTGTTCGGGAGTAAAATTATGGATAATTCTGTGCGGCATAAGCTCATTTTCTTTCGCAGGCAGACGTAAGGATGTTGTTGGAAAACGTTAATTGTAATGTGTAGGTAATTTAGAAACAGTTAAAGTCAAAGTTCAAGTTTGTATCAGTGCAAACATTGCGCAGGTACTCTCAGTAACTTAGCGTATAATTTCATTTATAAGAAAAGTGAAAATTAATATAAACACGAAAAGTGATTAGTCCATTATAACAATTCATGAACAATTATTGAAATTTCTTTTTCTATTATTAAAGTTATACTTTTTCCTATCTGAAAACATAAACATTAATCTAACTTAACCTCCACCTTACTTAACTCTAAACCTAACTTAACCTAACCTAAGCCCCACCTTACTTAACTCTAAACTTAACTTAAACAACGAAACCATAATATTTTAATATTTAGGGTAACCCCGCAAGGAGTCTGTGGTATCAAATAAAAGAAAGGTTATGAGGAACATGGTGACGGAGGTCCCTCTCGTTCAAAAGAAAAAACTTCTGTTTCTCACCCACATTCCTGTAAATATAGGAAACAACAAGACTACAACACTCACTTAGTTCATGTGCTATTTTCCTGATCTTGTGATGTTCAGCAATTAAATGAATTATTCGGTTAAAGTCCGTGCTAACCTAACTTATCGTTAATCTAGTTTAATCCATTATATCCCGTTTTCACGCACCGTTGCGAAATTGCACCCCGGCCAGTAGGAGTGGCATTGCGTGTGATTTAAATACGTAATTGAAGATTTTTTAAATAAATACATAATTGTTATTACGCATATGTATGTATTATATGCCAAGTATAAAATAAATATACGTAGTATAGGTAGCTTCTGCCGCGGTTAAATAAATACACACTTTTTTCCTATTTGTAGAAATTTTTTGAGCTTTTACTTCACAGGAAAATCGACTACGTCGAGTAATTAACACCTTCTGATGAGGTTTTACCAATATGTAGTACAGTTATACCATATAAGAAAAGTTTCGAATGTATTCTTGTAATTGTCAATTTCCTTTACCACAGCCTCTTATGTTTTGCCATTGATGGAACTGAGAGAGCAGCTTTTTGCACATCTTTTTAAAGGTGTGAAACCTTCCTTCTTACAAATAAACATCACAAGTATTATAGAGAACTGGGCGTAAACTTTAAGCTACTTGTTGAATTGATTTAGCATTATACTTAATATGAAAGTTCCGTCCTTATTACCCCTTTTATGAATTAGCCGTTATTGAATTAGATTTAAATTAAATTGGGCAAGATTCCGTATAAGTATAAAAAAGTATATAATATTTGAAATTTCCAAAAAAGATCAAATCTAGCATGTTTTAATTGCAGAATTAAAAAAGTGTTTTAAATCAAATAAACTGCATATTTCTCCTCATCATAAGGTCGTCAGTCCTAAGACTGGTTGGACACGTACCTCCACTCTTTCCTGTTCTGAGCTAATCTTCGCATTACCCTAAATCTAGAGCAAGCCATATCCTTAACAATTTGCGAACAGTAATCTAATCTAGGTCTACCTCTACCCCTCCTAACTACCGTTTCTGCCTCTAATATGTCTCTGACTAGATCTTCACGCCTGAGAAGGTGTCCTACTAACTTATCTCGCCTATTTCTTATTGACTTCCATAGAGACCTCTCCTCTTACTCTTTCTAATACCTCTTCATTTCTAACCTTCTCTATCCACGGTATCCTTATCATTCTCCTGTAAGACCACATTTCGAACCCTTCTAACCTTTCCTTTTCCGCCGCGCCCACTGTCCATGTTTCGCACCCGTACAGCGCTGGCTTCCAAACATACACCTTTAACAATCTTTTTCGAATTTCTAAATTAACCATTCGCGAGCATAAAAGTGACTTCTTTTTATTGAAGGCGACTCGATCCTGCGCTATCCTCTGCTTTATATATCCCTACTACTCCTTCTCTTCTGACTTATCTGACTTCCTAGATACCTAAAATTGACAAATTGCAAAGCCATTAACTTTTGGTGAACCATACATGATGAAAAAACTCGGATTGATTCACAAAAATGTTTTATTGAAAGCACTTATTGATAACAACCGTATCAATCACTGTAAAATAAATTTTCAAAATGTTACCCCTAATGGAGTGAAACGTAAACGTTATGGAAATCAATAAGAAATAGACGAAATAGATTTGTAGAATACTTTATCAAACATAAGGGGGTAGTTAGAGATCTATTAAAAACAGAAACAAGATTTACAAGGGGCAGATTTAGCTTACTGTTCGCAAATGCTATAGTTGATAAACGGAAAGATTGACTCAAGGTAGGATATAGTGGAGGTACGTATTATGTTTTCGGGTTGAAGACTTTGTAATGATAAATAAATAATATTTAATAGATAGGAGCATCTAGGAATAAATCAATAACATTTATTTTAAGTTCATGATTCACAACAAGATTTGTACATTCTCAAAATATTCCGTTTTGTTTTATTTCTTTAACTAACGTACCCCGTGCCGGCACAACAGCATTATGTGCCTTTAAGTGTGTCGACCGTTTGGATACCTTTCTGTTTGTATACGTATGCATTTTTTCTTTTATTTATTCAAGAACAATGCAAATAAACAAAACAATATTACGTAAACTTGAGTGCACAGCGGAAATTTATGATCGAAACGACATTTGCCACTGTGACACATTTCCTTTCCTCTTGCGACATCGACAAACCAAGAAACGTTATAGTGATTTGACTAATTAATTCAAGTAATTATGTACCCGCAGTACACATTAATTTATAGTACCAATAAAAATTATTATACGTAACCAAAACGTTTTTGAGAACACCGACTGTATACCCCAGATACAATCTTGAATGTTTAGTTAATTGCCGTGGACATATTTAATTATTTTAGCGAATTTAGTTAGTCTTTTTAATCAATTTCTCATGAGTTTGCATAAATAAATATGTTTCAAATTAAAAGATGTTTTACTATGATTTTATTTGTTTAGGGAAGTAAAACTATCACGTACCACAAACAGACAAATACAGCTTTTATAAGTTTTTTTTTAATTTTGAGACCAAATAATTAAGTATTGCATTATTCTTACTGATGTATATAAGTCATATAAAGATAGGAGACTAATAATAATTAGAAGAAATGACTTTGTTTTATTTATTTTGCGCTGCCGCGCCACTTCTTTCTCCTATGAGGGAGCACACGAATTTTTGAAAGGATTGTAAGTGCAAATAATTTACCTCAGTGATGAATAACACGAATAACTGCACTTAGTAAATTTATTTACAAATATACAGTTATTACTACAAATTTATGTACATATATTGAAGACCCTGAACTTGATACACTGATGCTACTAATTGTTGTCTGTTGTTGTCTTAATTGTTCTTATTTTTGTTGTCTTTCTGTTCTTTTTTGATGTCTCTTATTATGAGTGTGTCAGCCTATTTATAACATAATCTCCACCCTGATAGAGAAAGGGGTGAAAGTGCTAACCAACTGGTTTCTAATATTATTTAAGTACTTGAAGATAAAGTATCTTAAAGATATTGTTACCTGCAAAGTTCGATACCCTAAAATTACACCCAAACCACTTACATATAATATTTGTAAAAACCAACAAAATTGAATATTTGAATTTCCAACTTAATGTTTCAAGGAAACGGCAGGTACATGTACACAGGTCTGAACAGACTTATTTTCGGTGTCTAGGAAGTCAAATAACTCAGGATGGAAGGAGCAGTAGAGATGTAAAACAGAGGATAGCACAAGATCGTGCTGTCTTCAATAAAAAGAAGTCACTTCTATGCTCGCGAATGATTCATTTAGAAATTCGAAAAAGATTATTAAAGGTGTATGTCTGGAGCACGACGCTGTACGGGTCCGAAATATGGACGGTGAGGGCGGCGGCAGAGAAAAAGTTTGAAGCGTTCAAAATGTGGTGTTACAGGCGTATGAAAAATATACCGTGGCTAGAGAAGGTTAGAAATGAAGATATATTAGAAAAAATAGGAGAACAGAGGACTCTAGGGAAGTCAATAGGAAATAGGTGAGATGGGTTGGTAGGATACCTTCTCAGACATGAAGGACTAGTCAGAGACATTAGAAGCAGAAACGGTAGTTAAGTTAAGGAGTAGACTTAAATTAAATTACTGAGTGTTCCTATGTCTGGATAACACATGGAAATATAGAGAAAAACTAATTCCTTTTTGATATATTTTACTTTTATTTATTGTTCTTCGATATATTTTACTTCTATCAAGTACCTTGTACTATTTTATTCGCTAAAATCAATCAACTTATGCATTAGAGGAACGGCAAGTTCTGGAGTTTTCATAACTCTTACAACTACAGACAGTATTTTGTAATGACAAACTCGCATGTATGACAGAAAATTTCAGCATTTAAGACAACTATTGTGTCAGTAAATAGAAAAATTTGTGGTTAGAAGAATTATAAAGACAACGTATCAGATTAAATGAGGAAGATCAATACCAAGACCAAAACCGAGACTATATCAGCAAGACCAAAACCAAGACCTAGACTGTATCAGTAAGACCAAGTCCGAGACCAACTAGAAGTATTTGAGCAAGAGCAAGACCGAATAAGTAAGACTGGTCTTGGTCTTGGTCATCACTATTTTTGCTTCTACTTCAAAAATATGGCCAAAATTTTCTTATTCGACTTGCGTATGATACTTGTTCAATTTTTTGCTATAAGTAATAGGGACTTTAAAATATTATTGTAGAAAGTGCGGCTACTGTATTTATATATCGAACGGAACTTACGTATAGTAATAAAAATCATCCGAACGGAATTTTCGTTTTCCGACTTAAAAAAAAATATTAGTTTGAATTGAACTTTACAATATTTTTTGAGTGAAGGTTTCTCTTAATCGAATGTGTGAAGTGCCGTGCACCCTGACTACCGTAAACGGGAATGAGTTCAGCTGGTATGGAGTGTTCTCCATTTTTGACATACTGATTTATTAAAAATTAGACTTCCTTGATTAACCCATGTTTGGGTATCCTAGAACAATATACTTTATTGTAGCATTTCAGTTCCTTCCAACAGTTTTGGCAAAAATTAATAATAATAATGACTAGAATTTCTTCTTGCATTTTTTCTTTCTACCTTTTTAGTATTAATCTATCCATCTACTTCTTACGCTCATTTAACCGCTGACTTCTCCATTCTTTTAATTAGTATATCGTGACTTGATATATAATGCAATACACGAATGAAAAATGGTATCATGGGTACCATCTGCTGACTGAACCTACTGAGCTGATAACCGGTTGACCTTTTTACTTATAATATTCTTTGACTTATTAACACAATTTATTGTGATGTTAATGTCATAAATAATAAACAGATTTAATTGTACGTCTGGTGGTACACTATATAAAATGCAGTGGTAATAGTTAAAAATAATACCTACATATATTAAATTATAATAAAAGCCGCGTGGCCCGTAAAGTTCAAATGCAAACAGTAGGCTGTGTACAATTTCTCATTAAGGATATGCAAATTGGTTTATGTAAGAATACGATTTAAATTTCGAAGACAGGATATGTACTCACACTTGCAGTGTTTTTTTAGACAATTCTTATTAATTAAACCAATTACTTTAAATGTTATATAAAGAATAAGTGTAATCGTTAGGTCAATGAATTGTAGGTCAGGATTGGTCGTTACTTTGTATCGTTTGACTTTCCAGATTTTTCAGATACGGTATGTTTTATAATAGGGTGCAGGAAGATAAAAGACTTCAGGGGGAGGCTGTCCAAAATTTTCTTAAATATGTTAGCTTTAACTTAACTTTTTTATGTTGAATCGTTACTCTTTTTATTTTTTTTTTGCTCACTACATCGTGCTTACAATAGAGATTGGCCGAATACCCGGTTTGGATCCAGAACCCGGCGGATCCGGCATTTTCTTAAGGATTCGGTGGGATACTGGTAAATAACACCGAGTACCCGGGTAATTCTACCTAGAAAAAAAAATTATCCACATCAGAAATAATAATTTAATTAAAAAGTATATAAAAAAAGCCTACTTAATGAAAATCGATAATTAAGATTGTATTGGGATAGGTCGTTTGTCCTATAAGAAACCAATTAAACTTCCACAAACTTTGTGGCTCCTTCAGAAGGTACACTAGCTTTTGCACCTGCTGAACACTACTTCTATTTATATATTAGAGGGTAAATAAACTAAAGTGGAGGTTTAGTAATAGAGAATTATTTAATTCTACTTTGTCTTTCAATGGTACATTTTTATACTTAGATCTACTAATTTTCATATTTTCCAGGAAATGAGGCTTACAGCCTTTAGTTTCAGCATCTAAAATTATAAATGCAGACTTCATTGGCGCCATATTCATAAATGTTACGGTGTCAGTAAGATTTAACTAATAGTGAATGTAACATCTGCTGGAATTATTTACGGCACCGTAGAAAAACAACAAGACAAGTTTAACATTATCAAAAATCGCTTGATGAGGACATTTTGAAGTGCTCACTTCTTTCTACGGTTATACATGTGTTAGGTTTGTCCCCTCATGATCCCTATAAAAAGCTCATAAGGATCTGATCTTAATATGCATATATTATCTAATATTTTAGTTATTTAAACTAAGTACTCCTAAGGGTACAACTAGACGAAGTTTTCTGAGTTAAAATTGATTCAGCTTAAAAATATAAGAAAACGTAATTTGCATACTTGAATGTCAAAGTCACATATCGTAAAGTTTGCCCTAAAGTATGACACCATCGTGTTTAGGTGGCAGCTTTAATTTTAGTTTACTTTGGGTTTCATATTTTTCTTTTCCTGTTTTCATCGTTCCAAGTTCCTCGCATGTAGTTGCTTACATTATTCGTTTTGTAACCGTTCATTTCTGATGTGATAGTTGGTTTTGTGCCAGCAGAGCGAAGTAACCTCCGCATTCTTCATACAAATTATTTGTTGCTGTTGTTACATCTCCCGATCAGTGTTGTGCCACGACAAATGCAAAACGACCAATAGAACGCAAAAGAACCTACGCACTCGAGTAGGCAGGTGCCATAATAATATATTGCATGTGTCCGGCGATATAATCAGCATAATTGAATTGTTTTTTTTTTGTTTTATGGACACGCTATGAATTTAAACGTTTTTCGCGGAATTATCGAGAAAATAATTATTCAGTGAACCGAGGGATGCATTTAAATTCAACCACATTCGCAAGCATATTGAATAATAATACAAATAGGGGATGTTGCCAACCATGTGTTCAGAATTTGACTCATAGTTTCAAAATATATATTTTGATGTGAAACTTCTATACAGACGGGGGTATTACGATTTTTTCTGTCACGAAAAAGCGTTACGACCGCGTGAAGGGGGTAGACGGTATATCGCGTGGCGAGAGGCGGCAGCGGTGGAGGGAGAGAAAGGCAGGCTGGCGGTGGAGGGAGGGCAACGGTTGTATTAGATTGATATAACTGCTAGAGTCCCGGCGGCGTGTGCTGTGCTCAGCTGTTTTCTTACCTCTGCTCTCCACGTGGCTGGGCATCGTTGCCTCTCTTTACGGTCTATGTAAAAACCAAATCATAATTTGCAGTAACCCTGTGAAGACGAAATGTGTGCTGGGGCACATAGTAGCAGTGAAACTTCAAAGAACAAGTGAAAAAATGAATGGCAACAACAACTTTTACTCCATGTTTTACGGGCAAATTATTAATGTTCTTGTTCAATTTGAAAACCTGCCCGTAAAACATCAAGTAAAAATTTTGTTGCGATTGGTTTTTCCACTTGTCCGTTGAAGTTTCACTTCTACTGTGTGTACTAGCACACATTTCGTTTTCACAGGCTTTATATTTATATGGAATATTCAAACCGATGAAAAGGAAATCACAAGGGAGAAATAACTTGTCTGACTTATCTGGTTTTGATATGCAAAACATATATTAAAATTTCGACATGTCGATATCCTTAGTAGTAAAAGGACCTTGACAAAAATTAACGAACTCAACTGGTAGCAAACTTCTACAATTTCCGCCATCTTATAGTTACTAGGTAAACGGTGTTTAAAGACAGCAAGTAAACTGGTCGGTGTTCAGTATGAACTGCCTCTGGCGTGCTGATGACATCTGAACATATCGAAATCGCATTCCACGTCTAACGATTTCGACAGATCACTTGGCAATTTGTTCAGTTCTAGGTATACAGACTGCTCACCGTGAATTCAGTTTGACAAGTCGTTAAAGGACCTTAACACATATTAAAGTGTAACTCACAAGTAAATTGGTCGAAGTTATGTCGGAACTGTATACGATGTGCTGATGAGATTCTATCACATAACACAAGCCGAGAACGTTTGCCATATACGAAGAAGGTTTGCATTATCTGCTAAATGAATACACATTCTGCAAGTAGATGCTTCAAACAGGGATTCCACTTTTATATGCATCCAAACTCGTGCGATCGTTCCAAGAGCAGATACTTAGATCGTCTACATAGACCATAAAAACTTGATAATAAATGACCTTTATTAAGACTAAAACTCTGTGATTGATGTTTGAGTATTGTACTGCTATTTAAGATAAACGAACTATTTGTAAAGTTGAACTCGCATGTATGAGTAGATACCTACGTAAATGTATTTCACCAGAGTTTTCTTAACGGATTTTGAACCAGTAATCCAATAACTAGTTATAACAACGCAGTTGATGGAAAGAGACAGGCGTATTTCCACCACTCGAATGATTAAGAACACCTGTTGCATAACTTAACATCTCGTCCAACAGTATTACTTAATTCCAATCAACTTTTCCTTCTTTGTGAATATAAGTGTCGAAGAAGCTACTGTTTTATTAGAGGTATTAGTCATACTCCACTTCGTTGACCACATGTCGTTCTGTGAACCTTGCAAATTATTTGTTTATCAAAATTATCGTTTAATGTTTTTCTATACAGTCAGCAGATGTTTTGCGAAATAAAATGTGTTCAATATATTATGTAAAGTAGGCATTCGTTTACGATTGTGTCTAATGAACCTCTCTTCACATCATTGCTGTCCATTTAAATTTACGATCACATTCTAGAAACTGATGGAACAGACTATATCGCAAAAGAAATATATGTTCAAATTTTCCAAGTTTATTCTATGCCACTGAATATTCTTTACGTCTGTGTATATTATAATGTGTTAAGTGAAAATAGAAATATCATCAGAAATGGCTAATCATCATGGAATTCGCCAGTATGTGAAAGAAAGTTGGTGAACCTTAGCTTCATACTAATACATTAATGATGATTTGTAATTGCTAAGTGCAGATTTACCTTAACAATGTCACGAAAATCATTTTATGCTAAGATTTTTAACAAAATATACATTAAAATGAATAAAGCAATTGAGAACAGTTGAGAACCCCTGAACATGTAACAAAATTACAAAAAACGTTTATAATATGAAGCATGATTTAGGATGTTCGCACACTTGGCCACTTGTAGTAGCCACCAGAAGCGCAACAATGTTTGAGCCACAAGTTGCAACAGTAGCCCATTCGCGCTTCTTGGAGCTGGCAGTAGCCACCTACTTTTTGAAGCAAACAACCACTATCTCTGTCCACCCTTTAAATTAAGACGGCTTTGACAGATTTACGTCTATCACCTTTCAAAATGACAGACCAAAAGATTTAGATGACATTTTTATTAAAATGAAAGACCTTTTCACTGGAATCATTTATTTCACTTAAATACCACGTTCTACATGATTAATTTTTATATTTCGTTTATAATTTTTTATCAACCTTTCTACTCTAGTCTTTTTAAAAACTTTAACAATTCTTGGCAAGTTATGTAAATCTTGCTGACTGGTAAGTAGTTTTGCTCGTCTCTCCACTAAAGAAAAAAACGCGTTCCAGAAAAGCGTTTTTGCTAGGGATGTTTATCTTGAATATTTAAATAGTGTCTAAAATAAAACATGCGTAGTCGCTTCTGGTGGCGACCACAAATTACCGACTGTGCAGCCATCCTTAAGTCCCTTTTCCGAATACTTGCACAAATTATTTTAGATCAAAATATAAGAACAGAAGCTATCAATCGTGGGGATAATTTACTTTACATTTTTAACTTTCTTTGTGAGTAACGGTTTTGATAACCTAAATGCTTGAGATATGCAACAATAATTACAGTAAATGAACATGAGTAACTAGAAATTATTATTTGCAAGAATTGTTGCGAAAACGCTATCAAAAAAGTTATGTACTTAATGTATTTGAGTCACATTTGCTAGTAACACGAAATTAACTGGCAATTGTCAAATGAATAACAAATGCGCATTAAAAAGCACCTTTCGGTACTTTCGATTAAGACAATAAAACCATAAATGCACCAGTAAATCATTTAAAGAGTGACGGAACTCTCAAATAATAATAAGACATACCTAGCACACCCGCTTTCTAAACTGTTAGCAATTGACTCGGCTTTTTTAACAACCACGAACAATAGACGCAAGGCGTTATAACATGTTATTAGAAGAAAGTGTAGCATCGGTGGTACTTATATCGATTTTTCACTTAACAAAGATACCATCTTTGGGAGAAGAATACAATGGCGATGACAAAAAAGGATAAGAAAAATTAAATTCGAAAGTCTATTATTCAGACTGGTGTAATTAACCATTAAAAGTGAGCCAAAAAATTTTTATAACTTACAAGAAACAATGAGGACTCTATTCAAACATTTAAATTTAATAATAAAACACATCCAAGTTAAAAGGTTTCTACAATAAAGAGAAGATAACTATATAATTTAACTCTTAATTTTGCTTGGGTAATTGTCCAGAATTGAAGCTCCAGACCAAAATCGCCCCAAAAATGTTTTCAATGATTTGCGGTCATTGTAGAATTGGTTATTAGAAGTTGGGGGAGACAGTTTTTTATGACTATAAATAAAAAAAAATAAAAATTTTTTTGAATTTTTCAAAATTGCTCCAATTCGGGAAAATTACCGTCATTCGTGATGTCATTGTTTGATTAGATAGACTTATGACATTGGAGTTTAAATAATGCCCCTGCCCTGCATTAGTTTTATACATTTCCTAGTACTATATCGGAATTTCGTACAATTCCTAGAATAGGGGTTCCAGACCAAAATCGCTCCAAAAATTTTTTCATCGATTTCTAATAATTTCTGAGGGTTCAATGATTATATTTGAGGTGGGGGAGACACATTTTTCTAAATGTGGTGTTACAGGATACCGGGGGAGGAGTTAGGAGGAGTAGAAGTAGACCTAGATTAGATTACTGTTCACAAATAGTTAAGGATGTGGGTTGTTTTAGTATTAGGGAAATGCGAAGATTAGCTCAGGATAGGAAAGAGTAGAGGTACGTGCCGAACTAGTCTTAGGACTGACGATCTTATGATAATGATACATTATATAGGGTATATGGTGTATGTACAGTTATTTCTTCTTTTAATATTAATAAAAGAATTTTCTGCAGTGACAATCGTGATATAAAGCTTGTATAACTTTTAACACTCCCCCCCTTCCGCCCCTGATCTCCTCACCTAGCTCTGCCCGTACCTACTTACAGTTTAGAACTGTGATTTGAATTTTGAAAAAGTCTGCTTCAAAATAATTTATTTTTATTTATGAAGTCATCAAAAACTACTCCCACACCTTCTAATATCTAATTTTATTAAGTATATAGAATGACAGGAAATCAATGAAAAAAAATTTTGGAGCGATTTTAGTCTGGAGCCCTAATTCTGGGTAATTGCCATTGTTTGTAATAGGTGATTTTTAATTAAAGCATCCAGAATTCATTGAAATACATACAGCCAGATACAAAAAGCAAAAAACATTACAAGCTTAAATACTTACTGATGTATTGATAATTGTTTAGGTATGTTACCAAAGGTAAATTCAGGGCAACAACTATATGCATATTAATTCATTAAAACTCGTAACTAATTGAGTTAAATATCGAAGTGCTTATAAATTAATTGGTTGCACTTAACGCTAATTGACTTTTTAAATGAACTGTATATTTGCAGTAATATAATAATTACAGGTAGTAGTAAAGACACACACAAAATTATATTTCTACTTAATCAATTAATCTAAGTTAATTGCACAGTTCGAATGAAAAACACAATTCTTTCGAGCTTCTACGATCAGTAACGTTTTAATTTACATTTGGCTTTTTATTGGTGTAACTTCTTATGTGTTTTTATTGGTATTTTGTAAACCAATTGTGAGTGAAGTACCTATCGTACCTACTTCTAATTACGACACAAATAGGTAACAGTGATACGTTGTAATGTCAGTTTGTGAACACAATTGAATTCACGTTATTCATTCTCTTTAGGCGATGTCTGTAGTATAAACAATTAAGACGAGTTGAATTTAAAAAAAAGCTGCGTAGGTAGCCATATTTGGAAGTGTTTGACTTAATTCGTCAAGCGACTTCGTCGACTAAGGATTAGAAGTACAATTATCGAATCATTGATCTGTTACAAGACAGGTCTTAAGCAAGCATTATTTATTGTTGACATCGCAACTAACATATTGTTTACAACAGACAAACAATAGGTTATCTAGATAGTTTATTTCTTTTTTGATACCAATGCTACCTAATAAGGAAACAGCAATAAAGAAGCCGGGTGTTAAGGAAATTTTATATTCCAAGAAGTTTAATTTATTATTGTGGAAAAATGCCTTAAAAGACGTATGTTATATGTATTTTAATTTTAAGCCGAGGAGGAGCCCAATAGCATTTCATATGATTTTCAAAATAATGTTCAAGAAAGCCCTAAATGTCCTGCGAGACATCTTGATAATGCCTGTTACAGTTAAAGGCGAAATATTGGGAATACAACTATCAGGAATTCCGAAAATAAATACACAGCATATTCTATGCTCGCGAACGGTTAACTTAAATATTCGAAAAAGGTTGTTCGGTGGTTGCAGTATTCGCTCACTGCCCCATATATTCTTTCGGATTTTGTTGATGAATAAATCACTTTTTTTGGGTTGTTGTTTATTTTGTACAATATAATACACTATGTACACTTATTAACTATTTGATTGTATTTGAATATTGTTGGTTTATAATTGAATACTTGTTGATTGATTGAAATTGATAGATGAATGCTGAATTTTGAATGTCGATTTGATTGAATGTTGAATGTAGAATGCTGAATATCGAATGTTGAATGCTGAATATCGAATACTAAAAGTTTGAATTGTCGTTGTTTAAATAACGTTGACACAAAATAGGCAACGCCTATCGTACACATTACCCCTTCGCCGTCACTACGCACCCCTCCGGTATCTTCGGTACATTCCGAAGTGATGACGTAGCTACGGACTTGGGTTTTCCATTGATTACTGATATTGTGAGACCTACCTGGTCCGATCTCTTTGTTAAATTACTGAGTTACCTAGACTAAGAAAAATAATATTTACCTATACCTACACAAATAAATGCCTTAAAATTGAATACAACTAGAATAGAATACAACATATTGACTACCTGAAAAACACGAACAAAATTGAATATTTACAAAAATTATAAACACTAACAAAATTGAATATATATATGTACAAATATTAATTGAAGCCGCAACA
>NW_020439039.1:772869-789680 GCF_000699045.2 Agrilus planipennis | reverse complement strand
GTAGCTTTTTTTCTGTTAATAAAAATAAATTTAATCTGTTCGGTTAACGAATCTCCATAAAATGACGTGTAAAATTACAATTTTTTAAAATTTCAATAACTTTTTAACGGTTTAGTGAATCGATTTGTAATTTTTACAAGAATTTAAGTATTGAATGAGGAACGTTCCTCCAAATTTTTATTTGTCTCGTAGCATTTTGACATACCTCCCAAACATCCTTAACTAGTAAAAGTAAAATTTCGAGTATCATTTTCTGTCTATGACAAACAAGCTCTTCACTCCTACTTACACTCTCTTAATGGTATTTCATAAGTATACCGATCCCTTAGGTATAGATCATTAATAATAACGTAATGGTCCTCCTACAACATATCGGACTTTTACGAATTTATCGCTATTCTTCGTAATTATTGTGAGAGGGGCTTCCGTATATAGAGAAGCTTAAAAACGGAGTCGCGCCATTAGCAAACACGAACTAGAAATTACTGCTAATTGCTTCGTCATTACACCACTAACTTTGAAGTCATTTTTGGTGAACGGTAATTTATCAAAAAGGAAATTGCAATTACATTTTAAATGTAAGTACTGCTCTAATATAGATTTGTAGGTTAAAAAGTAATCGCTGTAAACTCTTATATGTATGTATGTATTTATGTATAAAACATTATATACTATATAGCAAGCATTATTTATTGTTGACATCGCAACTAACATATTGTTTACAACAGACAAACAATAGGTTATCTAGATAGTTTATTTCTTTTTTGATACCAATGCTACCTAATAAGGAAACAGCAATAAAGAAGCCGGGTGTTAAGGAAATTTTATATTCCAAGAAGTTTAATTTATTATTGTGGAAAAATGCCTTAAAAGACGTATGTTATATGTATTTTAATTTTAAGCCGAGGAGGAGCCCAATAGCATTTCATATGATTTTCAAAATAATGTTCAAGAAAGCCCTAAATGTCCTGCGAGACATCTTGATAATGCCTGTTACAGTTAAAGGCGAAATATTGGGAATACAACTATCAGGAATTCCGAAAATAAATACACAGCATATTCTATGCTCGCGAACGGTTAACTTAAATATTCGAAAAAGGTTGTTCGGTGGTTGCAGTATTCGCTCACTGCCCCATATATTCTTTCGGATTTTGTTGATGAATAAATCACTTTTTTTGGGTTGTTGTTTATTTTGTACAATATAATACACTATGTACACTTATTAACTATTTGATTGTATTTGAATATTGTTGGTTTATAATTGAATACTTGTTGATTGATTGAAATTGATAGATGAATGCTGAATTTTGAATGTCGATTTGATTGAATGTTGAATGTAGAATGCTGAATATCGAATGNTTCTTAATTGCTTTATTAGTTTTTTTAATTAAAATTTTGAAGCATATCAGAAATACATTTTGTGAGAGAAATAAAGAAAGATAGGAATCATACAAAGTTGAATGCTTTTTAATCGGTTTTATATGTTAGATATCCGTTTACCTAATTAGTTAAAGGCTACAAATCCTTCCCTACGACAACAACTGTTATAGAAGATGCATACCCAAAAACAAGTGTACTTAAATATGGCCAAAAATGCAATATGAATACAAAACAAAGAAAAAGAACAAACTAGATTTGTGTTTCGTCGGTTTCGTGTTTTTTGAGCTTTTAACTATCTCAATAAATATCAGTTAAAGTTTTCTAAAAGGTAATACCATGTTTAGGTGTAATCCGCTTGAATCGTTAGACGTAACTCGACATTTATTAGTCAATAGCCATTAGGTAATTAAGTCGGTTTGGATTCCTGTTCAATTCTTTTTTATTACTCTCTTTTTCATCTTCACCCCTCTCTGCCCCTTTTATTAGTTTTTAACTTGCTTAAATAGGAAGCTATTAATTTACTTAACAAGTAAACTATCATGGTCTTGTGTACCACCAAAAGAGTGGTTTCAAATGGGAGCGTAAACTCAGGGGCAGAAGGTGAAAAATCGAATATTAAGCAACCTAACTAGGGTTGCCACCCGTACTTTATTATAAAGTATTGTACGTTATTTAGGGTAATTGTACTCTATACTTTATGTGACAAATAAAGTACACGAAAATACTTTATTTCAGATGATTTGATTTCTCTGAGATTTTAAGATATAATATACAAAAAAAAGGGCGGATGTAAAATTTTTTGCGTAAAATATGACAGAGTTACTGAGATCGATAAATAAATAGTTTAATTTTAACGACACAGACTGATTATTTGCACTTAGCAATATAATTTTAAAAAATAATGTTAAATTTGATAATTTTGTGAAACTAGTCGAAAATTTAAATCTGCAAGAACTTAATGTAAATATGGATGATTTTTACGGAGAACATTCTTTATTAAACAAATTATATAATCAGATATATAGTTCTAATGGTTTTGCTGCACAAAAATAGCGAGAGATTTTTCTGTGATGAATTACAAATGGCGAAACGAAAGAAATAAAGCGTCTCAAAATCTGATAAAAAATGAACTACTTATTTACTTTAACTTAAATCTAGATTGTAGAGATGCTGTGGAATTGTTTAACAGTGATAATTAATTGTTAAAAGTAATGAAAAATATGTTTTTAAGCAAAATGAATTGTACTCTATTTTGACACAGTGTACTTTTTTCTCTACCTTTAATAACCAACGTATATAATAAAAAAGTGGTAACCCTAAACCTAACCCAACCTTCTCAACTTGCTCGTTAAGCAAGTCAAAAATTATACATGCCGATCAGCGCTTCCGTAGATAGTAGCCCTATCATCGAAGTCATTTCATTAAACAATTTTTGATGCGATGGTCTCCCTTGTTAAAAGATCTTTCGCAGTTAAAAATACCGTTTTGATTGAATTAGGACACATAAATCATGAACAAGCACCTACCAGCAGCATTTAAGTAAGAAGTATTACGCGTTGTAAAGTGACTTGAGTGAGTGAAAGTGCACGAGCGCCAAAACAATTAAAACATATTACGTTTCACTTTATCTAAATCGATGCAGAAGGTTAACATAAATTGCAAAATTATGAGCGTGCCAGTTCGTGTGCCTCACTCAGTAACGGCAAAAGTAGCAGCGAGAATGGCAATGATAGTGTCTCGTTCGCGTCGAACGGTTAATATGGTTCAGTAACTCGCGCCTCAGCCGACGACTACAATAACAATACATATATTGTTTAATAACGTATACATTTGTGCATTTATTATTATTGTTGCTGTTATTATTAATAGTAGTATCATTCGAACGGTATTATATGTGGAAAGGACTTTTGACCTAAAGTCGAATTCAAAAGTTCAAGTTGATTTCATTGCTGTTTCTCCTTTTCCGGTTTGGTTAGTGTCTTTTGTCGCCCAGAGAACCAACGAGACACCTATTTTTGGTAAATTTACTCATTATTTATTTACTCGTTATATGGTTCCAGTAAAGAAACGAAATGTGCAGTATGTAAGGGCATATATGGAAACAATTAATAATTTAGTATTTCATCTGTTCCAATTAATATTTTACTAAACAAGTGGAAAAGTGGACATTGAAAGTAAGTTTTCCATAAAAATGCCAAGGCTAGTACATCATTCAGGCATACGAATACATATAAACAAATTCTCTTATTACTGACCTTTACCTCTGAATTCGTTCTAGATTTCAATTTTTGCAACTTCTTTTTAAGAAATCAAGTTAATTGTGCCCTGATTATACCTAAACCATTTGTTTTTGCATAATGTGTCACAAAATATTAGATATCTGTAGTGTAAAAGGCTAATCTTTATAACACAGCAATAGGTTTACAGACCGACAGACTATCAGTCAGATACATACATGCACACACATTTTGAACTATACCTAGATTTTGTCTTATTAGAATTATTCAACTATTCAGTGCTTTTGGCTAAATTCAGAAAGAAAACTATTTTTCGTTGCGGTTGTATTGTAAGTAATTAAATTTAAAAAAGATATACTTTTGTTTAATAAGTAACTTATTGATAGATACCTAGTAAATAAATAGTACGACCTCTTTGCATGACATGTATAATAAAATATACTCTAAACAGTCTTTAAACGGTTTATGACAACAAGAGACTTCAACGTTGCGTTAGAAGACGAACCTGCTTTTCAACTGTAGTTATTCTCTTAATATTGTTTAAAAAATATAAATTACATTAAAATATTTTTTTTAGAGTAACAAACTTACTCACTGCATGTATTGATTAAATTAAAAAATGTTTTTGTTTTTAATAAGTAAGTAATTTATTACTAAATACTAAAGACTAAAGTATACTCTAAACAAAGTATTGAAACGGCTTAGTACGAGAAGAAATTTCAACGATGGGTCAGGAAACGAACCTGCATTACAACTGCGGTTATTTCTTCTGATATTTTTTAATAATGAAGTTAATATCAAAATTATTTCTTTCCTGTAGATATCAACTTACACGTTGCCTATAAATATTAACTAAATTACAAAAAAATGTTTTTGTTTAGTAAGTAATATGTCTTTTTTGTAAGACAATTACGATAAAGTATACTTTAAACAATGTCTTGAAACAGTTTAGGGCAAGAAGAGATTTCAACGTTGGGTTAGGAAACGAACCTGCTTTTCAAATGTGGTTGTATTTTCTTTAATATTGAATAATACTTACATAAAACTTATATCAAAATTATTTTTTCTTTAGAGTTATCAACTTACTCGTTGCCTATATTAATTAAATTAGAAAAAAAGTATTTTTATTTAGTAAGCAACTTATTAATACAAATATGTAATACGTCCTCTTTTTAATGCAATTATGACAACGAATATTCTAATAAACGAAATTCTGCAACGGCTTAGAACAAGAAGAGACTTCAACGTTGGGTTAAGAAAGAAACCTGCTTTGCAACTATAATTATTTCCCTTAATATTTTTTAAAATATAAAGATTAGGTTCATCAAAATTATTTCTTTTTAAGAAATGTAAACTTACTGATTGTTCATATGATATTTATTTTCATATAATAATAAACATGTAGGTAATGCACATATAACTGCTTTCCTTGGAAATTACTAATTTTTTTTGTATTCTATCTGACTCCTCATAAAAGGTCCTTTTTATAGTCCTCAAATCCAGGTGTTTAATGTCATACGTTTTATGTATAAACCGGTCAGGCATCCCGTACTTACCTTATTAAAATCTTCAAGAAAAGTGACTGCTGCCTCGAGGCTCCCATTTGCCACATCTAAATGTTGCATAACAAACAAGTCAAGTTGACACACACTTGGTCGTAAATATTGCAACCATTCTACTGTTGCATTTATGATTAGTGGTGGTAGTGGTAGTGTCGATATAGTTCAGGGTCGGATACAGAAATAGTCCAACAGATCTGAATTTAACTAATCAATTTAACAATACATACCTGGAATATCCTACTTGTTTGAGTGACGGCTCGTGGATGTGTAACTAGATGAAATTAGAATTGTCGCAATGATTGGAATATGAAAATTTATTATAAAGTAATATATGAGAATAAGTTGTGAAGTGTAACATGTACAAAATAGTTTTTGTAATAAGTCTAATAATGACAATTGTTAAGTTAGGTATTAAATTAAAACATAAAACTGAGATACCAACAAGTATATTACACGTATATTGATATTGTCTCTCATTAAATACCTACTAAAGTATTATAACATAAGAATTAACAAAATAAATCGACTTATTGAGAACAACCTATGCATTTAACATACGTTAATAGAGAATATAAGAAGGTCAAGTTGACAGGGGTAAAATTGCTTACACACTGTCAAAAGTATGGTCAGGAAAAGGAGCAAATGGGGCCCCCCCTTACCTCATGAATATGAATAATTTGAATTCGATTTTCTTAAGAAGTACTGACGTCGGATAAATTCAATATATACTCACTCATTTATCCCGACGGATGCTGGACACTTGTTTGAACAGTAATGAGATACTTCTGATTATTTCCGGAAACTTCCCGTAAGTTCCTTTCTGTCTTGTTCGCCATACGAATCAATGACTCGTGACCCTTAACTCTCGCTTGCAAAGCAAAGATCGATTGCCCCTTATCAATACTATGGCTAAAGACAGATTAAAAGGCCTCTGCATGCTCAGCAGATATAGAAAATGAGTTCTCAAAAATAAATATTTTAGACAGATTTGCGGAAGACTCCAGTCGAGTTGTCGCATAAATTTTATTTTGTTAATTTTAACTTGTCCTTTTTATAGAATTACGATTTAATTTAAACAGGTTTTGTGGATAGTTATCCAATACAAAATTCCTTATTTTTAATAGATTATTATTGTTTCTTTTAAAGACAATAGTACTTTATCAACTCCTGAAGCATAACAAATTATGTTAGTAACAATTGTTACAGTTAAAGAATGTTAACAGCAATACTTTTTCTTCATCGAGTTAACTCTGATATATTTCAGTGTCCAACCAAAAGCTATTACATCACAATCTTGACAAATAAATTGTGTTTAATTGTCTTATCTATTTATACACCATTTATTTTATTACGGTGATCATATATTCCAACTAAAAACAGTTACCGCCGTTTAGCTGGTTGGCAATTTATATTTATTTACTTAAAATAATTCAGCTTTAAGCGCGACTGTTAAGAAAAGTGCTGTATTTCCACAGAAAAAAAGTGAACAACCTTCCATTCAATTACCAATTTCTGTTTCTGTAATGCAGGAGTGGCCAACCAAAATGATCTTGCAGGTCACTTTGGAAATAAATTATAACCCCACGGGCCACATTTAAACTGTATATCTCCATATTAGATTTAGATTTGAATGATCATAAAATGGTCAGTTCCAAGATTGGTTGGGCACGCACCTCCATTGTTTTCTATTCTGAGCTAATACTTGTATTTCCCTAAAACTATCACATCCTACATCTTTAACTATTTCTGAACATTCTGAACAGTAATGTAATCTAGGTCTACTTCTACTCTTCTTAACTCTTATTTCTGTTACTAATGCTTCTTCTTATTGACTTCCGTATCGCCCCTCTGGCGTACTCTTTCTGTAGGACCACATTTCTAAGTTTTTCGTTTCCGTCGCGCTCACCATTCACGCTTCGCACCCGTACAGAGTCGTGCTCCAGACATCAACCTTCAACAACCTTTTTAGAATTTCTAAATTAAGCATTCACGAACATAGAAGTGTCTTATTGTTATTAAAGGCGACTCAACCCTCCGCTATTCTTTGTTTTGTATCTCTACTGGTCTTTCCATTCTGAAATCCTGGGTTCTCTGACTTCGTAGATACCAAAAATCAGCGACCATACTATTCCTATTGAACTCAATACATACGTACATACATACATACATGGTATGTTTGTGGCTTAGATACCTTATGTTTTTGCAACGTTGATTATTATTTTTATCATATAATGCCAATTACTCAATATAAAATGTTATATATAAAGTTGCTTCAACTCAGTTTGACATGAGCAAAAAGTGTGCTGAAAGGTGCGGCTCTTAAATTAAATGAACATAGTCGTTTTCTTAACGGTATTAATTAAAATATCCATACAGATTGTAAAAGTTACGAGAGGGTGTGGTACGGAACTGCTATATGTATTTCAATTTTTTTATCTTAACCCTACTAGCACGAAGGTTATCTTTTAATATAAAAGCTGTTCCTGTCCTAAACCCTAGCGGTACTTTTAATTAAGGCAAATTTAATAAAATAATAAACAATCGGTTAATATTATTTTCTCTTTGTAAATTATTCACAATCAGATCCACAAGATTTCGTATTGTTAAAGAAAATTGTACGTAATGTCTCAATATACGTCTGATAGAAGTTCTTGTTTGGTACAGAAGCTTTTATCACATTTCATATACCTACAATCACAATAGTTAGTTTCATTGCTGGTAGAGCCTGTTCAAAATTCGTAGTAATTTAAAGTTCGCTGGCCACTGCAAACATACCTGTATTTTAATGAACACTAACAGAAATGTAATTATTGTAAACGGTATGTAATAGAATTTAGATATTTCGTATTAATTTAATTTCAATACCTCTAACTATTCCTTAAGGTCGTAATGAATAGATAGCAGTGTTGCTATAAAGGCTAAAACAATTAATTAAAATGACCAAATCCCAAATTGATACTGTTGTTATATGTTCCGTTTCTCTCTTGGATAGCTGATGTTTTTTAAAGTAACAAAAAAAAATTGAAATTTAATTAAATTTGTCGGCTTTATTGACACAACTTTACGAATAATGTCATAAGCGTGTAAGGGTAATAAAAGCACTACCAAAAGCGCGGGCTTAATTACTGGTGACCATGACCATTAGCAGATGACGTATACCTGTCTTGATACTTTTAGAAAATTTTTATTTATTATGCATCATAATATGTAAAAGTAATGCAATAAAATATTGTCGTTAATACGAGGTTGCAGGTTAAATTTTAATGGATTTAAAGATTTTATTGTTGCAAGCAATTTGTGCAGATAACAAATCAGGTGAAAAAAGTCTAGTATTAACGTATTTTTCAAAGTTTATCTGCAATAATCTATATATATAATTGGTGCACGTCTATATACAATATGTATAGCATAAATCATAATTCTTTTAATAGAAATGATGTAACTTTGCAGCATATAGGCGGTAAAACATAGAAAATTATTAATTATACATGTAGGTGTAAAGTTTTTTATTACTTCTACTTCTTCTGCACTTAATAATAAGGATTAAAAATGCTACCAGTCGGTAATATTTGTCCCAAGCTTGCAGTAGTATGTTTCTGTATATATTTATGAGGTATTTAAAGCTTTTGGTGATAGTCGCCCCAATTTTACAATTCTATTCTTATTATTCATCAGAAGGTCGTCAGTCCTAAGACTGGTTGGACATGCACCTCCATTCCTTCCTATTCTGAGCTAATCATCGTATTTACCTAAAACTAGAACATTCCACGTCCTCAAATATTTACGAACAGTAATCTAATACAGGTCTACCTCTTCTCCTCTTAACTCCTGATTCTGCCTCTAATATAAGTTTGACTAAACCTTCATGCCTGAGAAGGTGTCCTAACAACCTATCTCGCCTATTTCTTATTGACTTCCATAGAGTCCTCTGTTCTCCTATCCTTTCTAATACCTCTTCATTTCTAATCATCTTTGTCCACGGTATTCTCATCATTCGCCAGTAACACCACATTTCGAACGCTTTCAACCTTTTCTTTTCCGCCGCGCCCACCATCCGTATTTTGCACCTGTACAGCGCCGCGCTCTAAACATGCACCTTTAATAATCTATTTCGAATTTCTAAATTAATCTTTCGCGAGCATAGAACTGACTTTCTTTTCATTGAAGGCAACTCGACCCTGCGCTATCCTCTGCTTTATATCCCTACTACACCTTCCGGCTTCTCATATTTCGTCTCCTATCTTTACATTCGCTCTTTCCCTACGTTTTTTCATCCCTTACAAACCAGTATTATTGTTTTACTTTTATTTATCTATATCTACCCCTACAGTTGTACTGTTTTTAATGATGTTGATCGCGTCTTCGATGTGTATTAAAAAGTTGCGATGACAGTGTCCATCCTTGTCTGACTCCCTTCCTAATATTTATATCTTTACGTTGCTGCTCCAGGTCTATGACTGCCTATTGCTCTTTATACAAACTAAGTATCACTCTTCTATGTCTGTAACTCATCCCTACATTTTTAAGTATATTTAACATCTTGTCCTATTTAACATTGTCAAAAGCTTCTTCTAAATCTACAAATCCTGCCTGTATGTACGCCTCTTTTCCTTTATCGTTTTCTCTGTTGTTACCCGTAAAGCTAGAATAGCCTCCCGCGTTCCTCTATTTCTTCTAAAGCCAAATTGATCTGCCCCTAATAGTTCTTCCGCCCTTTTTTCAATCCTTCTGTGTACAATTCTAGACATCAAATTCCATCACGTATGAGTAACGACTTAAAAATGTCAGGAGTTTAAAATGGTCCGGCAAAATTAAGATAGGCTTTAATTCTTTTTTAGTCTAGACAATAAAAAGCAGTAAAAAACAATTTCTTTGTTCTCCGTCGAGTGAAAAAGTGGTCCTGAATACAATGAAAATAAAAGGCTTACATCTGACTGCAACACCAGCATGTAATAAGAAAGGCGAAGACTCGAGGACCAGTCGCTGTCGTAGTTTACAACTGCAAAAATTACACATGAATTCGCCGCATGACATAAAACCTCAGAGGTCAACTAAAATATTCTATCATAAACGTCTGAATACAGTTTTTACTACCCATTGTAGGGAAATTTTTAATTACCTTTACTTAGGTACTTTACATTCGTTAAACATGTCGCATAAGGCCTTCATTTGCATTTGAAAAAAAGGGTTGTATCAAGACATAGATGGTTGTAAAATAACGAAGAAGTATACAATTGTTTCGAACAATGAATTTTAACTTATGATAAACAGCTACTTAAATAATGACTATAGATTCAATTTAGAAATGTGCTCGGCCCATGAGTAACCCTCTTTTGAATGCCGTTATTATAATTACATTCATATTTTCAACTGGTTAAATATTATTACTTGTACATGAGTAATAACTAAAAATAAAAATATAGTAAATTAGATTTTTTACGTGTCAAAAATCATCGGCGACCATATAAAATTAATGTTTCTACCCCTCCGAAACAGCATTTTTTATTCTAGATAAAAGATACCCTATGCCCTTTTTCTGTACCCCTGCGATGTGTCTACAAAATTTCATGACGATCGATTGAGTAGTTTCGGCGTGAAATAGACCACATAAAATTAATTTTTCCATTCCTAGGGAACAGCATTTTTTTCTTGAATAAAAGATACCCCATGTGCTCTTCTGACAATGTGTCTACAAAATTTTATGATGATCGATTGAGTAGTTAGGGTTTGAAACTGATTACATAAAGGTAATTTTTCTATCCCTCGAGACTTTTTTTGTCTGTATAAAAAGTACCGTATGTGCTTTTGTGTGGCCCTGGCAATGTGACTACAAACAGGCAGACTCACATTCGCATTTATAGCACTAGTTAGGATATTCCGATGTGTCATCGTTCATAGCAGAAGGATAATATATTAAGCGCTTTCCTGAGCGTTAATTGTTATCTGAGTTGAGGCTTCCGGGAAGTCGTACCATACTTTTTTCCTCAAATATATATACGATATTTTGCCGTATCGCTGT
The DNA here is from genome assembly GCF_000699045.2 of Agrilus planipennis. NCBI lineage: Eukaryota > Metazoa > Arthropoda > Insecta > Coleoptera > Buprestidae > Agrilus > Agrilus planipennis. The sequence continues at coordinate 778,482 of NW_020439039.1, read as the reverse complement.
TCCAAAAGTACTATTTTTCTGGATTTCCGGGGCGAGAAAGTGCACCATAATCCTAGGGAATTTAATGCGTTTATTAGGAAAATATTTTAACATTTTCCGCGTGGAAATCCCTATCCGAACCAATAGCGAGGCAAGAATGGAAACCACGGAGATGAGGGTAAAATCCATTCCTAATGATGCGATTTCTTACTGGGGAGGGAATATTGCACATTCCTTCGTAGAATCAGGGAAATGGGTCGTACTTTCAGTAGGAGTATGGCAAAAAATATATTAAATATTGCCATTCAAACCATCTATCTAAACGTAATTAGAATAAGTCAGTTTAAACAGAAGAATAGCAATTTCCACTTCATTCTTCCAATCTCTTATACATGTGATTCTGTTGTGATATGATAAATTCGAAAAGGATTGTTAAAGGAGTATGTTTGGAGCGCAGTGCTGTACGGGTGCGAAACATGGACAGTGAGAGCGGTGGAAAAGAAAAGGTTAGAAGCGTTTGAAATGTGGTGTTACAGGCGAATGATGAGGATGCCGTGGATAGAGAAAGTTAGAAATGAAGAAGCATTACAAAAAATAGGAGAACCGAGGACTTTATGGAAGTCAATAAGAAATAGGCGAGATAGGTTGGTAGGACATCTTCTCAGACATGAAGGTCTAGTCAGAGACATATTAGAGGCAGAAACAGGAGTTAAGAGAAGTAGATTACTGTTCGAAAATAATTAAGAATGTAGGTTGTTCTAGTTTTAGGGAAATGCAACGATTAGTGCAGGATAGGAAAGAGAGGAGGTGCGTGTTCAATCAGTCTTAGAATTGATGACTTTATGATGATGATGAATCATGAATAATAACACTTTCGATCAAGTCAACTTTTAAACAAAAAAAATTAAATCAAAATTCGTTTAGGATCTACGAAGCCACAGACAGATACATAGATACACATGTTAAACTTATAACATCCTTCTTTTGTGTTGGGGGGTTATAAAACAAATTAGCTCAAGAAGGATAACGTTTTCAGGATTTCTAATGAAATAATCACTGAATCAATAAATTCCCTTGTCTCTAACACGTGAAAAACATGCCTTGGCAAACAAACCAATCCATTTTGGTAGCGAGATAATTTTTTTTTTGTTTATATGCCCGATAACCTGTTGATTTTCCATTAGGAGTAATGACAGTGCTCAAGCATGATATTAATCTTTTCCTTTCGAACAAAATATAGATCAGACCATTCCAAAGATTCTGGTTTTATTATAACGACAGTGTGCACGCAATTGTGATTCTGACTGGTTCCATTAATTCTGCGAAAAGTCATCCTACAGTTTGTAGCATTTGTTATTTTAGTCGCTAACACGTAAACATTCAACTGTAAAAAATAAATAAATGAATTAACTGTTTTTCTTTGTTTTTATAATATATTAGGTAGTAAGTACCTATTCACTATTGATTTTATTGGCAAAGCCACTAACACATTTCAATTAGCATCCAATAGTACATTTTACCTCTGTCTAAGCTTATGTTTTAGTTCTTGGCGCTGGCCAAAACACAAATCTGTTAATTAAATGCTTTAATAGCAGAAAATTTTACAAAACCGTCGTCATTAAAGGGTATTTCACACATCTTTTGCCTTTCTCTACAATCTTTAAACGGAGAAGTGAAATTTTCTACTGTTTCATTGACGGTTAACTAAGTGATTCGGAGTTGTTCAAATTCCGAATATGAATTTAGAAATGAAATTACAAAATTTCTACTTATCAAGGAAAGCAATATTCAATTTCTCAGTAATTCGGATGAAAATCTTAACAGTATCAATTTATTTATTGCAACAAAAATAGCTACCGTGACAATTCACTACACTTTTTATTTTGACATTTTACTTCTTGCAATCAGATCTTATAAATCCTTTCTTGGACCTCGTTTCCTTAACACCAATTTGCCTCATTGACCTTGACATTAAGGGAATATCTTCTGCAGTTATAATTCATTTTGAAACAACCGTAATAAAAACTTTTGCTTAAATACACCAGCACATTACACAAAACTGAAAATATTACTAGCCTGAAACTCATTTCTAGTGTGCATTAACTGTATCAAATTTATAAAAACCGTATTCTTCAGATATGATCACAGCAATAATATGTCTAGGTGCTGCGTGTCCTCTCTTCTTATCAGAAATGTTTGTCACATTCTGGCGAAGTATATTCATATTCAGCATTTGAGCAAATCCGAAATGCTCAGTTCGCAAAATATATTAGATCAGCTTAAATTGAAAATAGAATATATTTTCGGCAATCGATCATTTGGCTTTGATAATATGATACGTAGAACGTACAGAAAGAGATTTTCTTCTTCGTAACCAAACTTCTGAATAAATTTTATAATATGTATACTTATTTATACATCTATACATCCTGTCGATAATTTCACTGCTTCATCATCATCATCATAAGGTCGTCAGTCCTAAGACTGGTTGGACACGTACCTCCACTCTTTCCTATCCTGAGCTAAACTTCACATTTCCCTAAAACTAGAACAGCCCACATCTTTAACTATTTGCGAACAGTAATCTAATCTAGGTCTACCTCTACCCCTCCTAACTCCTGTTTCTGCCTCTAATATGTCTCTGACTAGACCTTCATGCCTGAGAAGGTGTCCTACCAACCTATCTCGCCTATTTTTTATTGACTTCCATAGAGTCCTCTGTTCTCCTATTCTTTCCAATACCTCTTCATTTCTAACCTTTTCTACCCACGATATCCTCATCATCCGCCTATAACACCACATTTCGAACGCTTCTAACCTTTTCTTTTCCGCCGCTCCCACTGTCCATGTTTCGCACCCGTACAACGCCGTGCTCCAAACATACACCTTTAACAACCTTTTTCGAATTTCTAAATTAACCGTTCGCGAGCATAGAAGTGACTTCTTTTTATTAAAGGCGACACGACCCTGCGCTATCCTCTGCTTTATATCCCTACTACTCCTTCCATCCTCACTTATCTGACTTCCTAGGTATCTAAAATCAGCCACTTCTTCTAATTTTTCGTCTCCTATCTTTATATTCGCTCTTTCCCTACTTTTTCTTCCCTTGCATATCAGTATTTTAGTTTTACTTTTATTTATTTTCATACAGTACTGATCTGTCAGTACCGCTTCCATTTTATTTAAAGCTATCTCTAGGTCCTCCTTGCTAGATGCTAATACTGCTATATCATCTGCAAATCTAAGCATACTAATCTTTTGCCCTTGCACATCTATCCCTACAGTTGTACTGTCTTTAATGGTGCTGATCGCGTCTTCGATGTATAGATTAAAAAGTAGCGGTGACGGTGTGCATCCCTGTCTGACTCCCTTCCTAATATTTACTTCTCTACGTTGCATCCCTAGCTTTATAACTGCTTGTTGCTCTTTATACAAACTAAGTATCACTCTTCTATCTTTGTAACACATCCCTTCATTTTTAAGTATATTTAACATCTTGTCCCATTTAACATTGTCAAAAGCTTTCTCTAAATCAACAAATCCTACGTACGCACTCTTTCCTTTTTCTATCGTTTTCTCAATTGTTACCCGTAATTTCACTGCTTACAAAATCGTTTTATAAGATGCAGAATCTTAACGTATTTATGCAAATAAGCTAGCAATCTACTACGTCAGCAGTTTCCTCGTGAGAGTGCAACATTTCAAGTAACCACTGGAAAATGCGGTTCGTTACTACAAGAAAATCGTGACTAGCCGGTCAGGATAACTTATTAATAAGGCAAAACGACATTGACATTGAAGGAAAGATTCTACAAAAGACAATGACTCTTCAAGAGTAGGTACACATACATATATAATGTGTAAACAGAGGCATTTAATAATCGCACTCTTTTTATGGCCGAGCGTTAAGTACACTGTGTCTCGACATGTTTGTCTCAATGTTGAGAACTAACTAACAATTAGAATAATCCGACACGTTACATACGTAGGTACATGGTACATGCATATGTTATTTGTTGTTTGCCAATTTCGGACACTTTAACGCGCGCGTGAAAATATTTTAAAATAGTAGATCTGCCATGAGAAAGTACTCTTTATGTTTTATTGTTATTATGCACTTTTAAATACTACTAGTAAAAAGTATAAGTACTGCATTACACAAAGTGAAAATTCAGTGAAATTTTTCGTCTTTCCCTAACGTTACACAAAACATATGTATATGTTTACATGTTTATATGTACAGAGAATCTTATCAAAGAACAAAGGCTGAAAACTATAAAAAAATTGTTTTATTCGCGGTAAAACTTTAACAGGTACATTGCCAATAAATAATACTATTTGTCCAAGACTGGTTAAAAGTATTTAATGAGGCTGGTACTATTAGCCAAAACTTCTAGATGGATAAATTTAAAAAAGATTGACTACATATCATTTTTATTATTTACAAAGCAATCATCATCCTCGCATCAATTGGCACTCAGAGAACGCTGTCATCATTTTAGGAACGTCGTGTCCTTTTCGGGAACGCCAGAAAGAAGTCAAAAAAATTGTGATTTTTTTTATAACTCATTAGTCTGTGCCTAAATAAAGAAATGTACTATTACCCTATCGTCACATGGTAATAGTTTAACTTCGTAATATGAAAAATAAAACAAAGTTTCGTTTTGAATAGAATACTTTATGATATTTACACCATAATATAAAAGAAATCATAAAATAAGTATTATCTTGTTGTCAATTTACTTTATTTGCTTATTATAACATACCCTTCTTTTAAAAGTTTATTTAATCTGATTTTATTATTTTTTAGAAAACGTTCTCGAAATGATGAATATTAATAACAATATGATTATTAAACAGCAAAACTTTAAAATAAATGAAGATTTAGCTTGCCCCTTTCGGTATATTATTAATGAAATATGCATCTGTCATTGTAAATTATAATTACTTAGTAAGTAGCATTTCTTTTTTTCAAAAATTTCGTTTCGTAAAATGCTCACCTCTCTGATTTTGACCCATACCTACATCGTAAAAACTATGTAGAAATTTAAACACTATTAAGTATCCTAGAAACCTACAAATTAAGTTAAAAATTCCCGTTAACCCTTAAATGTTACGAATATTTTTCAAATTGCAGTCGACTTTGTTTCTGAAGTGACTTATTTGGAAATTACTAGTTTAATAAACAAAGAAGTACCTATTCCAAAACTATGATAATTATTGATCCCAAAAAAATGTCCGAATAATAAATAAAATCAATGAAACCTGATCAAATGAATTTTCAAGAATGTTGTTTGTATTTTATTGACAAATTATCTTTCATTTGGGTTTGCAATGACAATAAATATTAGTTAGGAAGCTTATACATATAATTGTTGAGACTTAAAAGTATAAAATATACTTTTTAATGCAGTCCGGTCTATATTTCGTTAACGGTGAAATTACAATAAATCTTATACTAATCAATAATATCTGGTTAAAACCTCTTCATTGATAACAGTGAAATAAAGCTTTTAACATATTTATAATTTAAACCTACATATTTTTTGAAAGGACCATTTAATAAGTATATTTTTTAAAACATATCCTTATGAAATAAATAAATAAACTTCTTCACAATTTTTAATTATAAAT
>NW_020439039.1:750706-772841 GCF_000699045.2 Agrilus planipennis | reverse complement strand
CTTTTTTTTGTACTTTACGAATCTCTTATAAACAAGAAAGAATCCACTTTCATTCAAGGTTGGCGGGAAGCCCCTAAGTTTTAAATTATCAATTCAAAACTATGAAATGTTAATTAATTGTGGCATTTTATTTTTAAGTTAACATGGTTCGAATTCACCTAAACTTTGTAGTCGACACACATAGTGAATATGATCAAATTAAAGTATTTAGAATGCAATAAAAATTGTTTATAAGCTATTATTGTGTAAATTTATTATGCACTCATATTATCAAGGTTTTCTTTTAGGGACTGTAAAGTATAAATTAGTTTATTTTATAAGTTTTTATTTAATTACTGATTTTACTATTTACAAGTTGTCCTTAGTATGCCTTTGTATAGTAGATAAGTATTTTTATCACAAATGTCATATTCTGGCATTTATTTCTAATCACTAAAGATTTGTTTACGAATTGGCAGGTATTATTAAAAAATAAGGATCTCTTCCTTATTAACTTAATTTTCTAATTTAAATGTAAAATAACTCGGCATTTTTAAATAAAGATGAAGCTTTTAATACTTTAGGTACATTTGCCTTTCTAACCTTGCACTTTAAAATTAAAAACGAAGCTTTTCCTGTTTTATATTCATTTTGTTATAACCAGTGGCGAACCTAGGAGGTTTGCCGCCTAAATGTAGTAACTCAGTTTGTAAGATAGGGAGGGGTGTGTTTTGTATTTCCTGTGACGCATGACGTTTAGGATGTGCTGCATAAATTTTCAACGTAGAAAAATTCACAGTAATAAATAAATATTCATAAAATTTGCCTAGAACCAATTGGATAGTGTAAATGCAGATTGGTAGGACACCTTCTCAGGCATGAAGATCTAGTCAGACATATTAGAGACAGAAACGGATGTTAGGAGAGGTAGAGGTAGATCTAGATTAGATTACTGTTCGCAAATAGTTAAGGATGTAGGATGCTCTAGTTTTAGGGAAACGCGAAGACTAGCTCAGGATAAGAAAGAGTGGAGGTGCGTGTCCAGTCAGTCTTAGGACTGACGACCTTATGATGATGATGATGCATAACAAAAAACTTACCTAATAAAAATTGGTAATTAGGATCGTATTGGGATAGGTCGCTTGTCCTAATTTGTATTATTTATTGATTACTATATATAATATACTAAATTATTTCCTATTACCGTATAGTCCTCTTTACTTTTTCTTGTGAACAAGAATACATTAGTATGGCCGGGTACCCGGCACAGATAATGCTGGGTACTCGGTTGACCTTTACAAAAAGCTCTTTGTTAATTCCTTGAAAATGGTCGTTATATTAATTTTATAAAAGCGTTTTAATTTTTTATGATTCAGTGTGTATTCATGTCCATAACAGCCCATTAAAAATTAACCACGTACAATTAAATTTTTATTTATTGCCTTGTCGGACACGTTGACCATTTGAATTGTGCTTATACCAACCCATAATACAAACGGTATACACATACAATACCTAGACATATCTGTCGCAACTAGACAATTACTAAATAATTGCAAGCATTGTTACAATACCTAAATAACACTTTCATTGCGGAAGGAGTGATGTATAGCAATGAACTTCTCGCATTGTTACATCGTCCCGTATATAATACTCTCAAATAGTATTGCTATACGTAGCAAATCGTGCTCTATAGTTCTTTCATGAAATTACATATTACGCTTATATGAGCACATTAATATTAATGACGTGTCCACATCAAGAAAGCTATTAATTTATTAGTGTTATTGATAAAATAATGAGTGAAAATTAGTTTTGAAGCCCGTATGGGTGTTCATTGTTGAATTTTTCATACTTAAATTGCAAGAAATAGTGCTGATTGAAATTTTTCTGGGCACTAGGTGAAACATATTTAAATAAGTGAGTAAATAAATAAAAATGGTGCATCATAAGCTCTATGATAAATAATGTTTAGCGAGAGTTAATTTCAAATTATTTCTGTTAAATGAACAGGTTTAATTCAAATATTATAAAAAATTGGTTGGCTTAGTTAAATGATTATTTGCCGAATAAATAGATAAATCAAAAGAGGTCCAACAGCATGGCCCCCGCGTTTCACAAATCTAAATTTTTTATATTTTTATTTACGGTAATACGTGAAGCAACTTGTCCACCATATTAAAATCTCTATCCGTTAGTAATTACTTAAGAATACAAGGTAGAGCTTATCAGATAAGGAATAATCCAAATCTTATCCGTCGGGTGACAAAATCTTTAGACCCTCAATCTGAGGGTTACATTCGAACCAGTGGTGAACTTTTGAGCAATTTTTATAATTTTTTATTTTCAGACTCAATTTTTTTTGTTAGGTAATTGTTAATCATCATCATTATAAGGTCGTCAGTCCTAAGACTGGTTGAACACGCACCCCCACTCCTTCCTATCCTGAGCTAATCTTCGCATTTCCCTAAAACTAGAACAAACCCACATTCTTAACTATTTGCGAACAGTAATCTAATCCAGGTCTACCCCTCCTAACTCTCGTTTATGCCTCTAGTATGGCTTTGACTAGACCTTCATGCCTGAGAAGATATCCTACTAACCTATCCCTACTACTCCTTCCCGCCTAACTTATCTGACTTCCCAGATACCTAAAATCGGTCACTTTTTCTAATTTTTCGTCCCCTATCTTTATATTCGCTCTTTCCATACTTTCTTTTTCTTCCCTTGCATACCAGTATTTTTGTTTTACTTTTATTTATATTCATACAGAATTGTCAATAAAGTCTGATTAATATTTTGATCGTAAACATTTTATAAATTCTAAACAAAAACGAATCGGACCCATGTTAATATAACAATAAGAAAAAATGTTTGGAATTAACTCATTTTTCATTTGTCAATGTTTGGCATAAAATTGGTAAAACGCTCCACATAATAAAACTGCTCTGTTTTGGTTATTGAACCATTTTGTCTAAGAAACATTTATTCAAATCTAATTGTAATTTACATAAGAATAATAACTTAATTTTAATATTTTTCACTACCTATCTATCAGTGCTAAATTTAAATGTTCTTAGTACACACATTAGGATTACTAGCAATTATATGAACAATAACTTTATATTCTTGTGAGGTGAAGTGAAAGTTGACTATTATTTTTTAGACCAAACCCTTCAACTTGATTAATAGTCAAAGGTTTACGATGAGTCAGTCGTCTACGAGATCATCTTAACTTTCAATATAATAAAAAGCGTGGGATTAGCTGTTAGACCTTGTTTAGTTATCTTTAAAAAGGCAATTAATCTTGTCAATTTGTAAACTTTTTTTTTCGAAGAAAATGAGATTATATTTACATTCAAGTTGCACTAAATACAAATTTAATATTTCGTAGTAATAGGCTTTAATCCATTGTCATTTAATAGCATTAAGTTTTAGCTAGGTTTCAGATTTTCCTTTTAAGGTTTTATTAACTTTTTTGGTTTATTATTGTACTTCTTAGTAATAGCTTGATATTAAGTGCTTTGTTTGTGATGCCTAAAGACAATGTTAGATCTTGGTTAATCTTGTTTAAATTTCTACTGTTCATATGAAAAACCTTTTAACTAAAATTATAACTGGAAACGTTAGTTTCGAAATTTATTAGATACAGATATTTTATTTAAAGAATGGCCTTCCTGATGGACATACCAACTAAACAATTGCAACCAGATTGTTCTACAATTGTAACAGATGTTCGCTTGACATTGTTATTTATATGCACCTGAGTTTCCTGAATGCAATTGGCATAAGAAATCAAAGGAGAGGCTGTACTTGTAGTTTAAGAAACGCTTACACGTTCACCTGGGTGTACAAAGGCATCAACCGCAGGGCGGAATTTTTAACGGCGAAGATCATACTTTAAAGCAATTCACAGTTATGTACTTGAAGTAGACTTGATAAATACTCACTGCAATGTATGTATAAATAATCAATCAAAGAGATTCTAGTTCATTTTTTACATACGATTAGTCAAATAGGAAATTCTACTAAAAAGTTTTGTATACTGGCGCGCAACACAGAAACAGAAGGACCTACCGAACGAACTGTATGTCACGTCGTGAGTTATGATAGCTACAATTCTATTCCTATTTTCCTCCAGAAAACTGACATGTTGCGCTGAAGACCGTTAACAGATTCGTAGTTAGTTTTTACTTATTTTTACTTACAATCCCTGTGTTAAAGCGGTTAAAGCAAACGTTAATCCTACTGATATTTTTCGTTATTTAAAAGCGGTTCACGGTAATTAGACCCACGGTTAATGTGGTGGATGTTAAAATTTGGCTAATATAAAGCCATTATTAGTGTCGCAACAGATCTCTGCTTCTGCTTTCGCTATTACAGGAGTTCCGCATACATTTTTATACCCGCTTCTGCATCTGGTTCCTCATTTTTATAACGGAAGCTTATCGGAACTTAGAAAAATCTCATCTTTTTGAAAATAAATATATCGCAACAATAAAACTAGTCGTAAAAATTTATTATTTTTATCTGATGGCTGAACATGGCCTTTTTCAATACACAACTTAAATGGAATTACTCGTTACAAAGCTGCATGTTGTACAGGTGCTTTCGCCAGCTTTCAGCGACCCCTCTGTAACATTGTGAACATATTATATATGATTATAAAGTATTGGCTTCAATGCAGCATTATAACCGACAAAATTTTATTATTAATAATATTGTCCCTTAGCTTTGCTACAGTTTAGGGCAGGGGTCGGCAACCTTTTTTGGCCGCGGGTCAAAATCAACCAAAATGTATTAAAGAGACGTTTGAGTCAGAGATATTTTCGTATTAAAACAGCATTTTAGTAAATAATAAGATATATTTTATTAAGAAAATAATTACAACCATAGTTGAATAAACTTTATTTATAATCTTTCTCTACGATATCAATGGCCTGTTATACTGGATTCAAATTTGGTACATTCATAACTGCGACAAAATTTTTTTGGGAAAAATAAAAAAATGTGGATCACTCGAAATTACCAAATGGGTCACTCGGTGACCCACGGGTCATAGGTTGCCGAGCCCTGGTTTAGGGTCTAAATCTATTTCCTGGTATTTCGTATGTTGATATTTTCCAAATTTTATTCTCTTATTATTTTTCTAGTTTAATCTGAAAACGTCCACGACTTTCAACTCCCCTTAGCCAGTTCTAATAATTTCATTTCGAAAATGCTAATACGTTTATAGCGTTTATTTATTTTGTATAGCGCTTGCTATATGGTATGGTAAAATTTTAAGTTAAAAGTGCAATTTTGAAGTCAAAATGAAATTCTATTTGGGATAATTTGTTGATATTAACGGTGCAAGTTCTAAATTCAAAACTTGTAACAAAATATTCGCGAAAAGAGCGCATGACCACTGCATAAAAGAATCACCTAAAATCATTGCACTTCCGCTTCCACTTCCATTTCCGCTTCCGCAAAAGTTTACTATTTAAGATAAAACACTTCCGTTCTATTGCTAACCCTTACTGAAGCAAAACGTTCATCAAACAACCCCTGCCTACAGCTAACAAAAGACATCGCAAGAAAATGAACGGTTTGGTTCAAAACGATTAGTTTACCATCCGATTATGCATCAGTAATCATTTATAGGTACATATCTAAAGAACGAGTAAGCATCCAGAAAAGAAAGGAAGTAATAAATAAAAAAATAGAGAAAGAAAAAAATATTAGAAAACATATATGGACTACCTATACTGATAAATCATTTTGCATTCTACAACAAGAAATAATTACTGTTTTACCCGGGTTCTGTATAATTTAAATATCTGTTAATTAAATGTACAATTTACTTCTCATTTTAATCTCTCCCTACCTCCTTGATAAGATTTCGTAAGATGTGGTTGGGACTCCCCACGCTTTACCTGAAATATAATAATGTATATCCTTTGATTGCAGAGGTTGACGTGATATTTTCAATAGACACCCTCCTCTCTCCATTTAAATGAGATTTGATGAGATTTTTCTGAATCCATCTCCCCTATTTTGAAATCACATGATTATTAGATGTCTTACAAACTTATTAGCCGGCCCTTATAAGTATGTGAGTACCATTTTGTGTTAAGAAAAGTTTAAGTAAGGACAACTTCCTGAATACTGGTGTTGAGAAGCCTGTTATCTACCTAATGAAATTCCATTATTCATGTCGAAGCAAACACAAAAATCCTTCTTCATTCTTCACACACATAAATATGGATGTATATTAAATCTGCGCGCCTGCAAACGCTTTAGACGAAATTTAAAGCACATTTGCTTACATTTACGCCTACCTTCTATTCCAAAAAAGGCAATTCCATATAAGTTGTGAAAACATACCTTAAGTACACATAACAAAGTGGGCAGTCAGTCATTTGAATAAGTAATGAGCGATTCAAGATTCTTATATAATACAGTTTTACTTTTCGAAATCGTTAATTATTAAATAAGTTCTCTTAAATGTTTCCCACTAAATTAAATTCTTTTAAACCTTATTTTAATCTATCTTTATAACATATCTATATATATGGGTATTCAAAGTATCCAACCATCCCTTCTAGGTATTAAAACAATCCACTTCGTCACTGCTGCTTTTTTGAAAGAATTGCCACAGTATGCTCGATATAATTATCACGCCATTATTAGATATATTACTATTACAATTTCAGCAGTGGAGGCTTTTAAGGCTGAAGGACACATTATTAGTCATATATTGATACAGAGCAATAACCATAAAATATTTATTAAGTACTTTAAGAACTACAAGTCTATAGCCAAGCAAATACCTATTATGCATAATCTATGAGGTTTCTAAAATCAATTACATTATCCATTATAAAATAAAGCAATTTTAATTTGGTGTGAGTGATATGAATCAATCGGGATCGTTCATTAAAAATTTTTGTAATGGTAAGTCCAATAATTAATTTTGTCTATTTTTTTAAAATGTACACAGACGTAGTAGTTTGGTTGTTCGAATTTTAATATGTCCAATTATCGATTTGTACCATTCCACACACAAAGTAATCTACATACCAGAACCAACAATGAACCAGTTTTGTAACGGGATTTTTAATTTTGAACAAATGATATTCGATATTGAAGTCTTACTCTCATTTCTCTGTTTAAAACAACAATCAACTATCATAGTGATAACGAATCTTTCTTATTAATAAGTGAACTTATATATACGAATATACCGAAGCCTGCCTGAACGAAGTAATATCCAGTAGCAAATGTACCTTCCGGCTTCGACCATTATCGTTCATTGCAAAAATAAAAATTGTTGTTAAGTGGATACCTGCAATGAATATTCAATATGAAGGCATATTCGTGGTAGTATTAGAACAATGGTCTGCCATCGTGGAAGACATGGATCTGATAAAATACCAGCGCAAAGGCGGCTGCTAGCTACTGGTTACAACGGCGCTGTAATCGACTACCAGTAGTCTTTCTTCCGGTTACCTCTACCATCAGAGAAAGTCAATAATTTCAACGAGACTCGCCACATAATCGGATAATCTCAAAAGTAGATAATAGGGTACATTCTGATCTTCAATGTAATCGAAGCATGTATCAAAGGACATACATTGTATACAGGAGGCCTAATAAATGTCTCCTCCTACAGATCCATTAAAAAGGTTGCAAAAGAAATTACGGTTTTTGTTCTTTTGTGTAGTTCAGGTGTTCATTTCTAGTTTCCTTCTTTTTATTATTAATGCATAAAGCCTGTTGCCGTCAGCTTGCTTCTTTTATATCCAAATAAATCAACCAACGCAACGGTGGAAAGCAATAAGTTTTGAGAAGCTTTAGCAACGGCATTATGAAAGAATCCCGGTGGTTACTTACCTATTTGAGAAGTTGCTTGATGTTTAGGTACGGCACTTTTTTACATATGAATTGCTCTTGAACAAAACAAACGGTACCTACTAGTAAAATTGCAATATAACCACGCCAACACTTGTCCATAAATAATAACATAGTATAATGCCTTTGTGTGCTTCGAATCGCGTACGTTTTCAAGAATGCAAAGTAAACAAAGCTTACACAGATACTGTAAGTTGTCAAGATTTACTGCTTTGCCTATAAATAATCCATCTGAATCTCTCAATACTTATTAAATTTTATTGATTACGATATTGTCATTGCTTTTGTATCATCATCATCAGACTGGTTGGACACGTACCTCCACTCCTTCCTATCCTGAGCTAATCTTCGCATTTCCCTAACACTAAAACATGCTACATCCTTAACTATTTGCGAACAGTAATCTAATCTACGTCCACCCCTTCTCCTCTTAACTCCTGTTTCTGTTTCTAATATGTCTCTGACTAGACTTTCATGTCTGAGAAGGTATCCTACCAACCTATCTGTCCTATTTTTTATTAACTACCACAGAGTCCTCTGTTCTCTTATTCTGTTGTAATATTTGCCCTTATGGGGTGTAATTTCATTTCTTTAAATTAGTTGCTGCATTGGACGCATAATAATATGATAAAGAAGAGTCAGTATGATTTCGTAAATAGTTTATATTAATTAAACAAATCCCTATCAGTCGCTGTGAGCTTGAAACTATTAGCATCATTGCTTCGAGTGGTCTAAATTCACTTTTGTGAACAATACTATGACGTAGTGTCGGCCATCATTCTTTTCTAATTGTTGCTGTTATCAGCCATCATTCTTTTTCAATTGTTGTCGTATTGTCACTGATGTCGGCCATCGTTCTTTTCTAATTGTTGCTGTTGTCGGCCATCATTTTTTTCTAATTGTTGCTGTTGTCGGCCATCATTTTTTTCTAATTGTTGCTGTTGTCGGCCATCATTCTTTTTCAATTGTTGTCGAATTGTCACTGATATCGGCAATTGTGGTTTTTTAATAGATGTAATAGTAATCAATGATTAAAATTTAAAGGAATTGTTTGTAAATAGGTATGCAACACATCGTACACTTTAGCATAAGAAATTACTGATACTAACTTTCATTTACGTAATACTACTTTGCCCTGTGCTGACAGCACTCATATTTTTTTTATACAATATTATTCGGGAATCCGAACCTCCTTAAATATTTCTCGGAAAACATATCGGATCTAATTTTTTCTGTTGGTAATTGATACTCTTAATTAGGTGTCGCATTCAGGGTCGGATCTTTCCTTAATGCTGCTATACTTTCAGAATACTTTTTGACTTTCCGTTATAAAAATTACTAATTTTTCAAAATTGGGAAGTTATTGATTTCGAGTATTCATTAGATCTAGACGTTTTAAAATCATAGCTAAAGCTCAAAAGCTACGCTAATCAGTTGATCCGTTCGAGAATATTGTTGACGAAAAGTTTTTTGAATCGCGTGCAGTAAATCGTGTCGTTATCGCACTGTGTGAAAGTGGCCTAAAGTTCGCACTGTTTGCAGCATGTCGCACAAGTTAACTCACTTGCATCGTAGNTTCATTATTGTTGGTCTTTGAATATTTTTGAAGTTTCTCTTTTTATAATTAGTGATTACCAAATAATGTCATTTGTAATTGCCGATAATATAGTATTGGTAAAATTCGAGAAGAAAGTTACGTTAGTTGTCGAATGATGCAATGTATACGTACATTTCCAGAATTGTATAGGTATAGGTAACATTAAGCATTTCCATCTGCAAAGTGTACGTTTTGTTCAATAAATTAATACAGCGACACAACCTACATAACATTGGGTTATTTCTGTGCAGTAATTGACTCGGTCGTTCAATGAGCATTTCGAAATCTGTCTTGTAACACCTTTGACCAGCAAATGTATAATTCATAAGCATTTTATAGTTTAGCAATTCCGCAATGTTGTAGTTATGTGAGAATATTCACCGAGCAAAACTACATTAAAGTCCTTATAAAGTTTTATCAATTGGACGTTTTAAATTGAATTCGTAACGAAATGGATTCTGTATTTGTAATCTATGAAGACTACTTAATGTGCCTGTACATCAGAATACTTGTACGAAAATAATGCAAAGAAGGAATTAACGTTACAGATATTTATGTCACGGGTTCAAATCAGGAATATTAAAAATTAAAGCCATCGTAATAAAATTTGTTTCGATCTTAGTCTTGATGTTACATTACGATTAGTTGTAGAAGAAAGTGCAGTTTATTCAGAGACACAAGTTGGTAGCATTCATCCAGAGCAGCACTGACTCACTAACAGCTATGGGATTCTCCGGCCAAAGCACTTACATCCAGGCTAGAAAATTTATTTAAAAAGATATAAGGGATTTCCAGTAGTTATTGAATGACATTATTATGTATTATTATATACATATTATATACAAATCGAATAATTCCAATTTGAATACTGCATTCTAGAGATGGGGATTTCGAATTATGGTTTAGGGTAATAAACACAAAATAAAGTTTAAATTACATTTTACAAATGTATCTTCTTTTTTTTGTTGAGATACTATTATAAAAATTAGTTGATAAAGAGAACAAATGTCCTAATCGCAAAGGCTTTGTAAAAAGAAAACTCCGCAAACTCTAAAAAGATTTAATGAAAAAAGAACTCGTTATACACTGTTCGCAAGTCTTCACAAGTCCTTTCTTCGACTGCCTGTGTACTTGGTGCGACCGATTTCTCCTTACAGAAAACAACTTGAAAACTACCCTTACAATCTAGCAAAAGAAAACTTCTAACTTTAACTCTATGACTTAACTTACTTGAATTTTCTTAGGATTACGGACACATACACACAAATGCTCAATATTCCTACTCTAACTTCTTAATAATAACTTAATTAAAATACATGATTATCGATTTTGATACGATAAATATGGGTAGATATAGTTAACATTCACAAAATAAAAGTATGTTTACAATACTTAATTAAAATACAACTGCTTATGGTACAAATGATTTTTTTATTACCTGAACAGCATGATTGTTCGTGTGCCGAATTTGAATGTATTGACACTTGTACAATTTCGTTGGGGTTGTGAACGTAAGCAATGGGAGCTGTCCATGCAGCTTCTAGTCCTTCTTCGACGACGAACTATTTTTTTTGCAGCAACAATTCACGAAAATCTGTATCTAGATAAATTGTTGATCATTTATGCTTTGCGATACCATAATTTCTGAAATTTTGTATCTCCCTGGACACTCTTAACGAAATACGTGACGCACTTCTATTAAATAGTTGCAATCTTGGTATCTATGCGATGATAATGAGATATCCACCGATGTATCTCAGGATCGTAGCTGGAGTAGAATTTTCAATTAAGCGGTCAGCTACAAGTAACAAGTTATATTATCAATAGTAACATACCGCAACATTGCAAAAAAAAAAATAATATTCTAAAATAACATTAACGGAATAACGACCCATCACTAATTTTCTGACACGTTTAGTTTTGCTTATCAGCCCAACATAGGGCTGCCATCACCGAAACTGCCGACGCCGGATAAACACGGCAAAAATCCCGGACATTTGGGTGAAATATGGTTTTTTCTCGGACACCTCTGAAACAATAGTTTTTGCAACAAAAATAAAAACATCGTATAATTTTTTAATTTTTATTCATTTCTACAGTTTGTAATTGAAGGCGAATTAAGTACGTATGTAACCGCAACAAATAATAGACATTTTTAATATAATTAAACAAGAAAAATAATTAGAAACGCTCTTTTTTGGCATTAATCAAAATATTATATGATACTACTAACAACTAACTAACTATAATACTCTATAATTTTAAAATAAACCCGCCAAAGATATTTTCAGTCATCTAGTGAGGTAGCCAAATCCTTATAATATTTGTAAAGTAAAAGTACTTAGGTAACTGCTAAAACTTTTAATTTTAACTTATTTTGCTATACTTCAGTCTTCCCAATTTTCGCTAAAATATTTTTCTTTTCCAACGAGAGTTTGCAAAAGTCGGAACAACTCAGGTCCTTGAAATTATACTTGATTTTGATCAGAGAAGAAACCGGGAGTTTCTTTCTTTCATCTATTGCTGCGTGACTAGCGAAAACACTCTCTACGTTCAATGAATTCATCGCTTATCTATTAAAAAATTGGATTTCCCCTAACAAAAGTGTCCAAGTTACACCCGGACGTGAGTTACACCCGGACACTTTTTAAAAACCCCTGCCGGACGGCCCCCGGACACCCTTCAAACTAGGACGGACGGATGGCAACCCTAGCCCAACATATATTTTTAATCAGCATGACGACTAGTACAATATACCAAAATTTCAAGAAAATCGGAGAAGTGTACGCTAATACGAATTATTACCGAATAAAAGTAGATGGTTGAAGTTACATAAGAAAAATTGGAAAATAGATTTAAGAATGTTCACGGTCGTGGCGTAGTGGGTAGTAACATACGTGTACTACTACTACTACATACGTACGTAGTGCGATCGTACCTACCATGGCTTGATGGTGTCGGCAGTAACGTAGTGTATATAGTGTACATACAGCAGGACGAAGATTTGTGATAAAAAGCCGTCGCGGTGGGTGTCTGACTGTCCCGGTATGTAACCACCGCACGCTAAACAACTCGCCCAAAAAGGACTTCGGCTTTTCGACCGGTTACAACAACTTACGGAAAGAACAAGAGAACCAATGCATAAGGTCAAATCGCTTCAGTTTCTCAGTTAGTACACTTTAAAGTACCAAGCCTTATGAGATCCGATCGAATCTATATTCTACACCATGTAGAAGAATGGTCAATAAAAAGGACATTGAACGGTTGAAAGACATTGCAGTTAAATATATCAGTACATGCTACATTTGATATCTTAAGGGCGGTTGAAAGATGCTAGGAAACTTGGTTACATTACTTTGGACTTTGCAACTCTGCTCCGGTACCCATCAGGTACTTCATGGAACTTAAATCTTTAACGTCACTTCTTAGTATTGCTTTGCTTTTTACTAGCAACGTTGTTCGATAGATACAATCGTAAGTCCTAACGTAGATAACAACAGAAGGTAAAAATCAGCCTACTAGATTCTACTTAATGTTAGATGTAGACTATATTTCGCGACTCCATCAGATACAGGAACAAAGAACGAATCAAATTAATCTCTCGAAGTATAGCACTAAAGTTTTACTCAGGTGCCGAGTACGGACGGATGCCGAAAATACGATGATTATTTTAACTTTGTTTCATGTAAAATCGTTTCTGGTCGGATGCCGAACTTGATTATTCGACACCTGAAGACAAATCGGAAAACGGCCACTGTCCAAAACTTGTAGCCTCAAGGCATTGTGACCACGGAAATGCAAAGCATATTCCCACAGTTATTCTTGTAATACTTTTTAATTTTCCTATCGGCAGAATTATTTTTCAATATAAATAGTTATATAAATTAGAAAGAAGCATAGCAACCTACACTAACCATAACCTAACCTTCAAGAGGTGTATAAAACTAAAAGCAAAAATTAATTTACGCACCCTTTATATGTTAAGATACAGTTAAGAAAAACAAAAGTTTCACTGCCCATGAAATATATAAATTCAATGTACAATTCAAACGAAAATCACTCGAGGATAATATGGTAGATGCACCTATGTAGTGATGGTAATTAATAATGTATCATAATTCTGTTAAACTTTTATTGAATTAAACAAGAATGTATATTACGTATGAGCTACCTGAAATTGTAATTACTTGCCTTATTTTGAAATAAACAATTAAGCAGAATAGTGCCCGTTAATTGTGAAAGAGCATTCCTCCTTGTTAGCCAGTTGGATGTTGTCAAGTGCTTTATCTGAACTTTAAAAATAAGAGCTACCTCATTATCTCGTTCGTTATTCTCAAAAATGTAAATGTTTGTTGTCAAGGGAATGGTTTACGTAGCGAATTTTAGCCCATCGGCAAGTCTGAAGCCATTTATTGTATGCAAACCGCTGACAATATATCATCGATTTTTAATTGCTCTGTGGAGATTAATCAATAAATACCGGTGTAAGCATAAAATATAATGAATGCTTGTCGTCTTGACGTGAAAATTACACAGTGTTCGTTAAAGTAGGAAAAGTTAAAGCTTGATAGAGATAGTGAGTTTTGCACGATTTCTGTGACAGGTTTATATGGCAAACCGATGATACTAATGCTCAATGCATCTGCGATATCTTTCAGTCACGATCAGCTTTCAATACAGTTGTAAATATACAAATTTATTCGATAAATAATAAATTTATGTATAACCAGCGCTTTATATCTTATGTGGAAACAATATCGTACCTAGTGTAAAAAATATACTTAGTGGTACAAATTAATTTCAGCAGTTTAGGAAAAATGCCTAAATTCAAAACTCAAACGTAAAAAAGGAGTAATCATACAAAGACTTGAAATAGGTCTTTCTAATCTAACTCATATCATCATGATAATGTCGTCAGTGCAGAAACTAGTTAGATACGAACTCCACTCTTTCCGATCCTGAGCTAATCTTCGTATTTCCTTAAAACTAGAGCAACCCACATTTGTGAACAGTAATCTTATCTAGGTCTACCTCTACTCCTCCTAATTCCCGTTCCTGCCTCTAATATGTCTCTGACAGACCTTCATGCTTGAGAAGGTGTCCTACCAACCTATCTCGCCTATTTCTTATTATTGACTTCCACAGAGTCCTCTGTTCTCCTATTCTTTCTAGTACCTCCTCATTTCTAACCTTCTCTATCCACGATATCCTCATCATTCGACGGTAATAAGTGACTTCTTTCTATTGAAGGCGACTCGACCCTGGTCTATCTTCTGATTTATATCCCTACTACTCCTTCCGTTCTGACTTATCTGACTTCCTAGATAACTAAAATCAGACACTTCTTCTAATTTTTCGTCTCCTATCTTTATATTCGTCCTTTCCCTACTTTTTCTTCCGTTGCATACCAGTATTTTGTTTTACTTTTATTTATTTTCATACAGTATTGTTTTGTCAGTGCCGCATCCAATTTATTTAAAGCTATCCCTAACTCCTCCTTACTATTAGATGCTAATACTGCTATATCATCTGCAAATCTAAGCATGCTAATCTTTTGCCCCTGTATGTCTACCCCTACAGTGGTACTGTCTTTTATGATGTTGTTGATTTAAAAATTATTTTACAATAGTGTTCAATTGAAAGGGTTGAACCCTCCCCTACACTGAATAAAGGTCAACTAGAACCATGAAGCATCAGAAAACTTTTGGTTTATTGTATCTCACAAGAGAATATTTATTTGTTTGTTACCTATAGGAAGAAGTTGAGCTTCGTGTCCAGTCGATCAATTACAGTAAACACCCGTGGATATTCTCAATTTCAATTTCTTTTTATAAATAATTATAAATATTTTTTGAACATATCTTCGTATTACAGTTTAATAAAGAGAACGAATATCTTTAAATGAGTAGAGGAAAGAAATGTACTTTTCTATTCTCAAAGCTCAGGTAGGTATTTCTAATTGCAAGAAATTTGTTAATATTTGTAATTAGTAATCTTTGATAATAGGTATTTAGGATTCTTCAAATTAAAGTGTTCCATGAACAAACAGAATTTCATTACTCCCACCGTCATGTCCCATGTAAATTCATGATAAGTATGACAACTTCGAGCCAACTTTCAACCTATACTAAGAAGAACAATAATAATTATAATTCATGACTTCGAATCTGTATACGTACCAAACAAGGATTGCGTTGTTAAACGAACGTGTTACTTTCTCACTTTTGTTTTCGATTTAAAAATTCGTTTTGCGGAAGTGCAAATGAAATATCACTAGCTACGTTATCCATTATGGAAACTTATTTGCATCTTCACTTTCACAATCTGAAAATTTTGTGTGGGCTTTATTGATTAACCTAATTTCCAAATCGGACTTTATACATCTGTAACATTAACACAATAAAAGCTTATAACACTTCGAAACATTATGAATTCATTAGGATGTAGAACCATTGTACTAAAATTTACGAATATTTGTAACAATTAGACAATGCCTGCAGGGAAATTTAATATCTTACCAGCTGTTATACCACAAACTCCCATTTTACATCTTTTAGGATAGTATTTTGAAAAACCACTTTATTTAGTGGATTAAACAAAATAAATTGTAGGTAACCCTTTTTTTTCCATACAAAATCCTTGAAACCGCATCAAAAAAGATTGAAGTGTGAAGGTTTAGAGAAATTAAAATTTGTGATTGTATGTATTTTTGGATAAAAAATGTGAAAACTATAAAAATAGTGTTTTCGTCGAAAAAATTAAACAAAAAATAGATCTCGACACCTATGGGGTCCAAAACTATATATCTTTAGGAACCAACTAGCGCTTCAGTATTTTTTACATTTTCCACTTTCTATATCTCAGATTTTAAGTGTTATAATAATGACCATTAAAAGTGTTTTAATAAAATAACGATATACTAAACATTTAATTAATTTTCGTTATGACATTATGAAGTGTACCATATCATTGAGAGGGATATTGTGAAGTTATTGTTTTTATTTGTATATATATTACCTATATATATATATCATTTTCATCATAACTGAAACAAATCATAGAAACAAAATTTAATTTTATTTCCTCGTACCATAAATCAATTTTAAATCTATCTGTTAAACTTTCTTCTAAATCTTATTTTGCAGGAAATATACATATATTATGTATATTATCATACCTTTTGCAGGTATGCATGTCTCTTTGGGAGACAAATTTAATACCTAATTCTTACAATAAGTAAGTACAATACATATTGGTTTCCTTAAATTGTTTTAAAAATCGGAACTAATACACTACGGTGCCTATGCTTCCTGCATTACAACAAAATCCATTAAAAATCACTCAAACATCTACTCAAGGGTCTTTGAACTAGCATGTTTGAACAAAAACTAGCTTCATTCTACGAAAAACCGCAAACACTACGAGAACAACCCAGTTTAAATAAAACCGAATTCCTATAATTACTCGATTTCGCAGTCAATTTTGTTTAGCCACGTCAAGAAACAGTTCATAGCGGTATTTTAATTATCAAAACTTTTTCTAGATATGTTTATCTAAAGTACATTTTGCTGCATTTATTATTATTAGTATTCTTTTAAGAGAAGAGATATTTTCAAAGAGTAGAATATAAATGTAAGGTAAACAGTGTTAGCAAATACATAGTTATTAGTGTTAGAAATAGCTACGTGTGTAAATATTTGAAATTGCAACGACTATAGGTATAATTTATTTTAGAAAAACATCTTCCGCCTTTTTAGCATAATGGGTTTTATTAATTCCATAACTAACAATTCAGAGATTCTGTTGAATTATTTGACATTAACTCTTTTCACTAATTCAAGATTATCAGTAAAAAGTTCACTCCAAAACGAAATGCTGAATATTCTAAGCCATCGATGGTCCAAAATATTTGACCGTCGTTGAACACATCATTATAACCTCCACCTTTACCAATGTGCCATACTCAACTTCTTATGTATTTAAAACAAAATATACTGTATTGCCTCCCATTTACCTATTTTAAATTAGAGTCAAGCCTTTTAGTATGTTATAATTTAGAGACATGTATATGCTTAATAAATAATTATCTAATAATTTTTACATTACAAATTTGTACCTTAAACTGCATAAAATAAAAGCACGCTTACTCGATTTAGAACAGTAATCGAAATGTAAGTGAGTTATTAATCTTCCTTATTTCTGTTGGCCAAAAATCAATTGAATAATATATAGTATCTAATATTAAAAAATAATATAGTACACCAATTAAAGATAATACAGTTATTTATTAGTTAGTTACGTTAAAAAGCTAACCACCAAAGAAATTTCAAACGTCGATTTTGTTAAAATAACAGGAAACCGTTTCAGAATTAAGTCATAACAGAAAAACAACCATGAGAAATACCTACTCATGATTCTGCTTTTTGTGTGATTATTATGTGACTGTAAAACTTTCTATTAACAAAGTTTACTTTAATTCTACTTCTGAAGAGAGCGACATGACCCTTAAGCATTTTAATGAGACATCATGTCGTGGCAATTTTTTAAAGTTGGGCACCTATCAAAACTGTAGCTTAAGACTGTAACATTTGTATTTGGGCTTGTAATCACCATTATCTGTTTTTTATATACCTCAATCAAGAGGATTTTATAGAAAATAATAGACCAAAACACTAGGTGATTGCAGTGTCTAGGAGAAGGCGAGGCATTCAAAACATGAAAATGTAAAAATTTTACAAAGCAATTTAACAAGAAGCTTGGGTAGAACTGTTTAATAAATATACGAGTTAGAGACTGAAGATAGTGTTAAATGCGGAATGTGTTGAATCAAATATAACATCCTTTACTAAAATTGTTTGTGTTAATTTTTCTGTTGAAATACTTGTTCAAACGAATGTCAAGTACAAGTAGTCTTTTGGACAACCTGTCATTTATTCCATAATTTAACTATTCCTCAAGTTGTCTAGTGGCGATTGCGATGTCTAGGAGAAGGCGAGGTATACAAAACATCCCTAATACGAAAATGTTTTATGATAGTTCAATACGCTTTTACGTAGTTAACCAGTTTGGGCAGAATTGTTTAATAAATACTGCTAGTGTCAAAAGAGGAAAAAATAGGAAAGAGCGAATATAAAGATAGGAGACGAAAAATTAGGAGATGTGGCTAAGTTTAGGTATGTATTAGGAAGTTAGATAAGTCAGGACGGAAGGATTAGTAGGAGGGATATAAAGCAGAGGATAACGCAGGATCGAGTCGCCTTCGATAAAAAGAAGTCACTTCCCTACTCGCGAACGATTAATTTAGAAATTCGAAAAAGATTGTTAAAGGTGTATGTTTGGAGCGCGGCGCTATACGAGTACGAAACATGGACGATGGACGCGGCGGAAAAGAAAAGGTTAGAAGCGTTCGAAATGTGGTATTATAGGTGAATGATGAGGATACTGTGAATAGAGAAGGTTAAAAACGAAGAGGTATTAGAAAGAATATAAAAACAGAGGACTCTATGGAAGTCAACAAGAAATAGGCGAGATAAGTTGGTAGGAACCTTCTCAGGCATGAAGGTCTAGTCAGAGACGTATTAGAGGCGGAAACGGGAATTAGGAAGGGTAGAGGTAGACTTACATTAAATTATTGTTCCCAAATAGTTAACGATGTTGGTTGTTCTAGTTTTAGGGAAATGCCAAGATTAGCTCAGGATAGGAAGGAGTGGAAGTGCGTGTTCAACCACCTTAGGACTGACGACCTTATGATGATGAGTGTCAAGTTAGTAGGCACTGATAGTAAGTGTAAAGAAGATACTGTCAAGTGCGGAACGTGTTGAATCAAATATTTAACATCATTTACTTAAACTGTTTGTATTAATTTTTCTGTTGAAATACTTGTTCAAACGAATGTCAAGTACAAAAGTGCCTTCGTTTGTTTCCTTGAAACAAAATGTTTAATTTTGTTATTCCCTAATAGGATTATGCAATTGCGCTATATTGGACTACCTGTCAATTATTCCATAATCGTCCTCAAGTTGTCCAGTAATGTAAACTTAATCATACAGTTAAGCACAATCTAGACCTTAAACGGCAAATATTACCCTGAAGCAACAATTATGTAAAATAATTGATGAATTACACGTAATAGGTATATGTTTACGTGTGCAATTATCTTTTAATATTAAAATGAATTTGTCTGTTATTACTAGTGCAAGTATCTTTGTTATGTCTATCCTGTTAAATATGTATAAAATATTTCGGATATCGCATACTTAGGTATAAACATGCTTTTTTATTCACTTCATGATTAGTTTTAAATTGAAAAGGTGCGCAATATATCGTACAAACAGCATCTTATATCATGGAATCACATCTTTGAAATTTTTAATTGAAAATCTAGACGGTTAATCGATGTCAACAACAGAATGTTAATCATTTTACGGAAGTTTAGTCCGTATTTATCTAAGGATCAAAAATCTGGTTATTCATAATTAATCATTTATGAATTAATTTGTCAAGTAGCACGATGTTTGCGGTATTTACCTACAACAAACTTCACTTGTTTTGTCAGTGGTCAGACGTGAAACTATGACACGTGCCAGGAATGAAAATGTTCTATAGCATATTATTATATATTCTTTGTTTACTTAAGGTAAAAACATAATAAAAAAATGGAGGAACTAAAATAATAAATGTTCTATATTTTGAGGAAAAGTTAATTCGTTTGTATGCACCCCGGCGAATATCTAATACATGACAAATGTATAACTAAAACTCGTTGAATTACCTCCATAAGTGTCTCATTCTTTTACAAATTATCTTAAACTGTGTTTAGTGCTAATAATTGTCTATATTTTTTACAATTATTTTAATTCAAAAACTTTTCCATTTAGTTTGATCTAGGGTTATTATTTACTTTATTTACATTTCAAATTTCTTTGGTCAGTTCAACTTCAAACATTTGTTCAAACATTTTAAGTCATAAATTCCTTTGCTTTATTATTTGGTTTTATAATATTTTAGAATAATTTCATTGTCATACAGACAAAATGTACGTTATGAATTCAATAATTCCTGGTAGCATAAATGAGGTTTTTCTATCACTAGTACCTGGCTTTGTTAGCTCATTCATACCTGTTTTCAGAACTTTTCTATATTTGGTTGTACTCAACACCCTCTTGTATATGACGGAAATTCCTATATTTATCCACCACCATAATATCTTTCATTTAGACTCCACCCCTTTTTTAGTTCTCTAGTTTTTAAGTAAATTTAATTTTGTTACTTAGTATGTAAGAAACCTTCTTATTAAACACATCAACCCAATTTCGCTACTAGTTTTATTTAAAACATTCTAGTAGAACGGGAGTTCAGTAACGCAACTTCCGAGTGGTCTCCGGATAATTTTTTATCTTACTACTGCACAAAACAAACTGTTTAACATAAAGCTTCATATGTCAACCACAATACAACTTCTGTTATTTTAAATTTTTCGATAATAGAAAAAAAAACAATTCAAAACAGAAAGGATAGTAAATGCTTTCCCATTTTTTTTTATATAATTGTATCGAATTATTGAAAAAATATTGTACATACTTGAAGATGTCTTTTTTTATTGATTTTGAATTTAATAGCAAAATTGATGTACAATAATTTACACGGTACAACGAATTTCTCGAACAATTTAGAAAGTATATACCTAAACAGTATTTTTATTATTTATGCTCCTATCAACTTATGCACTCGTTGCATTAAGAACAGTTGCCCTTAATCGTAAATGATTACCGTACACTTATGTAATCAGGTATTTGAACTTTCACATAGCACAACCTCGGTTAGCATACCAAATTTTACTCACTCCAGTGGGTCAGAAGCAGCATATAAATGATAGTGATTTATAAGTGTGCTTTTTCTCAAACTAGTAGCATTTTGTTTTAATGATTTCGGTTATGTACTGACCATGCGCAAGTTTGCAAGAAGAAACAATAAATTTTTTCCTTCTTTGATTACATATGGACATATATTATGTGCACTATCGTAGTCGCATTAAGGTAGTTCTGAAATCATCTTTAGATTATCATCGAGAGATACACTGAAAATCGAACATACTTTTGAAGAGGGGCTCTTTATTATTACATAAATACCCCAATTCTGTATTTATAGCAGTTTATACCTTCTTCCTATCTTGTAACAATCTTCGCATATCTCGAAAATTTCATCATTATAGTTAGTCTACGTTTACGTCTACCTCTGCCCCTTTCAACTTCTGTTTCTGCTTGTATCTCTAACTAGTCTGAGAAGATGTCTACCAACCCATTTCCACTATTTCTTATTGGCTTCGATAACGCCTTTTATTCTCCTCATTTTTTAACCTTCTCTACCTACGGTATTTTTGGTGGTGTCCAGATAGATGCGGAACCGACAAAAAGCGGAACCGGCTAAAATGCGGAACCATCCGTTTCTACCCCTAATTATTTCTCAGGTATTAGAAATAATAGGAGAACAGAGGACTCTATGGAAGTCAATAAGAAATAGGCGAGATAGGTTGGTAGGACACCTTCTCAGGCATGAAGGTCTAGTCAGAGACATTTTAGAGGCAGAAACAAAAGTTAGGAGGGGTAGAGGTAGACCTAGATTAGATTACTGTTCGCAAATAGTTAAGGATGTGGGCTGTTCTAGTTT
>NW_020439039.1:683394-750455 GCF_000699045.2 Agrilus planipennis | reverse complement strand
GATATCGCGAAAAGAAAACCAAGTAAAAAACAAAAATTAAAATAAAAAGTTTTAAAATATTTTATTTATTCTTTATTTCGTTATAATTTTTCATAAATCGATTGATTCTATTTTCTAATTTTATATAGTTCACCCTTCGGCGTTTACGTTCTAACAAGTTTTAACCAAACGAATAACTAGTAACAACAACAACTAATAGAATGTCTGTTAAATTATAAATATTCAAACAGATGACCATTAAAACTCTCATAATGTTCTTAAGAGATTTTGTATTTTTATGCAATTTTCGGGATAAAATAACAAACCGGTACCAGACGCATGCTAGAAGTTAATATAAAAAATGCAAAAGGCAAACTATGAAAAGATTCTATTTGTTACAATATGCTTCTCACCCTGTACAGAGATACCATACAGCTGTTTACTTTTTACAAGAATTAACAAGATAATTTGTTGTGCGGAACTGTGAGGTTCCGCATATATCTTTCTGCCTTTTTTCTACCTGTATTAATAACAACATGTATAAAATGTGACTATCGTAGGTCCAGGTCCGCATTTGGTCCGGTTTCGTTTTTTGTCGGTTCCGCAACTGTCGTCTGTATTTCATTTTTAGAACCCCCCTAATTGCTTCTTACCTCTTCTTTTCCACAGTGCCCACCTGCCACGTTTCACACTCATATAGAGCTTTTAATAAGTTTTCCAGTTTCCTAATTAACAGATCTCAAGGACGAATGTGATTTATTTATATTTATTTTATATCTCTAACAGCCCTTGTGCTTTTTCTATTCTGAGTTACTTAACCCCCGAGATGTCGAACATCAGGGACTTCTTCTTGTTTATCGTCTCCTATTTTTGTATTAACTTTAACCCTACCTTTACATCACTTACTTACAAATCAATATTTTTTGTGGTAATCGTTAGAAATTTTATGTGTAAAATTCTTTTGTCTTTTTGCACTTCATATAACGAAAGATCTCGACAGCAGACAGCAATGAGGCGCCACCAGATGGATAAGTAAATGCGGATCCCTGTGAATTTCCCTAGCACCTTGCATTACAAGTCCCGCTAATAATCAGTAATTTAAGCACTTGCTGCAATTACACTAATTCAACAGAACCGTAATGATACCTTCTGTTGTTGATATCGCAATCTAGCATCTCCATACATTAAACATTGCTGCTGCTTCTCCATCCAAGTATGCTGGACGTTACGACCTTGAGCACATTTATACAGAACATTTAATTAGAAAGTGTAAACGGTTTTGAAAGTGGATACTAGTAACGTGAATGCAGAAACTAACACCGTCCTCAGAGTCATTATATTAAAGCAACATAGATGTTCTTTTGCTTATGTTCAATTTAGAATTTTTGCTGATTTGAATACATTTCTATATACAAAAACCGAAGCACTTTCTCGAAAAGTTAAACGAAGCACTTCACTATCTCATAGGCACCAGTTTTATAACTAACGCTTAATTATTAATTGTATCATTTTGCAATTTTGAAACAAAGCAGGGATTAAGCAATTAAAATAACGCTAAACATAACTATCAAATAAAATAATTAGAACAGAGGTCTATTTTATTGTAGCACAGTTAAACACATTGAAATGGAAGGCTTGAGAATGTAGAAAATACTTAAAATACTTGAGAGGTTAAAAGTCCATGAATAAGAAAAATGCCGAAGTTTATCTTCTAATATTTGGAGTTGTTCGACTAGTGTCCTTTGAAAAGGAAATTTCAATAAGCGTAGGTCTTAAATTAATGGTCATTTTGTGGTATATTTTGAAACTACAAGACGTAGAATTTGTACACATGTTTACCAAAGCGGTACGATTCAAATATTACCACAGGATCTGTTGAATACGTAAGTGATATGCCAATGATCTTTGACAGTCGACCCACAAAAATTATTACAAACGAAACATGTTAAACACATATCAAAGTTCAAAAAGTTTTGAAAGTAAAAGAGACAAGCAAAGAAAAAAGAGCAAATTCCAGTTTTACAGCTAAAATTTTAATTAAGAAATTAGAGTTGAAAAGGTATATCCCATTGCATCCAATACCTCCATATGCATAAAAGTGGTATTTTTGAATATCCATTTTCAGTTTAATATGGCATAGCTATGAGTAACCATCTCTGTACGTGTTTTGGTACCTTGACAGTGGGAGGACACCAACTAAATTTGCTAATTACTTATGCATACACAAATGTACAATACCAAACAACAAAAATGAACTGTTGTGTTAAACATGTAATTTTTACTAATAACTTCCTTGAATAAATTACACAGAAGAATTTCTATTAGTATTCACTTCGTTCGTGTTACCTTTCCCTTCCGTAACCTTATGGTCGTAAACAATCAAAGTATTGTTCGGTAAAGTTGGAACAGGTTAGGGTGCGACAGGTGCCTTTCTTTCGGTTTATAGCAAAATGAAACAAATAGAAAACAAACATTTGATTGATTTGGTTAACTATGGGCTGGATTTTGCTGTTTTACTTACTTATCGATGTCCCTTCAGACAAATATTTGAAAATGTACGGATTACTTCATTAGGATTTTTTATTAAAACACATTTGTCTTTACGTGAAATTGCTATGACAGATCGATATTCTCATTTTAATAGTAAATATATAGGCGAAAATTTGAATTTGAATGATGCACATAATGAATGATGCACATAAAACGTACATATAAATTTCTTTTTTTCTAATTTTGTAAGAAATGCCATTAAACAAGGTGGTATAAATTATGCATTGAAAAATAAATGGTTTAAGAAAAATATTACCAACAGGTTTCAGAGTTTTCAGTATAGCTACTATTAAAAGCTTCGTACTTCCCCAAACGTTATTTTTGTGAATCACTGTGTCTGTCGGAGAGTTTTGCGAATGACGCACCGACAAGTTTCGCCATCCGCAGAAGGCAAGTCCCCCAAGTGTCATCCTCTCGTTGTTGCAGGTAGTAGATTCGAGGGCTCGCAACGACGTGCACGGTGCCGTTCAACAACAAGCTAAACGACAACTGGAAGTTTTTGAATCGAACGTCCCCGGCGGACACCTCCAGGTCATCAAAACTCATACGGTGTCCAGCAGCCGGTGGACCAGCAACTCTTCTACAGGATCTGGTGGAGCAGGTGATGGTTGCCAACGAAATACCACCAATCCTGCTGCTGCTACGTCGGTCACGAACGGTCAAGATTTAGGACCGGATTTTGAGGATCTGAAGGTAACTAATTTAAGAAAAGAAATATTAATTTGTACTAATTTAGTTTTTTCAATTGTAAAGTAGCTTTTGTTCATAAATGAACAGTTTGCATGTCGAGGAATGTACCTAAGAGTACCTAAACTATATGAAGTTGCAAAAGTTTTTATCACCACGCTCATTTTATGTTAATTTTGATATTCTGTCTCGTTTTAAATGAACTTAATTCTGACACATGGGAATATACTTAATTGTTTATGTGCAATCACTTGCAACTAGTTTTTCTATTTTATACAATCTTATTACATGAACGTAATAAATAAGTTCAATCCAACTTGTATCTATATAAAGATCTATTATATAAAGTGTCTGATGTATTTATTTTTGAACAAAATTATAGATACTGCTCATTATAAGGGTAGTTATATATACATTTCTAGCTCACCCTGTATATAAAGTTTCCCGCGAGTAAAGAGAACTATTCTTCTGAATTTGTGTTGTGTGACCTTTACATGTCCATGGCAAAAAACAAATGAGGCTTATCATGACCACATTAACAATAAATTCTACGGAACATTGCTTTATTTAGGTTAATATATAACTGTGACCAGATTGTTTGATGTGTATTGTTCAGAATATTGTGATTGCCAAGAATACTCTTAAATTTTGTGAAAATTCTATTTTATTGAGTGAGTAAATCACATTAGTTTATTGTGTTTATAAATATTGAAATAGTAGATTATAGTTTCGCCTATAAAATCACGAAGAAAATTAAATTTTATATAGCATTACTTTATTAGATACCGTTAAAGTACCCAATAATTTATAGCTTAAAGTAATATTAACAGCTTAAAGGAAATTTATAAAAATCTTTTAAACGAGTTCTAGACTTTTGAAAAAAACAGAATTCAATGGTTCAAAATTTATTACAGTTGTCTCTTAATCCACTCGACGTGACCTCACAAAAATCAAAAGCATCTGTAGGTCGCAGCGTTGGAAGACGGCCGCCTTCACGACCCCGGGTACGTGAGGAAGCATTTTCCTCCTTCAACACGCACACCCAAC
Source organism: Agrilus planipennis (assembly GCF_000699045.2). NCBI lineage: Eukaryota > Metazoa > Arthropoda > Insecta > Coleoptera > Buprestidae > Agrilus > Agrilus planipennis. The sequence goes on along the minus strand of NW_020439039.1, from coordinate 746,192 downwards.
ATACAACGACATCAAATATTAACAACCCTCACGCAATTGCAGCCGTTAACCTTCACCGGGTGTCTCGTCTTTGCCATCAGATCCACGAGCACGCTGTGAAACAAGCTTTTGGGGAACGTCGCCACTATTTCAAATCAACGAAAGCTGTGATCAATAAGAAAGAAAAATTCGAAAAACCACCGATACACGAACGTGAGAGTGGAGATGGAGTCGAAATAATCGAAATCGAAAGTCCCAATACCTCCGACCTTGAAACTAACCATTCTAAACTAACACGTACTAAAAGCTCTAGTAGCGAAGACCTCCATTTAATTTCTTACGAAAACGATAAAAGTAATAAAAGTGTAGAAGATCTCGAGGACTTGGAACAACTCCAAAGCTGGCGCAGAACTTCCAAAATACGTCGATCTCTACAGTTCCCTAAGTCAAATAAACCGGCGTCTAATAAACCTCCCGATCTTCCTGAAAATACTGGAAGTGTTCGGAGGATTCGTGAAGACCTAGAGACTGGGAGACGACTGAATACTGCCCTCAGAGGAAATAGCATAAATTTAGAAGCACTAGATCAAATTTTACAATCGATATCCAGCTCTAGCAGTGTCCAGTCTGATAGAAGCGAGAAACAAGATACTCCCGAAAGTGAATCACAAATAGAGTCGAAGAAAGACAAAAGACACTCTTTTGTCACAGTGGAATCGCTTCAAGAAGTTAAAGGTCGCTTAAGGCGTACTAGCTGTCATACTGATGATATTTATAAAGATACAGACTGCCGAAATAGCAATATGATGGTCAGAAAAGAAGAAGAGACTGATGATGGTATTGGTGCAGAAGAGTATGGAACCAAAGGAGTAGCTAATAATAATAGTTCTTCTGGTACTAGTAGTGCCCGTGTTCGATCCTATGTCTACGGATTAGAGACAATGCTAAATAAAAAACCGATTTTAGGCACTGGAAGTCTAGAATCGCGAACATCTAAGCAAACTAATGCAAATTCCATCAATCGAAACGACGACTGGTATAATCGAAGAAAATCCTACGGTTTCGAAAAAGTTCATAACGAACCTGACACTAACAAATCCGTGTCTTTAAAGAATAAAAGTGTCATAGAGTCATCCACTGACAGTGGTATTTGCAAATCGAATGATACTATGAACCTACCGCCATTAATAAAAAGTAACGGTTTCAAGTCAACCGACAGTTCACCAGATGGTCACAGTAACACAAACGAAACACTAATGGAAAAGAACATAAATTATACAGATTATCCCCCCACTTCTTTAGGAAATGTAAAAAGATTCAGTTCAATATTTGAACAAAATAAAGACACATTTCAAAAAAGAAACGACGACAACACCAACTCTTGGAACAGAAACTTAATTCAAAAGTACAGAAACGATTTGGAAGGCACAACCGTAACTATTCCAATTAAATCAGAAAATTACAGGAGGCAATTATCGTCTGGAAGTGGAACGCCATCAGTAACAGTTAATTTCTCTTCGGATATTAAAAGACATTCAATAGCTGTCGATGAGATGAAATACGTTAATAACACGTTTAAAGTCAACGAAACAGCTGACGAAGTAACGGACGAGGATAATCCAAATTTCAACCGAAAACATAAAAAAGTAGAATTTTGTAAAACGGAAGTGCACTTTGCTCCAGATTCTGGAAAAATAAATATAATTGAGACCGACGAAAAGCCACCCCCAACTAATACATTCCGTAGGCGTCGTAGAAATTCAGGGAGTTCTTACGTAGAAATGATCGAGGAGTGCAATAAAAAAGGCGTACCCACATTACATTTTGGAGACAATTATGAAAAAGATGTCATACATAACCACATACAACCTCATACTCCAACAGAAAATACTGTCACCGTAACTACTAATGGAAATATTCAAGAATATTTCGAAATTAGCAACGAAGAAAAAGAAAATTCCGAAAGCGATTTACCAAAAGGTATTTTGAAAAATAAACCCATTAAACCAAAGCCTTACATACTTGGCGATATTGATAATTCTCTTCAAAACACTGCCTCTCCTAATAGTGAAATTTGGGGTGTTCGACTTAAACCGGTTAAAAAAGAGGAAGCCCCAATGTGGAAATCAACAGTCACGTTGAAAAACACGACGTTCGATAATAATGCTCAACCAAAAGGGAAAACTATGGTCACTAGATCTCCTAAAATCGAAAATCGGAATTATAATTCCTCAGAATTCAATGAAAATGTGGAAAAAATACGAATCATTTCTTCTGAGACGGAAGGAAACCAAAAAATTGAAAGCAAAGGATTTTCTACTAAAGTTAATATTGGAGGTAGTGATTTGACTTTTGTTCAAAACGCCATAGTTTACAATGGTTTCAATAACGAAACTCACCCATCATCATGGCCCAAACCTGAAGAAATCAATGAAAGTAAGTTTCGTTTCTTTTTCTTATGTTTGTTATAAAATGCATGCTTGTAGTACTTGATGTAGATGCTTTATATCAAACTATTACAATTTCTAATTCAAACGATCTCAATTGCTGTCTTGCAAGACTTTTACTCTAAATAGAAATTAATCGTTAGGCTTAAACCGTATTGAGGTTTCCCTATTTTATCCCTAATATCGAATAAGATTGCAAGTGTTAATTTGGTATGTATATTTTATGCCATTTTTTCGGACTTTATCGGACATCTTTACTTCGTATTGATTTACTTTATTCTTTGTCTAGAACACTCTACTTACTGCAAATGTACCTTTTTCTGTATGTGCATGACTGATATTAACGAAATGTAGAAAATAGTTGTTCGCATTGTTTTATTTTTGCACTACTAGTAAACTATAACGCTTTAAATATTGATGGCTTTTGTTTCTGACGAAACGTGTGGATTCCAGATATAAAAATGCAGACGTATAATAGAAGTCTAGTGGTGCGTATTGGACAGAACGACAAAACTACCTCACAACAACTATTTGACAAAGACTGTGATAATTCGAACAACAAAACGACTACAAAAATTACTATAGACCTTACACCTTCACCAACGACTGAAAAATCTTATGATTCTCTCAAAAAACTGCCAACAACTAGTATACAAGAGTTCAAGTCAACGTCCCTCATACTTAACACTTTTAAGACTGAAATTTGCAATAGAAACGATACTGTCCAAAGAATATCTGATGTAAAATCGAGCATTCCACAACAACTTGAAGCACTGAAGAAACTTTACGAAGAAGCCTTGAGCGATAGCGAAGCAGACAAAGAAGTTCAACTACTGATGGATCAAAATGGTTACGAATCCAATAAAGAAACCGATGGTGAATGTAATAGTATCGTGTCAGGAAGTTGGAGTAAACTCAGGGCGTACAAATTAATGAATCAGGAAAAGAATAGATCTCACTTAGCAATAAAATCAGAAAATGCACTTGTAGGAAAAGGTATATTTGTAGCTTAATATAGCCACTGCTTCTTCTAAAACAATCATTAAAAACAAAATAAAAAGATCACAATTAACACATCGTTCAGTATAAAGACAAAATAAGTTATTTCAGTATTTGTAATTATGTCAATACAAACTAATTTAATTTTAGGATTTATGTTATTGCAATACCTAAAACATTTATGCAAACTTATATCAAGTATCTTAAAAGCTCTAAGGAAGTAACTTTTCTCAGAAGTTATAAATAATTTCTAATTATTGAAGTGCTATGCCCATTTATCTGATAAAGTCATATTTTTAGATTCCAGATCTCATAATTCGATTGGTAGAATAGGATATAATCAAAGTAACACTCGTTTGCCTTCGAACAAGGAAAACGAATGTTCTGTTCCTCGTAACGTTCAAAAACAAGTTCCTCAACCATCTAATAATTACGAAAATAAGTCATTCTCAAATTCGAAACAATCACGAACATTAACAACTTCTCCTGACAGAAACAACTCAAATATGTCACCAACACTCAGAGGTAACGAAGAACATCATTACGAAACGTTAACAAAGTACAGAAAGTCCCGCTCTTCTAGTCAAGAAAGGATTTATGAAAACGACGTTCATAAAAATAATACTCGTTCTCAAAATAGAATAGATAGAAACGTAGCAGATAAAAATCGTGATAAACTGAGCCGATCTCCTTCTCCAAGTGCTCATACTTCTGTTAAAACTCCTCCTCCAATTGCGTGTGTAGTAAGAAATCTAAGAAAATCAGATATGAAATACTTTGGTCTAAAAGAATCTACACCTCCACCTATACCAGACAAATATTTAAAGAAGAAAAGTAATCAAGAATTTTTCCAAACAAATGTAAATAGACGCTTAATTCCATCCGAAAACACTCACAAAAATACGCATGAGAAATTGCAGCAGAAGAAAGAATCTCCTCAAACACATCGAGAAAAATCAGAAACCACGTCATCTTCGAAATATAAAATTTCTTCGCGAACCAAATCTCCTCAACGGCACGCCCAGAAAATCTCTTCTTCCCAACGTAAATCAGACAGCGGAAAACGCAGATCCCCTCTTCGAAAAAATTCGAGACCTGACTCTCCGATATATGAGAACATCGACGAAGTATTGGATAGTTCGAAAAACTATACAACTGATTTCGATAGCAGCATATTGGAAGAACTTACCAAAGCCGCTGATCAAATATTACAAGCTGTAAGTGATTATGCCGACGAAGAATCTTTCAGTAAGCTTCTATCCGATGAAGATGCTAATAATCGAGTAAAACCTGAAAAACTTGAAACCATATCCGAATCAAAATCGTGGCAACAACATTCCAAAACTAAAGGATCTCGTCAAAAAGAAATGAAAACTGTTAAGCGCACATCTTCGACTTCTTCGGTAGAAAGTACACATGAAATAAGAAGTGCATCGAACACAAGCAAGAGGATGACAGATAGTGATAGATATCGAAAAAAATCGACTGAATCGCCAGCTGTAAGAGCAGCGACAAAAGCCCGAAGATTGCAAAGGGCCAGTAGCAGAGAAGCATTACTGTTATCACATGGAAGCTCTTCTGAAGACTTACCGGTAAAGGACGAAACGCCTCTAAGAAAACCAAGAATTGTACGGAAAACCAAATGCACTCAGTTAAAAATAACAAATGGACCGGATATTCAGAAAAGATCAACAACCTCGGTAAAGAACTATGGAAACCGAATATGTGAAGATAAGTGAGTACCGAATGGTGACAAATTTTATAAATTGTATTTTATTCGTCAATATTCTTCTAGAGCTCCGGTGGCAGCTTTACCCGAAATAAGGCACAAAACTGCAATTTCAACGATTCGTAGTACCGCTGAGAAAATGGCAAGCAGAGAAAAGGCAAACAAACTAAAAACTGATGACCGAAAGAAATTGTCAACAACCTCATCAAAACGAGATAGTATTCCAGGTAATTAATAAAATGTTTAGCATTCGTAACCATTTAATTTTTTTATTCTTGTTATAAGTTGTAGCGTGGCCTAAATCAAATAAGGCAAAAGAGATTTCATCTAGTCATCGTATTTCGACAGCGTACGTACTGAAACATAGAGTAGAGAGTAGGGAAATTGATACCAATGTCTGTCCGTGTTTTCTTTCGTAGCTCTACGCTAGGTACTCGAAAAATGATTACATTGTCTAATAATTATCCTTTAAAACGTCAAAAACAGAATTTTTGGAAACTTTATTTTTGTCAGATACATAAGTAAAGTGGCAACAACATTTAATAAACTCTTAACATATTTTTCCATAATTGAATTTCCTATTCTTCGAAAATTTGAAGTTTAATAGTCTATTTTGTTCTGTTTATGACGATACCGACTGTAGAAAATTAAATTTAAATTAGGTATTGAATGTAATTTGCATGTCGCTTGGAACGACTTTAACATTCTAACACATAGTAGATTGATTTGGCTTTAATTATTGTTTCCGTATATACCTAGCGTAGCTAAAACATATTTTCAAATGATATCTAAAGTACCTATAATAGTTATACATTGCTAATTAAAATTAAATATATTAACTGCATTAATAATCAGTCAAAGGATGTGTGTAAAAGGCCTAATTTTAGCCTCAAAATAATGAAGAGTTGCCTATATTTCAAAAAGTAAGAATTAGTTTTCTGTGGGGTACTAATAAAAATTTAAACTTTTCTTATAAAAAAAATAACACTGTGAGGAAAAAATTATGATTCAATAATTTTTAAAAGCATTTGAAATTGGGTGAATATTAGGTAATGATTTTTTCAAAATTATAATTAAATTACTCTTGTTTACTTACAGAATATATATATCAAATACGTCGATATTTTTGCAATAAATTTATTCTTTATTTTGGGACAGAAATTTTTTCTTATTAATGCTCGTCCTTTTTACCTATCTCAGAAAACAAAAACAGGGTATTGAAATCTTTCGATTTAAATAAGTGAAACGGCTAAAACAAACTATTCTTTGAAAATAAATTCTATTTTGTTTTCAGGCAATATAAATACGAATTTATCCTGTGATTTGAAGGAAGAAGCTTCGGAGCTTTGTAGTGTTAAACATCTTAGAAACTTTTTTGATTCAAAATTTACTACTAAAGAATAATTTGATCATTATGAAAGAAACCAACATTCAAAATTTTTATTTGGCATCATCCCTAAAAATTTTTGAAAGCGTTGCCTGAAGAAAAGGCAGCAGAAGAAAATTATATTAAGGTAATCAAAAGTACCAAAATTTGTAAAATTCAGAATTGTTTATATTTTTCCAGAAAGTCGTATAACGTGAAATATGTGTATATTAAATCAATCAGTGCTGAATCAATAGAAGAAGAGTTTTTATACTGAAGGTGATGTAGATGATAAATAAAATAAATGGGTGATTTCAAAGTCAAAAAGATTATTGGTTTCTAATCGTATTTCACATTAAATAATTCCAAACGGATCAAAGAATCCTTCTAGCGATATCTAATAAAGCATAAAACATGGGATGCCAACTCTCAAATAATGGTCTTGACTTGGTCTTCCCCGTAGCAATGTGTTATTTCAGGGGTGGGTCGAGGAACAATTCTTGGTGGGGAAAAATTAAGTTTTCCTTTCATGTAGTTTCTTGAATGAGATCAATTAATAAGCCCCATAGTTCAAAATCCAATACTTCCAGATACAACTTTAAGACTTGAGTGCCATTTTTACATGTTTATTTTAGTTAAAAATTAATTTTTGTTTTTTATATTCAAGGGCAAATCCCACTCAACATTTTTAACACTACTAAGTCATAGAGCTTTTGGGAGGGGAAATTTTTTCTATTATCTCTCCCTTTGATTCGTCATTGGTTATTTGGTGAACACAAGGGGCGGCAATTCTTAAAACAGAAAAATAGACCCCATGACTGATATGATGGCTTATAATCTAACTGACTTTGAGTTTCCTATTTCAGTAGATCTACCAAAAGAATTATCTTTCTTTTTTTTTTAATTTTGTTGGAATAGAATATGTGTATTTTTGAAATAGGTTACTTACATATTTTCATTATATGTACGTAGGTACATAAATTCTAAACCAAAAACGAATAAGGGATGAAAGTTTAAAAATAAATTTAAAAAATATGATATTCACCTTTGTGTACAAGAAAACGTAATTAAAAAGTATTATACATATATTTATTTATCATTCCTTTCCCATAATTGCCTGCCATTTAATCTTATACTTGTATGTAATGCGAAATAATAAAACCAAACTAAGTAATAATATACATATAAATAAAGAATGATAGTTGTATTGTTTAATTTGATTTATAATTTTTCAGAAACATCAAAAAGTGTTCCCGAGGCGATAAAGCAACGAAATATTAAACAGAAAAATAAGAAGAGGTAGAAAAGTTTTAATCTCCGCAGTACTTGTCCCTTGTTTGCCAAATACTCAACTCCTTTATTGCTTGGTTTCTTTTAATTTTTTTACCAACTGTGTTTGTTTAGGTGTTGTAGTTTGTAAGTTCCTAATGCCTTTTGTTTAAATAAGAAATTAGATAATACTTATACATTCAGTTTTATGTAATAAGCAAATTTGCTGAATTCTAGTTACAGACTAATTATCATTTGTAACTATACATTTTAATATTAACAAAACGTAATGTGTGATTTGCTTTGGTTTTGTGATGAATAAAGAAGTAAACTATTATTAACATGAACAAATTTGGTTATTTTTTTAATGTTTGTTGTTATTAAATTATTTAATCAATAATTCTTTTTTAAATTAGCTTTTATAATTGAGTTAAAATAGGTTCTTTTTTATTTCCATTTTGCCACTTTATTTTAAATTCAAGGCTTGCTAACAGTCAAATAAAAACATAAGTGAAGCTAGGCAACCGAAAGAACAGCGAGATGACAGAATGATTTTGGTAACATAAGTTACAGAGTAATTTATTGGAAATAATGATTTTCGTATCATTCGTATTGGGAAATAATAATAAAAATGATAATAGAATTTTTGCAATGAGAAATAGATTAAATTTAGTTACTTTTAAATGCACATATTAATTACGATCTAAGTAATAAATTAAACTACAACTTGTGCTTCAGAGAACATTTATTATGAAATACCGATCGTTTCATTTTTTAATGCAACTATACATTTTATAAAAATTTTATACAAAACAATCATAAACCTTATTGTTACTTTTCATATGAATTACACGTATAAGATCAGAATTTATATATAAATACTGCTATAATAAAGTAATTGGCAATTTGTGAGTCACAATGACGTCATGGGACGAGAAATGACGTGAGTGCGGTCGGTATGTGACCTAAATGGGTTACGTCATCATCAAGTAGTTGAGGATATATTTCTTTATTTCGCTTCTAAACGGATGCAGTAATTTTATAAAAAAACTTTAGCGTTAAAAAAAGAAAAACGTTTATATATAATGCATCTAATAAAAAATTACCTACCTTATCGTTGATAATTATTGGCTTCTAAAAGTTTATACAAAGGATTTTTTTAGTACGTACTAAGTATAGTAAATTTGTAATGAATTTGATTTTTTTTTACGATTCGTTTATACTATATCTGTATATTTTAAAAATGGTTTGGAAATATTACTTTATATTTAACATTTATCGATGAAGGTCTCAATATTCTTATTGCGCGTTAAAAAGTTTAATTTTTCAAGAGAATAGGTAAAAGCAAATGGTGTGCGGTTTATTCAAAATGGATAAATTATGTACTCAAAATTGCAATTGTATAATGCGCAGTTACCTTTAAAATAAAAAAAATTGAACAAAAACAAATATTGCTACTGTGGGTTTTTACTGAAATAATCATTTAAAAATAAATAGATATCTTTTTCTTGCGTGTAAAACTAAAATATTATGACCAATATTCTTTCGCGTTTACAGCAATAACAAATGTTTAAAATAAATAATTTTGTTTTACATACTTTTACCGAGTTGTGGGGAGTTTAATCGAGAAACTAGGAGCGGCGCGGGTGATGCGGGGCAAGAAGGGAGAAGCAACTCGCGCTATATGCCGCCATTGCTATGACGCTTACTTCGTTTGTGTTCTCGTCCAGTGACGACCGCCCAGAAATTTTGACGTGGCTACTACGTATAGCCCTATTACCCACTCCGAAAGCAGCGAAGCTGGTGACGAGAAATACGTAACTGGTAAGTACTCAGCTGAAGAATAACAATCAGACGTGGACCAGATTATACCCTTTGAGGAGGGTAGTGAACGAAAAATTAATAACGGGCTTGTGCTGAATCGAAAATGTCGCCTGTGTGTTCTTCCAGTTTACTGCGAAAGGTAGTGAAATATGGCGTCATTGAGTAGTTATGTGTTTTAAATTTAGATTTCACTCACATATCGCATACATTTCTAGAACAGGAATATTTTTGTCAATTTTAGTGATAATAATGTAGTGAATCCTCCTTGAATGCTAGTACGTAATCGATATATTGCTGCAATGTCACTTGTTAAAGGTTACATCAGAACGTATCTTAGCGGAGTTGATTAATATATTTTTATTTGTAGTATTAAAGTAATCAAAATTTTGTTCGAATTACCTTCACCGAATTTCATGCAGAATCAATTACAATATGATTACAATGCGCTTTGACAAACATTACGACAATTTAATTGCTAATATTTAGATTTCTCATACAACAAAATAAGTTGTAAGAATGTTGACAATTTTAATTGCCAGGATTCTGCTTATCACGAAGCTCTGTATTCTAAAAATAAAATATAACTACCTATTTGCAGAAGTCAGCAGTTTTTGAAACTTAATGTAATAATATGGAAACAAAAATTACAAAAGTTTTTTTAGTATTATCATTATTTAAACTAATAAAATACATTAGATAGTCAATTTTCGTTAGCTTTTATGGCTTTTCAATAATTACAGTTTCTTGTTCTTATTGAGACAAATATTTATAATTAGTAATAATGAATAGAGTAAGTCAACTTTGAAATAAATTAGTGTCAGTGCTTACTTATTTAATGATATAAAACTGTCAAAGTAAATCTGATTTTGTGTGCAATAAAATTTGAATTTTTAGAGAATGTATACCTACACATAATTTAAGATCAAGGAACGTAGCAGTTGTAAATGAAAGTTGTTATTTCAGGTGCCATTTTCCCTGAATGATGGAAGGGATGGTGGAAGAAAATGGTACAGTTGATCCTCTGGCTCCATCTCCGGATCCACCTCTGTCTATAGCTTCCTCGGTAGGGGTCACTAACTCTCAGCCTCATCTGGTGGCAGCTACTAACATTGTTCAACTTACATTACCTACCCACACTCAGGCACAGGTAGGGGTTTGGCCCCTCTGTGCATGATTTCATAGTTATTATCATTAATCATCCTTACTACCCCTGCTTTGTTAGCACTTTTTCTATTATATTTCGTCCTTATTATAATTCTAAAATCATCTGAAGGACCACAATCATTTTTACTATTGTTTTAACCCTTCGTTGAGCATGTGGGGTACCCATGGTCACATTCAGTTTGTGTTTTTATAAAACCTAGTATAGGTTTACAATTTTGGATAATCTTATGGAACTTTATCAGTTCTATGTGTATGTGTTAAAAAGCAGTTTACATTTTTTCAATAAAAGTAGACATAAGTAGAAAAAGATGCAGCAAACGTCGGAATGTATGAATTATTAGACAACAGTACGTATTTGATAGAAAATCATTATAATATATGATGATTTTTCAATAAATATTAATGTTATTAATGTGAATAGATACGTTTTTATGTTTTATATGTGTATAGAAAACGCCTTGATATGATCAGAGTTAATCCACGCGTGTAATTAGGTGATTTAAATTGGGCGCGATCAACTAAGGGTTAAAGTAATATAGACTACTTTATTTTTGGTCCTTCTGAGGAGCATTAGTTTGCGTATTTATTTCTTATTTATATTCTTATTCTTGAAGTGTCAAAATACAGAAAAGGCACCAAAATCAACTAAAACAAAATTCTTCAACACTATTCTGCCTACATAATAAGATTGTATTAGAAAATATGGTACATTTACATTTGGCCTTGAGTGTTAACGACGATAACATTCCTCAAAAAAGATTATGAGAATTTAATTGCTACTTAAATTATTTCTATAATTTTTTATGTATTTGAGTTTTTTCTTTTATTTTCATATAAAATTGCAATTATAAAAAAAGAATTTACTCCTTACACTTTGTGCAGTAACATACCCATATAATAAATTATATTAGTGGCACTATGTTACTATTTTGTTTATTTAATGAGCTTTTAACGCATTTTAAATTATCAACCTTTTAGTACTTAGCACCATGCTTTTTATAAATAGTACACTAAAATTTCATTAACTGCAATCTAATGACTCAGTAGTGCAATGTTTGTGAAACATCTTTACTGTAACACAAAAGTGTAATAAACGCGAATGTTTCACCAATTTTTATTAGACCATTTCGCAATATATTGTTTCGATCACCAGCGATTATTATCGAAAGAATTTTTCATAATAATCGCTGTCGATCGAAACTGTTATTGTCAAGAAGTCAAATATACATTGGTGAAGCATTCCTGTTTAATTCCACTTTTATTGTAGTCAAATGCATTAGAAAGTTAATATTGAAGTAACATAAAATAAATCTAATTTTTTATATGTATATTTCAAACATATTCAGTTTTTGGTATTCTTAAAATGCCATGTTGTACTTTTATCGTAAAAATAATTTTATGTACATTTAATTGTGTAATAACATGATTGTTTTTGTGCCCGTAGTTTCTGTTTACTAAGAGGCCATGCATGACATCTACTAGTTTTTCTACAACTGTCATTTTCATTTCATCACAAGCATGTAAAAAAACTTGTCCTTAAATAGCGTTGACTTAACATTTGCCAAGTAGAAAAAGAAAACTCGTTCTAAATTTGCATGAGTAGCAAATAATAAAAATATACAATTTAAATCAGCCTGCATTCTAATTTTGGACCGTTTTATAGGTCCAGTCAGTCATACAACCCAACCAACAGTCAGTTATTCAAACAGCAGCTAATCTACAGCCTATGCTGAGCAAAGGCAACGTTATACTAGTTAGTAAACCTAATTCTGTCATACAAACAACACAAGGAAGTTTGCAGGCTCTCCAGGTAAGATTAGCTGCTCAAAAGTCAATTTATAATAAGCTCAATTATGCATGATTAGATTAAAGGACATTGAAATTAAGCATTGGCATTCCTCATTTCATCCTGATCAATTTCAAATTTTGATTACTCAATTGCCTTTCATTAAAAAAAAGTAATAATTTGGTCAGTATCATGTAACAAGTTTGTACATATCAATATAATAAATTTTATATACTTAACTTTCTTATACATTTTAAATTTGCAACAGGTAAACTCCAAATTTTAATTAAATAGTAGAAACCAAAATAAGTTTTGAATCAGTATTCTTTGCTTGTTTAATTATTGTTGTTAATGATGCCTTAGGTGGTGGAAGCTCAAAGTGATGAAAGCATTTCGGATGATGAATCGCTAAAGAAGCGAAGGGATCTGTTGACGAGGCGTCCGTCATATAGGAAAATTTTAAACGAACTTGGAGGGGGTGAGATTGCTGGTATGTTTTTTTATGCATGCAAAGGGGTCCTATAGATTTCGTGTATAATAAAAAAATGATATTCCAGGTTTTATCTTTTTCCTTTTTTTATTTTTTAGATTTTATGATAGTTGCGAGAGATGTTATCGGTAGAGTACGTAAATTTATTTGATTCCCAATTTTATTTTTAGACGTTTAGATACATAAAGTTAATGTGATTCGTTTCTTTCTTGTGATTTTGCATGGCAATAGGCTTTCTAAAGGGTGCAGTAATTATTGCTCTATACATGGTGGCGTTTCAGTAGATTTTTTTAATAATTTTCTGCTTTATATTCTGTTTTATGTAAAAATAGGCTGGCATGTATAAAGCAAGATGTAATTTTACACATTAACACAAAACACTAATATTATTATTTATTGCTTTTTATAAGGCCCATTGTTTTGTTATTTTTTTTTATTTGTCAATAAGATGAAAAGAAAAATATATGAAGTTTGGGCTAATGAGAAAGGTAATTTGGCTTTTCTTGGTTTATTTTTTAATATCTAAATTAAGAGAAAATTATTAGTACGAGAATTTATGGAAAAAAATAAGACATTCTCTAGTAAATTTTCTGTTGCAGCCAATTAGTACCTATTTGTAGTAGATATAAGTACATTCTTATATCTAATTACAGTAAATTTGTTAGTTGTATATTTTGCTAGCATAAAACTTCGTAGAAAGACAAAACACTATATTATGTAATTATATTTTTCTTTGATATCTTTTCCTTTCCTTCCGTAAATTCTCCATATGGATTTTTCCAAATTTTCTTAATATAATTTCAGTAGCAAAGTCATAAAGAAACTTCTAATGTCTGTGGTATGGGATTCAAAGAGAAACAATGGGCAAATTCTTACAATTAGTTGTTAGTGGACAGTTCAGTTTAGCTTTGGTCGGGGAACTGTTTTGTGGCAACTGACTAAGAAAAAATTTTAACAATGTTCACAGAAGGCAAGATTGAGCAGACTTCTTCCGAAGCGGATAGTGAATTGTCCTCACACTCAATCCCATACCACACAGGTTAGTTAAAAAGAAACGAATGAAACAAAAGTAGCTTAAACAATATACATATTAACACTTAACCCATTGTCCTAGAACAGCTTACAATCACTAATCATTTACTAACGTTAATAATGGGAGTACCATTTCATATCAATAATAAATTTAGTTTACATATCCCTAAGGTGGTTGACACCATAGAAATGTAGCAAGATTTCTATGAAACTGAAAATAACAAGATATTTATATTTAACAAATCCCTGCATTAAATATTAAGATAACGAAAGTGATGTTAAATAAACAAATGAATATTCATTCTTTATTTTACAACCAAATTTTCAGAATGATCTGCATTTAAAATGGTAAATGTGTGAATAAAGACAGTGTAAATGAGAAAGAGAAATGTATGAATATACGGAGTCGTTTTCTGCGCATCCTATAGTGTCAACATCTTCGAGATTTTTATCAATTATTTTTTCATTTATTTCATTTTAATGTTTGCGCTAATATAACATCAATTCTCCCATTATTTTTGTATGATTAATATCCAATTAGGTTCTGAAATTACAGTGAAAACAATTTCCTATATTTTTATTATAAATAACGTGGTGTACAAAAACATACATGTAAATGCTGAAAATTCTTAAAATGGGAACATTTTTTAACATAATTTTTTAACTTGTTTATATATAATAATAACAATAACTCTACATAAGTTGTAAGAAGAGGAAATGTATTTTTATAAATTGTTTTGATAAAATTGGGCAATTTTAATGTTCTTTTTTTTTCATGTTTTAGTCATTCCAGCAGGTGCTATTCAAATTTCTAGTGGTGAGGGAGGACAAGGAATCCACACGTTAACAATGACGAATTCGACGACAGGAGGTGCAATAGTTCAATATGGACAGGGAGGTCAAGAGTTCTTTGTACCAGGTAAATTAGCAAAAAAGTACTTTAAGAATTATTAAAGCATTGTAAGATACTACGGATCTAGTTAAAAGTAAATATTTATGGATTATTTGAAACTTACTGGTTTTTTTTTGGTTTAGTTGTTACTCAGGGTGGTAACTTAGGCGGGGGTGGTAATGAAGATCAGGCACGGAAACGTGAAATGCGCCTGCTAAAAAATCGAGAAGCCGCGAGGGAATGTAGGCGGAAGAAGAAGGAATATATTAAGTGCCTAGAAAATCGCGTTGCGGTTCTTGAAAATCAAAACAAAGCCCTTATTGACGAATTAAAATCGTTAAAGGAACTTTATTGTCAGCAAAAAGGGGACTGAGGAAAGGTGTGACTTATTTTTTTCAATACGGTGTTGGATACTTTTGCTATAAATATTTTTGGGATGGCCTCTGTCGGTTATGGACATTGTGCAATATCCTTATAGGTGATCTGTTTGTCGTGAAAACAAACAGGAATATAAAATTGTTTCTTTTTTTCTTTCTCTATCTCTCTTTATGCATTTAAAGTGGTTGGTGAATTGAAATCTGTATATAAATATACATATATTTGTTGACTTCTCCAAACTGCTACTACCAGGATCTTAAAGTTAAATATGTAATTCTACCTTTAATTTGATTCCATTGAAGCAGAAGGATCTGTAAACTCAGTCAAGGCTGTTCTTAAAAGTTTCAACAATTTAGTATGCTACAACATTGAAACTGTTTTTAGCAGCTAGCTTTATTACCACAGATATCCATAAAGCAAAATATTTTATTCTTTAAAATTTAAATTATTCATTGTATTTAATCAATGAAAGAAATAGATGTAAATTTTTGGTAATTGTTAACTTCGAAGTTAATAAATAATTTATGTAACAATAGGGACATGATGGAAAGGCTTGTGACACTTAAACACTAAGAGAGCCAAGTGTAAATATAATGTAAATTGGTTTATTTTTCTTAAAGATAGTAGAGCAATTAGATATTTATTAGAATGAACCTGAAGGAGTGCCTTGTTAGTAAACTAAGCAGTTATTACGATTTTTTTGTGCCCCGACATATTGTTTCACTCGTAAAACATTTATTTTTATTTTATGGGAAAGTCATGCAGTTTGCGCAATGGTAGTTTCGTTTTTGGTATGATATAATCATTTGAGGAATTACGTTTATTTAAAGGCCCTAATTAACAATTTTATTCTTCATGCATTATTAGATTTCTAATATTTTTTAGTTAAAATTGTTTTTGTTTATATTTAAGCAGAGAAAAGAATAATAAATGTTAACGAGCGTTACAAGATGAATTCTAAGTCAATTTTTGTTTGTTTTTTTTGTTATTATGTTATTTCCCAGATAATATTGTCGGCATTATGTTACTCAATTGTAGGTATTTTATGTCTGTAAATATTGTATGTAACCGTATTTTTACATATCAGAGAGATATTTTCAGAATGTAAATTTTGTTTTCTACATTAATTGCTAAAGCAGAAAATGTTGTTATTAGTGGTTTGTCGATAATTAATTTAAAATTATAGCGAATCGAAGGGAAGATAACACACTTTGTCCTTTTAAAGATTCACAATTTCAGACAATGGAAGCAAATTGTAATTTTAATGTATTATAATTATCTTCATCTTCATTATTTCAATTAAACGTAAATTACGCAAGCAGCATCTGGAAAATGTGATCAGTTTTTGTACATAATTAATTCTGCTTGCTTAATTTTATATGAAAAATTTTGACCACGCTCTAATTATCGATAAAACTCTCATTTAATTAATTTGTTCTTTGTAAATATACGAAAATAGGTGTTAAAATTCTTACAATTAGTTGTTAGTGGACAGTTCAGTTTAGCTTTGGTCGGGGAACTGTTTTGTGGCAACTGACTAAGAAAAAATTTTAACAATGTTCACAGAAGGCAAGATTGAGCAGACTTCTTCCGAAGCGGATAGTGAATTGTCCTCACACTCAATCCCATACCACACAGGTTAGTTAAAAAGAAACGAATGAAACAAAAGTAGCTTAAACAATATACATATTAACACTTAACCCATTGTCCTAGAACAGCTNATGATTTTTTGGGGTTGTAGAAGTCTAAATATGTCTGAAATGTGGTGTAGAGTATGTGCCTTATTTTTTAATAAGTAATACAATTATTGAATGTTTAAAATTAATAAAACTTAAAAATTTCATTAAACATTAAATATTTGCATCTTTTTTATCGGTTCAAATAAACAATTTCACCATAGTAAATTGATTATAAGGTAAATCCTGGAAATTTTGCATTCATAGGGTCTTGTATATCAATTAAAAAGTACATTGGACCGGCAATACCCTCAAAAAGTGATAAAGGTCTATCAGGGGAATGATACTCATTTTCTTTGCGATAATTCATGCACCATTCAGCAAACTTTGCAGCCCTGTAAAGATATTTTGGATCCTGCAATATAAAATGTTTTTTTATTTTCTAATATCAATTTCTGAAGTTCTGAAACCTTTGTTGTTTGAAATAATTCTAAGAAAGCGTAACCATTCCCTGAAACCCCATGACAAATGCTGTAGCCTTTCTGCAATAGTCCTCTTTCCCAAACTATTTCACCTGCTTCAATAGCCAATTTTAAATATTTTTCTTCACCAAATACCTGCAAAACAGTTCGTGCAATCCAGTTACTCACTAAATCAATTATAATAAAAGGTAATACTTTATATGCTTCAGAAAAAAGAAAGACAAAACCTGGTGCTCCATGACACCACTGTACTTTGTCCGTATTACTCTTCCATGATGACGGATAATTTCCATTAGCAAATCTAAAAAATTGATCAAAGCATGTTTTTAAGTAAAACTATTCAAAATAAACGTGGAAATAATTGCCTGGTTGTCGTTAAAAATTCTATTGTCGGTTTTATTAAATCATTGAGTTCAGATTCAGTTAGATATTGCTTTGCTTGCAAAAGCAAATACAGAATTCCAGCAACACCATGAGCAGCTCCCAAGTAATATTTTCCATGCCACTCATACATAAGAGGGCATTTAAATTTTCCAGCTTTTGCCTCCTTTTGGCCAATGAATAGCATAGCTTCAATTACCTAAAATATTATTTATAGACTGCTTAAATCTAAACAAAAATTACAATTAAATATACTTGGGTTACCTGCCTCTGAAGCTTTAAATGTGAAGTTACTCAAAAAAAAATATCTTCAAAATACAAGGCTTATAGATGCATAAGGCAGATATCCCATGTGACCTTTTATTAGTCTTACCTTTTGAATTACATTTTCAGGTATTGGAGAAGGGTCAATGTTTTTATTAACAAACAAGAGGCTAAAGAGATAGCCAGCTCTTCCATATAAGTACTCATTAGGAAGATCAGATTCAGGATCAACTGCTTCTTCTTGCAAAGATAACAATCTACAAAAATTAATTTATTACCAAATAGCTATTTTTCTGTTTTCTATTAAAATTAACCTTCGAAGGCAATCATTTCGATTTTCTATCTCACCCAATCTATCACATGCTATAGCTCCTATTGCAAGGGGGCCAGCATCTCCACATAGAAAGGTATGTCTTCGTTTCTTTAATTTTGGCAGAGAACATAAGCGTTTCACTTCCTACAGAAACCTCTAATTTATATATGATTGAACAATATCTACTCAAGAATACCTTCAAGTTTGGCTTATTAAATGGTTCTTTAAGCAACCGTAGAAGTGCAATTCCTGTGCTTCCAGTGTAAATAGAATAATCACTTAGTTCAATTTCTTTTAATCTCAAACTCGTTGTTTCCCATTTTGAGTTCAATCCAAGAACAATACTAGTATTTCTATTTAACTGATATTAAAAATAAAAATAAAATATATTTGGATCCATAGTAAACATTTTTATACATGNAATTACAATATGATTACAATGCGCTTTGACAAACATTACGACAATTTAATTGCTAATATTTAGATTTCTCATACAACAAAATAAGTTGTAAGAATGTTGACAATTTTAATTGCCAGGATTCTGCTTATCACGAAGCTCTGTATTCTAAAAATAAAATATATTTGGATCCATAGTAAACATTTTTATACATGGTTATTAATTTCAATACTTACCAGAGACTTTTCTGAAATGAGTGTATTATTTGGAGAATAATCAGGAAAATTATTCGGAAAATGACCTACTATATGAGACATTTTTTTCCTCTGAGAATTTTTGAAAGAAATTGTTCTAAATAGTTTTTGTTTGTTTGATTTAAACATCTGCCACTTTATTTATTTACATTATTAGTTCACCAATTATCCGTTAGTTTAGTAATATTAAATGCATTTAGCCATGTATATAAAATGTAGTAATAATCATAGACTTATAAGTTGATATAGAACCAAATTTCATCCGTATTTCAATTTATCCCCATATATTTTTTTATCTTACATTTTCTGTGTAAGTTAGTACCAATGATATATGTCGTTTAATTTTACCTTTTTGTGTGTATAAAACACCCATAAACGTCGACCATTACAATTTTTCCAGTTTTCCATATCCATCTATGCGTTTCTTCCGATCTCCCCAGTAGAAAAACCTTCATAATTACTGCCTTCTGTTTAATTTATTAATTTTCTGTTTGTTATTTTTTAATAGTTTCCCTAAATTACTTTTATAGTAATTTTTTACCGAAAAACAGCAATTTCTAGCCCAATATGTGGGGAATAAACAATTTCCACTAGTAATAACAGGTACAACAAATGAAATGTAGAAATCCAGGGGCAGTTCTATCGGTACTTACCTGGTTAGGCTAGGCTAAGATATGATTTTTTGGGGTTTAATAAACAGAAATTAGAAAAAAATTAAATATATGCAGGATTTGTATGGTAACAAAACATTATTCATCAGAAATTCTACAATCACAATTGGTTATTATACATTTGTTTTATTACATGGTAGGCTGTGTAGGTGGAAAAGTGAGATCCCAATACCCTGTAAATAAATGACGTAATTTAATTTAAAAGTATACATAAATATACTAAACTGACCAACTGGAGTGTCATTCATAGGTTTAAATTTACTCCTGTGCCTTGAACATTTATTCATTTTTTCCTTTAATTCTTCCTCTGGCAGATCTAATGCCTCATAATACTAAAATAAAAGACACTTCAATCTCATAACTTTTCTTTAATTGTGGTGTTTACCTTTTTACAGTCCTTACATGACCAACCTTTCAAGTTCTGTCTTGCCTTGCCTCTCACTGTTTCCATTTGGTAAGCATGTTTTGGACTTGGTGACTTTTTAAACGGTATTCTAAAATTTTTAAGGAAAGATGTAGTTTAAAATTTATCTGGAAATATATGTAAAAAAATCCTGACCTCATATAATCCTCAATGAAAGATGCATATTGATCTTTATTACTTTGCTCTTTCATTTCTACACCTTTGCTAATATTAGTTTCATCATTTTTTACCTTTTCAGTTGACTGGATATTTTTTTCACAGAATTTGAATGATTCATCACCCTCCATTGTGCTGCAAATACTTAAATAATTGTTCTGTCATGATATTTTATAGAACACTTACTCCTTGAACATTTGTGTTAAAGTAATCTTTTTCAAAGTTTTATTGTTCTGTTTATTTTTTGTCAACAAATGAGTAGATAGAGTGTTGGATTTGAGTCTTTTAGTTCTTCTTAAACTTGCATTTATATCAGGTGTGCCATCAATAATTGAATTATCTGCAGTATTTAGCTTTTTTCCTTCTAAATCCATGTTAATTGTGATTTTTGGAAATGAAGAATCATTTATGTAATTTTGGTAGTCATCATATCCAGAGAAAAAGTTCTTTGCTTCTTTTGGCATATCTAGTAATGACTGACTAGTGTTTTTTGCAGTGTTTGGACCTCTCAGTTTAGGAATTTTAGCACGAATTAGTTGCTTTGCACTTTTGTTGATTTTAGGACTTACACTTCCTGATACTGGTGTTTCTGAAGAACTCTCTAAACTACCTATTTCTTTATCATCTATCTGCATTTTAAAAAAATTAAAATCTTCATTATCGCTATCCACATTGAAAATATCAGGACTCTGCAAATCTTTACTCTCTACCATGCAAATAGTTTTTGTTCTATTAGGATCCAAGTTTTCTAGAATTATATGTTGTGTTATTTATAAGATTGCAGTGTCAAATTTTATTTTTGTACCTTTGCACTCATAAGGAATCCTGTCATTGTTAAAATCAAAAAATCTGGAAATGATAATGTTTAATATATTTCAAAATGTAAATACTACCTTACTTAATATTGCCCTCAGGAATAAATTGCTGATCTGACATGCTTTTGAGAGAAGTCTTCTTCTTGTATTCTTCAATTTTCTTAAATTCCATTTCCAATTGATGTAGTTGTCCATTTGCTATATATTTAAGACCTAAATAGATGTACAATTAGTTATGAAGAAGTATATAACTTAGGCAATAATACAACCAAAATTTTAGGGTTATCTTTTATAAACTGAGTTCTAACGATTAGTTAATAAAATTTTGTACGTATTTGTAATAATTTATAGCTTCAGTGAGATACAATAAACCAATTTCTAGTAATTACTTACGGTTTAATTCTTGCTGATACGCTGTGATAATCATAGCAATTTTTCGAAGTTCTGGTATTTCAGTTGTCCATGTACTAGCTACTGGTTCAGTAAATAGCGACATCCACGCTTCTTTTGATGCTAAACCCATTTTTGTTTTTTTAAATAAAAATAAATTTTAAACAAAAATTTTAAATTATAGATGTGTCGATAATCAATGTTTGTTTACGTATTTTTAAAATATGTTCTATCCATAGGTTTTATCTTATTAATCTATGGTTCTATCATAGGGTTCTATGAAACTTAAGATTACTGCTTAAGACAGGACATGACGTCTTTCAGCTTTAGTTTCATTTATCCATCTGTGAAAAACAAAAATATATTTTCCTTTTTCCACACATCTCACACTCACCAATATCCTATCCATATTGACCCTTCCATTCCACTCTCCTACCACACCATTTTTTACACCTCTTACACTGTTCTAAAAACATATACAATTTATATCCTTTATACTCATTTCCTGTTGGCACCTAATTACTTTGGCTGCCTCTCCACAAAATGTATTTCCACCACTCATCTAGATTTCTTTGTTTTTCTTAAATCATTTCCCGTTGTCATTTCCCTGCATCTGTTCCTCAGCAATTTCTCTACATTTCTAAATTCCCTGAATCAATCCCTCACCTGTTCCCGATTGATTTGTAATATCTTCAAAGCCCTCTCTTTCCGTCGATTTTTTTGCCGTTTTTCCTATATTTTCCTCCCCCATATTTCCTTCATTATATCGCCTTCTTTCAGCCTCCCCAACGTCTCATATTTTATTATCCTTTTTATCGCTTCTTTTCACGTCTTCCCACATTTAGTCTCATTTTTACCACGTAATCTAGCTCACTTCTTTCTCACCATCACATTACATAGTATCAGTCTCCTATTCCAATCATCCTTACATAATTTATTTCTGATCTAACTTTCATAATCTTCCCAAAATTGCCCTCCCTTTAGCCACTTGCATTATATGCATTTCACCCCTTTACTGTCACTATTAGCATATATCCTAGATAAATATAATTCCTAATTTTTGCTATCTCTGCTCTCTTCCATATTATTTTGTTTTTTCCTTTGCTTTTTATTAAAACCCTTTCTACTTCCACTTTTATTACCTCTTCTCTTATCGTACGTCATTTTTAGATTTACAAACATTAAATATACTCTATTTTTTCTTCAACTGTATCTGTATCGTATCTTTAAGCATGTAAATCGCCTCCATCGTCTCTCTTCATTTTATAAAACAAAATTAGTGCCTTTTTTGAATAATTTGCTCTTCCAGCTTATTTTTTATTATTTTCGGGTATATTTTACACAACAAATCCATAATTACAATACATCCCGATAATTTTGTACATAATCCGTTTCCCCCTCTTAAATATAGGATCACACTTCCATGCTTCAGATAACTCATTCCCCTCTCATTTTCATAACATAATTTCGTAAAATTTCGCTAGTATCTACTATATCTATTGCATATTTTCATTCCTCCCCAGAAATTCCATCTAGCCCTCCCTCGCTTTTTTCATTTTCAGCGCCTCTATTCCTCTCATAACTTCCTCCCTTTCTAACCTCATCTATTCTATCTTCCTCATTTCTCCTAGTATCCCAAACTCTCTTATAACCCTCTCTTCATTTCCTTCTAATATATTTTTAAAGTGTTTTATTCATACCAACCCTTTAATCTTACCACTCACTTGTTCTTTGTTACTTTTCCTATATCTATTGATTACTTTTTAAAACGCCTCGGTGTCCCTCGACGCCTTGAAATCATTTATTAATTTTTCACTGCATTCTTCCTTGCTTATTTTAATTTGCTCTCTACACTCAAATTTTTATTTTTTATACTCTTCCTCTCCATACTCATCCTTTTTCCATCTATTCAATAAATTTTTGTACTCTTTTCTTCTCTTTCAACATTCCCCGTTCCACTATTGTTCATTCTTATTGGTTACCTTCATTTTCTTAACAATCACGGATTTTAAGGACTATTAATTAAATCGAATTTATATCTTAGAAGACTATATATAATAATAATTTGAAATTACTGCTGGTGGTAACAACAAAAGTTAGAATTAATAACAGATGAATATAATAGAATATTACAGTAATTACAAATCTCTAATAACTTTATTTCTAAATAAAAACAATAAACAAAGACACATTAAATGTAATATATCTTTTTTACAATACCTTAAACGAAAATAATGCTATTTTGACTTTACGAAAAGTTAATCCTTATTCCCAATTTCAGTTTACAAATAAAACGGTAAAGATTCAGCTGGTACATTTTGGAGCATTAATAAATCTTCCTTCTGCGGGTCGAAGATATTTCTCAGACAGACAACACCTGGGACTTGGCTTTTGTTCGGAATTAATGTAGAGTGAACGTACGTTTGTTTTATTTACATATGAAATTACATGCGGACTTTTCGTCGGGACACAAAACAAGCGTCTCTGCCCATTAGCACATTACAGTGAAAAGTGCGGCTAGCAACAATTCTTATTTTTGCGAAATTTCGTCAGAAAATCTCAAACGAGAACGCAGATGTTATGAAAAAATTGAAAATTCAAATCTTCTTCCTTTCTTTTTATCCTCATTCAAACATGCATGGTTAAAGAAAATGCCAGAAACAAATGTGGCATACAAATCTATATTCAATAATCAGCAGGAAGTGTGGCGCTTGAAAAACAACGTCAACTTCAAACTGAAAAACTGAAAATATCATCCTGAACGAACTTGGGGGAACTCTGGGGGAGGTCATATCGAATAAATTTGTGTTACATGTATATTTTAATATTTTATTATCATAAATAAGTTTTCATATTTTGAGAAACTTAAAGGTCGAAATTACTCCTTTCTGTTGTATATTTTGTTTAACATCAAAACTTATATTTGTGGGGCAGTCCCAACGTGTTGGTTGGGTGTAATTCATCATTATGGTTCTATATACTTTTATCTATAAAGTCATTTCTTACCATTCATTTATAAAGTCATCAGAAAATTCTTTCAATTTTTGTAGAATAAATTATTCTTTTTTTAATTTTAGATTTTCGTAGTGAAATCATGCAGACTTTTTTGGAGCTTTTTACCAGCGAATTATGTAAGTTTTTATGTATTGGTTTGTAGTAGTATTTTATTTTTTTTATAAATACCAGGACAGTAAAATAAATACATTCATTTTGAAAAAATTATATACCTTAGTAATTTAAATTGCCTTAAAGGGCATCTTCAAGAATTCGCCTTTACTGATGTGTTTTTTCTTTATTCCACTGTTGTTTTTTTATACTGCAGTGTACTGTTTGTTTCATACATTTTGAATAAATTTGGTCAAAAATATAAAAGTTATAACGGAATTACGTAATTGTACAATTAACATAACATTTGTATAAGTAAACTTCAGTATGACCCACGTATAATATTTGTAATGTTGGTTGTCTACGCTTGCTCCTACATCTATAAAAGATATAATTAATTTGGGTTTTCTTTTAATTCGAGTTATCTAAAAAAGTAATTACTGGTTATTGATTAATATTTATAAACCTATATTTCTTTTACTTGCATACTCAAATTAAGGCATTATATTTTGTAAAATTTCATTATAAACAAAGAACACAGCACTATATCTTTTATGCTACAATTCCTTGTTTCTTCAGGAAAAAAAGAAAATTTGAAACATTTTTACAGAATATTGCTTAAATAACAAATGAATTAATTTTAACATACGTAATTGAATAGTAGAGGAAAATGAAACATAAAATGTAGATAGAAAATTAAGTTTTTAAAGATATCAATAATAATAAAAATAATAATAAACTTTAATAATGGCGTTATTAGTTTCAGCTGGATTATTATGTAAAATTTTTAAGTTATTCCATTTGTTAATGTAATGCACAAACGTTGCGTTATTTAAAAATTTTAAAATTATTATTTTTATGTTTGTACAGTAGAACCTCCATAAGATAAAGACCAAGGGAAACGTAAAATAATTTGAGTTATTAAGGTTTTTACTTACTAATAGTTTAAGTTTAAGCTTTAAAATTATGTATTTTCAGTGACCTACATAACTCTTCAGCTTTTGCCTTTAGTATAAGTCCACTAACACTAATGTTTTTACATATTTCTACACTATCTAAACCATGTAAAGAAGCATTTTTGTAAATTAGGAAATTTAGCAATTCTTAGTCTTTTACATAGAAGACTTTCTCCCGATTCAAACCACTTTTCACTTATTTCACATATCTTTTATTTCTCTTCATTTAACAACCACTCTTTATAACGCCGAAAAATGTTCAGTTCCTTAAGTGTCGTTATATAGAGTTTACACTGTATTTGTAGGGTGGAAAACAAAAGAAAATTGAAACTGTTACCTATATTAAGTACATCCATACAGCTATTATATAACTTTTATTATTTTGATTTTTTCGCTAAATCTTTTATTTATTATTTCACTAGATGTCATTGTAAGTTCAAAGTTTCATGTCGTCAAATCGGACAGCTTCAATATTAAATATACAGACGCTATAAAAATTAAATTGCAAATGTAATCGTACTGCTCTGCACTTTAATGTGAACGAAGGATAATTAATTATTCGTTTCTCTTTCCATCGTTGTCTTTTCTCTTCGAATACATCCTCCGTTTCAATAAAAGGAGTTGGTTCATTAATCCGAATTCAGAGCAAATTAGTTTTCCTGTACAATGGGTCCGTTCATGAGTAATTTTGCGAAAGTACGACGGCGACTACGTATTAGGTATTAGACGCGTCTGCTTGGAGCTGTCTAGATTGCAACTGTGCACTTAAATGTACGTGACTTAGTATCGCTAATCGCATCTTATTCGTTCCAATCAAACTAATCTATTTGCTGACTGGTTAGGTATTTGTTGTGATAAACAGACAAGTTCTCTTCTATTTTTTTATTCGCCCTCCTAGACATGTTGAAATGAGTGTTTTTGTTTGAATTTTAAAATTCTACTTGAAACAATCAATTAGTTCACTCTAGATCAGGGCTTCTTAAACTTTTTTCATTCACGACCCCATTTATGATTGCGAGTTTCCTGGCGATCCCATATAAATATAAAAGAAAGATAAATAAAATTAAAAAAAAAAACAAATACACATCTAGATGTTATAAAATCGTATATTTAAATATTTGACATTAAAATTTCTCGCGATCCCAGAACAAATGGGGTCGCGACCCATAGTTTAAGAAGGCCTGCTCTAGATACAACAATTTCTTAACATTTTATCACTATAGAATACTTACAGTACCATTACTACTGTCTTAAGACTGGTAGGACACGCACCTCCACCCTTTCCTATCCTGAGCTAATCTGCGCATTTCCCCAAAACTGGACAACCCACATCCTTAACTATTTGCGAACAGTAATGTAATCTAGGTCTACCTCTGCTCCTATTAACTCCTGTTTCTGCCTCTAATATATTTCTGACTAAACATTCATGTCTGAGAAGGTGTCCTACCAAATTATCTCGCTTATTTTTTATTGACTTCCATAGAGTCCTCTGATCTCTCAACCATGTTTTAAAATGGAAATAGCATGAAAGGAAATATTACAGCGAATTTGGAACTATCATTTTTCTGTAGTACTTAAGCTTTCACGGCCGGTGTATATCGATGCGGTGTTTTTTGGCCGTGGTACGTGGAATTTTACTTTTCCAAACGTTTCGCCGTTCTTTACTGACGGTATCTTCAGTGATGATTGGGCAGGTGCTGAGATCAAGAACGGCGAAACGTTTAGAAAAGTAAAATTCCACGACCACGGCCAAAAAGCCCGGAAGAAAACACAGCATCAATATCATTTACCAATGTTCTGTCCGGCCCACCCATAAAACCCCTGGAAAAATATGCCCCACTTGAAAGAGAATTTCCAGAAAATTATTTTAAATATAACTTTTACTACTATTTGATGATGAAATAGAGAAAAGTGCTCCACAAATAAATTCGTAGGTGGTAAGAAATAAATCAAAGACTGTATCATAGCCAGGTTTATTAAAAAGAGAAAAATTAACACCAAAATAGAATAATTTCATTTACAAGAATGAAAATTTATAATATGCAAATGGTTAAACTTAATCTACAAACAATACATGTATATAACCAGTCGATTTTAATTATAATGGAGTCTCACGGGATATGACTAATTGCTTCTAATTGTAAGATACGAAAATTCAAAAGTTTGTTGAGAAATTATAAGGTCTCGTTTAAAATAATTTTTCTTTCGGGTGCTTGTTTTCTAGGGGGAAATTTTCTCGAGGTTTTTTCCTGCGGAATTTTTTTCCGTAAACCATGCCGTCCCCATCCACCATTTTTCTGAAAAATGTATATTCCAAATATTAAAAGAAAAAGTGACAAATTGACAACATTCGAGCTGTTGGTGTTTAATTAAAGCAACCTTGATTATCACAAATAAACATTTCTTAAATGCAATGTGAGCTAATTTTGACATTTGTAGTATGTAAATGTCTGAGAACATATCCTTTAGAAAAGAAGACTTATTTAATGTAATTTAGTTAATAGATCCTTCACATTGCCTTGATTCTCATGTGTTTACCGTAAGGGTGAGCTTAATTTTAGGTGTAAGATTTCAAAATTGTCCAATTTATCACGTCTAATACCTACTGTCTGATAACATAACAATCGAATTGATATATCTGTAATATAGCCCTACATTTTGTACTTTTTTCTGAAATTCTAATTATATTTTTAAATAGTAATCTTAAAGACTTCAATGATGAGAATTTGCCGCCCCATTGAAAATGTCACCCGCGAGCGGGGCGCGCCTTACATGCTTGCTTATTGTGGCGGCGACATTATGTTCGGTATGCTTTGTAAGGTTACAAACGTTAAATTTATAACCCAACCTAATCTAATATTACGTAGTAAAAAATATTTTGAAATAATTTTTCGATTCACAAATGACGTCATGTGTCAAAGTATCATAATCCCCTTTTAGAAGTGCAAGTTTAGGTGCCACAATTGCAGTAATTACGCAAAATGGCTGCCTGTAGTATAATAAGGATATACATATATTACAGATCTCTGTATTTTACGTTCATTAAAAAAGAGAGTGCATGGTTGTGATATCAAATTAAAAGAACCTACATATGTGTTATAGAGAGTAGAGGTAGAGGTAAGGTAAGAGGTAACCTTCCAAGATGGCGCTAGAGTAGACAAAAGGTATGGTATGAATGTAGCAGTTGTTGACGGATTGAAGTATGCCGAGTTAGAAAATTTAATATTTTTAGTGACTAGAATTGTTGGTGACAGTCCAGTATACCAAACCTGAACTATTTGCGTAGTTGAAAATATGTAATTTTGTCTTTGTTTATTTTTCTATCCTATTCTAATAACTTTTGACGCTTTATTTGATATTTACCCTATTGCTACTGTGGCGCCACCTTAATTTAAAGCAGTTTGACGGACACTTTTCCATAACAGAGATAGCATAAAATAGCATAATATGTTCGTCGTGACACTGTCTGACCCGACGCTCAATATCATTTGCAACAACACTTGTTGTTTTTTTATTTCGTGGTGATTCAATATTTTTTCATTGTAAGCTGTTGTTTCAATTGGTATTGTAAGGTTTTGCCTTTTTTCCTGAAGAGTCTACACGATTTAATCCTCCTTATTTTTTTTAACACAAATTTGATTTTAAATTCATTTTGTAATAGTGAAACCAAAGTAATGATAGACTTAATGTCTATTGATTAACAGAATATTTAACATTAAATTACATATCTACTCACTACAAAATTTGTTTGACCTGTTGCAAACGTGAGGCCCTTTCATGCATTTCAAAACACACTATAATCTGCCGTTGCTGTATAAATTATTAAATCTGAGCAAACGTATGATAAATGTGTGAAATATTGAATGTCAATGGGCATGGGAATAATAAATGCAAAATATCAAATAGTCTCGTTACGATAATAAACAGCTGCCAGATTAAACCAAATTAATTGATTGATGCTACTGTTTTGTGTAAAAGCATCGAGCGCACATGCAATCTTCGTTTTAAAAAATTAAATGGGATAAAAAATATGGAAGAATTATACGATTGTTTGTAATGTTAAAAATGTCGTTTTCAAAATCGTAATTAATAATCGAATTTATTATTTGCAACGTAGTAGTAGGGAATCATGTAAAATAAAAAAGGGCCCGAGTGGCCAATTCCGCAATGGAAGTAATAAAGTCAAAACAATAAACGTTCCAAATATTAGCGGAATTTAAAAAAGGGACTTCAAAGTTGATTGTATGAAACGTCTGGTGCTATCCTGAATTCAATAACGATGACTTCAAAAGATTGATCTATAAGAAGCAGCTGTAACTTTATTGCTTTCCATTAAGCTCAGTGCAGCTTAACTGTGTAAATCATAAAGAAATACAGATCTAGTGTAAAGATAACGATCCGGAACATAATGCTGCCATTAAATATGGAAACTGTTTTCTTTTAAAATTAAATTTCTCTTCAAATGCTTTAAATTGATTTTAGTAAACTAATTTCAACACGAAAAGATTTAATGATCAATTTATAGTAATATGCTTTATTTAGCTATTAGATTATCTGCTACTGTTAAACATTAGGAGTTTTAGACAAACACTCGTCCTGTCATGAATTTCTTTTATCTTGGACTTCCTTGCTTTCGCTGGCCGCTCCCCCTATACTTCTACCCACTGCTAATATTAGGAGTTTCAGACAAATAATTGTCCTCATACACATTTTCACTTTTCACTAAAAGTTTGTTTGTGATTTTATTTTTGCGACATCACTAAAAATGTTACTTGAGAAAAACGGGGATAAAATATGAACGTAATGACCTATCAAGTTCAAACTCGTACTGGTACTAAAGGAAGGTTTGCTGCATGCTTTACTGTTTGCAACAACGTGAGCTTCAATCCGGCAGTGTTGTTAGCTGGGGAGTTAGTCCTTTCCCTAATTTTCACATTACTCTTTTTCTATATCATATTACCAGTATTGATTTGTCTCTTTTCAATTCGTCTAACTGTTTTAACTTACCATTATATCTCTTAAGGCTTTTCTCACTCCTTGTCATATTTCGCTTCTTGTCTCTACCATTTTACCTCATTTTGTTTCTCTTATTATAATATAAATCTGGTGTGTCCTTTTCTAAATTTAAAGTCCATTTTATACATTTTTGCCTACATTTTGTACTCTTTCCATTCCTAAACTTCAATTTCATAAAAAATAATATTTTTGATAAATAAATAATATCATATATTAGCAAACATCCTTGCATAATTTTTGCAAAATTCCTCAAATCCTTTCCTTTTTATTGAAATCATAATTATGTTATGTTACTGGTAAAATGCTTACCTATACATAATATCCCGAGATAAAAATGTTCAGTCTCTCAGAGTCTCTGAAAGCGAGACTAGAGTCTGTTGAGAGACTGTCAAAGAAACTGTCTAGCGTCTCTGAACGAGAGACTCGAATCGCTCATAGAGAGATCCTCATTTCGTATCCAGTCTCTGAACGAGAGACTCGAATCTCTGAACGAGAGACTAGAGTCGCTCATAGAGAGATCCTCATTTCGTATCCAGTCTCTGAACGAGAGACTCAAATCTTTCGTTCGAGTCTCTCATACAGAGACTGTAAGAGATCTATAAAATCACCTAGGCAATAACTGAGAGACTCTGAAAGACTCTGAGAGACTGGAGAGAGACTGAAAATTTTTGTCTAGGGATGCCTAGGAACGAATTTGCTATGTACTTTCTTTCACATTATTTATGATACTAAACATATTCTTGAAATCAGATATTCAGAAAAATTGTTGTTTACAAGCTATTAAGCGTAATTTAATAGAAGAACGATGAAGCGATAATATACTACATATAACGTATGTATGTTATATAAAAGCCGATAAAGATGAATTAAATACCTATTATTTTTACATATGATTGTTTAAAAATTTGAATGTTTGAATGTATTTATTCGCTTTTTGTAGTTTATGAACATGACTTTATTCGGAAGGTATTTTATTATTTATTGTAAAAATACAGCGATAAAATATACATAGGTATATGTACACTCCGAGTGTACACACTAAATGTGGATATACTGGCACGAGGTTATTTAGAAAGTTTTCGCTGATAGGGAAATTACCTGCAAACGCAATAACTTCGTACAAATTTAATGTCAACTAATCAATATTCCGAAATCGATTGATTAGCGTCTTAATAGATGTTACTGAAGTGTTGTGCCATTAATCAGTTTATATTACATCGAAATACGGTATGTAAGTCGATTTAATTAACATTTTTCAAACCGGTTGAAGTTTATAAGCTTAATTTTGCAATACTGGATTTTTTATAGACAAAAATTCTATTAATTAATTCACAATTACTCAAAGTATGTAAGTAATTTAAAAATATGTATTCGCCTCATACATATTTTTTAGATTAAATAGTACTAAAGAGTATTCTTATTAATTTTTGTTGTTGTTGACAATTTTGGCATTTAATTTTATTCGTAATGGATAAAGAACTCAAAGGTTTACGAGTGGATGCATGGGATATTTTTTATGTTTGGCTTGAATTAAGAAATTATAGGTTGGTAAAATTGAAAACAAAAGCGACTGATAGAACAACTTCATTTATCTCTTAGCGAAATAAACTACACTAAGAAGACTAGCTTATGAAAATAAAGACATGTTGGAATATTGTACCATTCGGCTGATATTTATATTTCATGTGCTTATAGAAATTGTTAACTAATATAAGTACCTATAAAGAAAATTAGATCTAATAAAATAATTCGAAGTGGTCTGTATTCTGTCGAAACTGCCAGACGCGGATCGCGATTTCAATCTTTTTGGATCTCATTAGTGCGTCGCAGGCAGCTGTGACAGAACACAGACCAACTTTTACCTGCTGTCTTAACAGTACGTTTTAGAAAATACTACAAATGGCGCAGTAAACGCCATCTGTAGCACGATGCTACATTTTAGGATTACGTATGCTCCAACAAGGTCCTATAAAGAAAATTAGATCTGTTTTTGAATATTTTCCATTCGCAAGCGTTTGTTCCTTTGCATAATCTGACATACCATACATACTTTACAAATTCATTCGCCTAATCTGATCGGTGAATCAACCGGACGTTAGGACGCGACATGACGACGACGACGTCCTTTATTAAAAAAGTTGCATGCTGCGACCGAGGCGTCAGCGTCGGCGCGACGTCGATTCGCTCTAGTCGACGTTTCCTAGTTCGAAATGTAATTTTAACCTGGAGAAACTTAGTAGCTGGGCAATTTATTATTGCAGTAGAACGTGCAATGTCAGAATGGACGCTATGTCTAGGCTGTTTGTCTTTTTCTCTTCGCATTCTTCTTACCGTGGCGACCAAGATTTTGCATTTTCAATGACAAATGCGAGCACACCTCTGTGTTTTGTGTCAATTTTATTTTGAATTTAATAATGCAATCTTGTAATCAAGGTTAATCTGTACTGCTCTGAAAGTAGGTTTTCTTTCTTTTTTTCTTGGTATAGAGAGAACGGTTGATGAAACTAAAACAACATTAATTGTATGTAAAAAAGGGTTTCACTTGAATTTATCAAGAAAGCTGTTTTGGCTCGTCCTGTATCTACCTTATAATACAAAAATGTAGAAAACACGTATAAAAAAGATACAGAGTGTGAAATAAACCCCTAATTTTTTTATAGAAATGACCCTACATAGTGCGAGTGATCAAAAAAGGGTCTTCCAAAAATGAAACGATGTATAGGGTATTCAATTTAAAAAAAGTAAGTTCGGTATCTCTAAACAAAAATTTTCAGTCTCTCTCCAGTTTCTCAGTCTTTCAGAGTCTTGCAGCGTCTCTGAGAGCGTCTCTCACAGTGTTTCACAGTCTCTCAGTTATTGCCTAGGCGTTTTTATGGATTTCTCGCAGTATTTGTATGAGAGACTCGAACTATAAAATTGTTAATTCAGAGATTCGAGTCTTTCACAGAGAGACTAAATGAATAAAACTTTAAAATTGAGAGACTCTAGTCTCTCGTAGAAAGACTGAGATCTCTGAATATGTTGAACTTAGAAAATTTTAACCATGTCTATCGAGACACCACTTATTGAGAGATTCGAGTCTCACGTTCAGAGATTCGAGTCTCTCCTTCAGAGAGTGGTTAAGAAATGAGGATCTCTCTATGAGCGACTCGAGTCTCTCGTTCAGAGACGCTAAACAGTTTTTTTGACAGCCTCTCTCAGCGACACCAGAGAGACTTGATGAGAGACGGAGATTCAAGTCTCGCTTTCAGAGACTCTGAGAGACTGAACATGTTTATCTCCGGTATGTAGAAAACTTATGCACTACCTTGAGTATTATCCAGAAACTGTTATTAATATTTCCCACTGCTGGGCTGGTAAACGTATTTGATTTAATTTCGTAGTCACTTTATGTACGAGTATCCAAAATATTTGGTGATTGTAAGTATGGAAGTAGCTTTTAGGGGGTCTATAGCTGCCGAAATTTTCTTTTTAACTACATCCTCATATAATTCGGATTTCTAGTGATGAAAAATAGAGAAGTGCGTAAATTCTTGTTACTTTGATGTTTATTTATTAGGTTAGGTTAGGTTGCTTGATAACGTTGCCTGATTTAATATTTTTTAACCATTACCAAGGGAGTCCAATTTCTACAGGTAGGTACAATTAACGAACCCTTTTTAAGTAACTAACTACCACAGTAAATAAAGGTTTATATTTAACACACCAAATATTTAGTTAATTATTAAATTTTGCCTTAAATATATTAATTATAATCGAAACACAGCAATCGTAGTGGTTGTCGTTAGCTGTTTAAATGTTGTAATTGTTGCCATTTGTTTTCTGGTCCAATGGCCACACTCATTTCGATTTTCTAGTTGAATTACCCCACACGACGCTTTGGAAGATTGAATAGAATATTTTTCGTAATGAGAATTTCCAGACGCCAACAAAATTGTTTAAAAAATTGGTCTGAGCACATTTTGGTCGGTGCTAATACGACTAACTTCCCATTAGATAATACAGTTATTGTAAAGTACATTCGTTTCTAAAGTTTGAAAAAAACGCGGCACAATAATAAATAACAAACAATGTTTGAGAGTTCGTCATTTTATAAACCCATAAGAAACAGTATTTCGTCTGAGAAAACCGAATTGATAGAGTACTTGCATCAGTCAATTGGTAAATACTATTTTTTATTGTTTATCGATTGTTTATAACAATTCATTTTGTTATAAACAAATTTTTATTATAATATGTTATTATAATATGTTATTCCCTGTCTTGAATAATGATATTTCGTTATTATTGATTCCGTAACTTCATTGTTGTGATTAGATTAGAACGTATTTTAATTAAATTGTTTGTAATTAATTCGTTTTTTTTTTTATAAAAAAAAAACGGCTTGACCGATTTCGTTCAAATTTCTTTCAGATCTTCATTATGATAATATCTTTCGAAAAAATTTTGGTTGAGGGCGATATCTCAATCCGTTCTTGAGATATCGAAAACGAAAAAAATGCTGACATACGAACGTACGTACATACGTACGTACGTACGTACGTACGTACGTACGTACATACACACATCATCAAAAAAATTGGCTAGCATGCTACTAATATGTTAAAACGTGGAAATATAATGAAAATTCCGATTTCACTTTTCGACCCAATTACAATAACTTCCTAATGGGAAGTTAATAAATATTAGGCAATAAAGATAGTTATTGCTGTTTGTGGCTTGATTATAAATGATATCTACCCTTTTCAGTAGACCGTTAGCTAGGTGGCTATAAAGTTGTATGTCTTTTTAAAGGTTACTTATCAGTTATCACTCTATAACGGCACTAATGACAATACGTTTTTGGAGTGTCAAATAAAACTCGAAATAAAAGTAAATTCGGACGATATTCCTGTTGTATATATTTCATTTTAAACTACACCGAAGTGCAGCAACAATATTAGTATTCATTTTGTCTACATTTCTCTGCAGAAATGTTACAATATTTATTTGAACGTTTGAACGGTAGTTGATTAGCTTTCCCTAAAAATCCCTGAATTTCGTTCTTATCCCTACTCTGAACTCAGTAACATACCTACATCTGCAGATAATGTCAAATTAATAGTAGTTTTTGAACATCTACTTTAATTAATTTTTCTGATACAGGTTAAAGTCGCGGTGGGTCCACCAGTGCATCGGAGTGGGGGGGGGGGGAGGCGTCCCGGCAAAAACAGATTTATTTTTTGTAGATATATTTCATGCCACCGTTGTCTTATTTTTGTCACTTCTTGCGCAATAAAAGAAATTTTTTTTGGTTTTGGTTTGATTAAGGTCCCAAAAATATCTTGCATCTAGACCTTTGATTATCTAGCTGTGCCACGTACAGAAAGAAACTACACGATACCTTCTTTTGACATTGTTTTCTGAATGTCTGTATTTTATTTAGTGGCTACCGCCGATAAACGGTTTATATTTTTATAGTCATAAGTATTATTTTATTTTATTTTATTATACTCCACATTAGTAAACAAAAATTGCTAAAACAAAATTAGCATGTTGGAATTATGTCGAAATATGAATTAAGTAGCAATTATTGAGGGTGTATGTATTACCTAAAGGAATTTAGCACGAGCAAGTGCACTAAAGCAAACAAAGCACTCGAAGTATGCCTGTAAGATTGACTTCGTAGGCGATACAGCGAAACGGGCATAATGCAATTGCTTTAGTAGATATTAAATCAAATGTACGAAACTCCCACATCTCGAAGTTCCATCTTAAAAGTATTACATTTCCCTCAAAATGAGACTTTCCTATTCATCCTTTACTCAAAACTGACATACTAAACTCAACGTACATTGCGATTACGGAAATATCTAAATAGACTTCGTCGTAATTTCTCGTCGTTTTAATCTTACCTATAGCTAAACATTGCGAAAGCTCATTTCCGTTGCATTAATCATCATAAGGTCATCAATTCTAAGACTAGTCGGATACGCGCCTCCACTCTTTTCTATCCTTAGCTAATCTTCACATTTCCCTTAAACTAGAACAACCCACATCCTTAACTATTTGCGAATAGTAATCTAATCTAGGTCTACCTCTACCCCTTCTAACTCTCGTTTCTGCCTCTAATATGTCTCTGACTTGACCTTCATGCCTTAGGAGGTGTCCTACTAACCTATCTCGCCTATTAATAATTGACTTCCATAGAATCCTCTGTTCTCCTATTCTTTCTAATACCTCTTCATTTCTAACCTTCTCTATCAACGGTATCCTCATCATTCGCCTGTAACACCACATTTCGAACGGTTCTAACCTTTTCTTTTCCGCAGCGCCCACCATCTATATTTCGCAGTCATACAGCGCCGCGCTTCAAACATACACCTTTAACAATCTTTTTCGAATTTCTAAATTAACCGTTCGCGAGCACAGAAGTAACTTCTTTTTACTGAAGGCGACTCGAGCTTGCGCTTTCCTTTGCTTTATATCCCTACTACTCCTTCCGACCTGACTTATCTGACTTCCTAGATACCTAAAATCAGTCAATTTTTCTAATTTTTTGTCTCCAATCTTCTTTTTATTCGCTCTTTCCCTTCTTTTTATTCCCTTGGATACCATTAGTTTTGTTTTCTCATGAATACATATCATTAATTATGTATAGGTATGTATGTATGTATGTAAGCATAATTCATAAAATTATATTGTTTTGTTTAACTTAACTGTTGGAGAAAGTGCATTGCTTAAATTTGATTGTCCGCTACGATTAAAAAATCACAGTTTTAAAATTTATTGATTATCAAAACTCTAAATTCACGTTTTACTTTAAAGCTATTATTTAGCGTCCATGTCGAAGTTAAATAGTTTCCATACTATCGATAGCAGTAAGTAATAACCGTATTATCGTGATTTCGAACTTTACGATTAGATTACATCACGTTTCGCATCTGGTGGTTTCGATAAGTTTCTGGTCAAGAATCAGTAAGTATCTGCCAGTTACATTGTATTAATCCTCTTGCCTGTATGAAGCAGTTTTGAATTTGTCAGTCGTCAATAAGTTCCAAATTGCAATTCACATGAAGTAATTGACCAAAAATGCAATGCTCTATATATCTATATTAATTATCACGTATATTTTCAAGCCGTCGCCACAGATGTAGTTTGACAAGTAGACACTTTCGTAAAGCCTTCTTAAATACTTGAAATTCTGCAGTTAGCAGTAGATGGCGATATATGTAGTTATATGCCAGTTATATCACATTAATTATCTTGCCTACATGGAACAACTTCAATTTTTGAAAACTGCCTGAGATATGCTGATGGTAACCAATAATTTCCAAATAGCAATTCACAGCTGATAGTTGACGAAAAACGATATTTTTGATTAATTTGGTTTACGTGTCTTGACGAGATCTGTAGATATTTAGATGGCGACATTGTTGTAATTTTATTTATTTATTTTTTTTTTAAGAATGATTTTATTTTTTGCATGTTTGATTGTATCACTATTCATTTAACATTGTCAAAAGGTTTTTCTAAATCTACGTACTCTTTTCTTTTTCTATCGTTTTCTCTATTATTACTCGTAAAGATAGAATGATCTTCTGTGTATCTCTATTTTTTCCAAACCCAAATTAATCTTCGCCTAATAGTTCTTCCGCCCTTTTTCCCGTCCCTTGTACAATTCTGCTTAAGATTTTTGACGCATGGAAAGTTAAGCTAATTGTTCTAAATGTTTCGCAACTATCCGCGCCTCTTTTTTTAGGTATGGTTACTACAACGTTTCGTTTATAATCATTAGGGACTTTCCCTTCTCGTAAATGTGACTAACGAGCTTAAACATACGATCTCTAACTTCTTGTCCTGCATTTTTAGAGTTTTCGTCAATATCCCTTCTACACCTTGAGCTTTATTATCCTTTAATGCTACATCAAACTCTTCTCTCATGGAATAACCTACCTCACCTATCTCCACACTATTTTCTTTCTCTAATATATCCCCTTATTCATGACCTGCGTATATGTTCTCCAAATATTCTTTCCAACTGTCTGTCTTTTCCTCATTTTCTATCAAAACAACCCCTGTCTCGTTTCGTATATTATTACTACTGTACCCTACTTTTATAAAATTCGTTTTAATTATATTATAAACCTCATCCGTTTTACCTACTTCAAACTTTTCCTCTACTTCTTTACAGCCCGTATCATTCCACTGTTCCTTAACTGCCCTACACTTCCTAATTATATTTTCCACTTTATCGTCTTATACCTTTTTTGCCCTTATTCGTTTGTACTCTTTTTGTATTTTCGCCTTTCTTCTATTAGTTCTGAAATGCGGTTTGTTATACGGGGTTTACTACATTGGTTTTGTTTA
This sequence comes from Agrilus planipennis, assembly GCF_000699045.2. Taxonomy (NCBI): domain Eukaryota; kingdom Metazoa; phylum Arthropoda; class Insecta; order Coleoptera; family Buprestidae; genus Agrilus; species Agrilus planipennis. The sequence goes on along the minus strand of NW_020439039.1, from coordinate 707,188 downwards.
AGACGTAATATATCTGTAGCTGTTAACTTTAGGCACGTTTTAATGCAGTTCAATTTTATCTCTATGTCCCTGTTATTCGTTTCTCTCGCCTCCTTTAGTATTTCATCTATCCTCTTACCTAGCCTATTACACGTTTCGTTGCATTAGCTTTTCTAAATCAAGTCGTTTCCTACCTTCCTTCTTTTTCAGAATTTTCAATTTAATATTAGTCTTCATTACTACCACGTTATCATCGCTATCTATATCTGCTCCTGGATAACTCCTACAGTCCTTCACTTGATTTTTAAATCTTTGTCTGACAAGTATGCAATCTAACTGATATCTCCCTTAATCACTTGACATCTTCCACGCACAGTGCTTCCTAACGTGATAGTTGAGTAAAATATTCGCGAAAGTTATGTTTATATCAAAATTCTATCTCTCCTATCACTTCTATTGCCTAATGCAAAAGAACCCGCTACTGCACCGTCTTTATCTTCACCTACTACTGCGTTGAAGTGTCCTACAACTATTAGGATTTCCTGTCCTTTTACTAAGCTTAATACGTCTTCTATATTTGCATATACCTCCTCTACGTCTTCATTGTTGTAAGATGCTGTAGACATATAGACCTGCACTATTACTGTTCCGAGTTTAATTTAACCATAATTATCCCATGGGTTTTTTTGTAAATAACTTTCTACACTCTGTCTTGCATTCCTACGCATTACAATTCCTACCCCCGCATCACCTTCCACCAAAAGCCAATACAAAAATACAAATCTAAAATATAAAAAACCACCACTTTTGAGTCAAATGTATCTTTTTGGTATGCCAATTTTAAAGTTGTTAGGTCTTTTACTAGTGCTTTCAATTTTCATGCAAGGATGGCTTACGTGCGTAGAAACAACAAACAGATATATAAAAGGCTAATTTGATAATATTAATTTGATTAAATGACGACTTGTTTCTCATTAGCATATTTGCTTAATGTATTTACCATTTGAAGCGCTTAATGAATCATCTGTACTGGAGAGTATGGGATACTTTCGAGGTAACTAAATTGAAAGCGATTAAGCCCCGGAAACTTTAGACAGACGAAACATATATATAAAGGTTAACTGTTTTTAGTTAATTTAAAGCAAAGTTAGCAAACATTTTACATGTTCATAACTATTTCAAAATTTTGTAGTAGACTAATCTTAGAAATGTTATGCTCTTTGGTTTATACTGTTACGTAATTGAAGTGGCAAATGAAATGGAAAACTCATGGAATCATGACAGGAATTTTACTTGAAAAGCAGTTGTCAAACAGGGACGGATTTAGACTCAAGCTTACACGGCCTAGGCCTAAGCTGAAGAATTAATGTATTTTATGGTACATTTAAAAACTATTCTATTACTACATATAAATTTTACAAACTAAATATTTTTATTCTTCTCGCTTTTCTGCTATTTTTCTTCTACATAATATTTTTCTCATCCTTTTTAGACCATCCTTTTCTTCCATTTGAATTTCCCATTTTTTTGTACCATTTCCGGTCATTCCACATTTCAAAAATATGTTCGAACGTCTCTGGTTCGTGTTTGTACAGTCTGCATATTTTCTTCTCTTCTTTCCCATACCTTAATGTCTTATTTTCACTAATAAAATAAAAGAATTGACATAATTTGAGTATATTTTGAAGACAGGATTCGCACCTACAGCTATTATGATAATGTAATATGTTTGATTGAATTTTTCTTTCTTTCTTTCTTTTTCTTTAGTCTGAAAAAGCCAAAGTTTGGCTAAACAATTGTCGCTTTATTTAATATTCACTGATTAAGTTTGTGAAAATTTACCCGGTATCGTTTTCATTTTATCAATGAGCAAATTTAAATTTTCATGATGTACACATCAGAATAATCAAATAATTTTGATATAGTTTAATGTAAAGCATCTAGTCCTTGATCAAATAGCAAAATAAAGAGGCAAAAGACAGCGTTTCTTTTATCATCAATGTCCTAAACATTTACAAGAAAATCGATGCACAATATCTGTTTTGTATAAATATGTGGGATGTCTATTATTTTGTCGTTTCTTGATATCGGTCTATAGAATAGAAAGTCGATGTTGAAAAATAGGAATTTACATAAAAACGATTTTCGGGTCAGGAGGGTATTATTGCGTCGGATCAAATGTCTAGTCTAAGAAATACAATTTAGAAAATCGGAATCGCTTGTGTAAATATTTATACGTTCCGAAATGATTCAAACTTAGAATTGAATTGGTCCTTATACATTATTTTATATTTACTTCTTTATTAATAATGAGAACTTTAGAAAAAAAATTATAGAGTTTTCAATACATTAAAGTGAATTAGTTTATGAATTAATTTTTAGTATCACAGATAATCTCAAATTAAATAGGAAAAATTGTTGCGGCTGTCACGTCCACGCCGGGAATCGAACTCGGGTCTCTAACTTTCTCTCTCTCGTATAGCTTAGTGGTAGTTTGTTTTTTACGATTATATTTTTATTTATTCTTGTAAAATGAAACACTTATTCATTTGTTGAAATTTCGCTTTTGATGCTGTAAGAGTGAAAATTTGGTGAATATATGTCCTTGAAAACTGTCCTAAACCAACCCTCAAAATCTTTTGAATAGAGCGTAGCATCCCTCAAAAGCTTAGAATTACATTTATTAGACTTAAATTACTATAGTATTAACTGCGTCCTAGCTAGGTTTACAAAACATTGTATAATGAACTTCCGAATTAATATAATTTCAGGATAAACGTCGTCTATTCATATATTACATAAATTTAATTTGTAAACAATTAAATAAAACTTGTTCCATGTCGCTGACAAGTTGGAACATTCTGAGTAATATAGATATTAGGTGTAGGTACGTCACATACGGCTTTTATTGAAAACGTGCATTTACATCGACTTCACGTTCTTGTCCAATATATGATAGATAATTAATCACAAAACTGTATGGATTTTACGACTCTGTTTTCCAACCACCATTCAACTTCCATCAATCATTCTACTGTACATCTAGTTCTATCACATAATGGATTACCGTGATTCAGCAGCTGAATCGCCTTTTAAGCGAAATCACATTTAAGAACAGACTACCGCATTATATGTAGAACAAAATTAAAGTGGTACACTTCTCTAACAGGTGCAACTCATTCACTTTAAAGTATTCGAAAAATTTTAGAAGATATAAAAATCCAGTCCAATTTATTTCAAAGTAAGTGCCCGAACGAACCTACGTATAAAACTTAAACCAACGTTATTCTTTTTATACTGTAATGTTCGTGGGTTTAACAAAATTAACTTCTGATAACAACAAAAACTATTTATTTACACTAATTATTAATATATCACTATTCATAGCGCTAATTATTTCACTGCTATCACTGTCAATTTATTTCTCGACTCACTTCTGCGATCGTCTCTTCCTTTAAATACTCTTTTGTTTACTTTCTGGAACCCTCTAGAAACATCCGGATCGTTTATTTTTTCTTTGAACTGTTTAAGTGCTTTCCCAGAACGCAGGTACAACACACACATTTACAAATACGGCGCACATGAAGAAAGGCGCCCGCGGCTTGTCGGCGAATCGATAAGCCACTCACACGCACGTGTGTCCGATCGCACACAAAGACGTTCGTGCTCGCTACAATACTTATATGAGCTGCCCCGATGGACTTCTTTGTGTCAAAAATAATTAAATAAAATATATTTCAGAGTGATCAATTTATTTATTGGTTTAATGTCTCAATAATAAAGAACGATTACTTATAAAAACGAAAAATCATAAACAACCAAGAAAATGCCGCACACAGAGGAGGTAATGATGACACGTACGTCAGTGATATTATTTTCATTGTTCAGGCGCGAACTTAGGGGAGGGTTTTGGGGTTGTAACCCCCACCCCCGAATGGTATGAGAAATTTTACGTGTTCACAATTACATGTAACTTTTTAAATAGTTTGTTGATAGAATGTGGTTTGTATGGGAATGGAAAAGTGGTATTTTTACGTTTTTCTGAGCATTTTTTCCTTTTTTTCTCTTCATAAAAGCCTTCCTGGTACTAGAAGGAATATTAAAACAAAAATACCGCAATTGATCCAGCCGTTCTCGAATGTTGTGCTTAACAACACATTTAGCGATTCTTTTTTATAATATAGATTAGAATAGTAATTCACAGCAACGTACAGAAGTAAATATAATAATATTCAGTATTCGAACAAAGAATGTCAGTATGTCTAACATGTCATTATTTAAGGGCTCAAATTTAAATATTTAATATAAAATTGTATAATCAACTTTTCGTATTTTTTGGCAATTCGTCATCAAACAAAAGAAGCTTAAGTTTCCACACATAAAAACAAGACATACTTGGTCAACAATTCGTCAAAACTGTCAAATGCGGATTTCGGACGTGAGGAATAAATTTTTTCTGCCTCGTGTCTATCTAAAAATTACTCTTGATCACTATCAAAATTGTATTTATTTAACTTGCGTATATTATTTCTTGGTTTATATGAAAGGGTGCCTGAGGGTAAATGTACGAATTTTCCCAAACCGCATGATATTTTTCAAAAGATGATGCATCTAATAGAATATTCCTAATATTCGGTTCTCAACTTTATAATTAGCTAGCGTTTATCAAACCTATTTTATTTTATAGTGTGCTTCAGTAAATGCCCCTCTCGGGGTTTTTTCCAATTTGATCTCACACCTACTTATACTTAAAATTTTGATTATGTAATATACAACATTGGTAAGTTTTTCGTTTCAACGTTCTGACGAGGCATTCAAAGCACAAAAACCCACGTATATATTAAACTACACATTCACTTAAATTTATTTCAAACTGGTAAAAAGACACATTTCTCCAGTATTATTATCCAGATCATCTCTTTGACCTTTCCACTCATCAATAAAGGTTATAGTTTCTTGTTGTTAATTTTTCATTGTTTTTTTATAACACATTAAATGCCCTGTCATGTCATATCTCATTTTCCTAATAACACTCCCTGCACACTACCCCGCCGACGTTTCTATATTTGACCTTTGAGAATTGATCTTACTTCTAATAGTGCAGCGAAACTATGATTCAAGTTCAATTTCAACAAATATCTGTTAATTAAAAGATGGGTAAAACATTTGTAGCGGCTAGTTTATAATAAAAATCCTGAGAATGTACATACAACCAAAATTATGATAAATCTAACAATAAGAACTGAAACAGTACGGTTATCAGTTAACATTCTCAGAAAAACATTAAGCAGTGAAACCCAACCGAAACTTGTTACCAGGAAGCGAACGGCGAAAGCAGTTACGGTAACAATACAACGATCGTCGTTAAGGGTACCGAGAATTGGAACAATTACCGTATATAAACGGAAATTTTGTATCATGTTAGGGCATGGCCTAGAGTACTAGACCATTGCTTAGCATTCGGGAGGACGCCGGTTCGATTCCGGGTCCGCCTGCCTTAGTCCAAGTTTTTCTGTGGTTTCCTTGGATCACCTAGGCAAATGCTGAGGCAGTAATATTTCACAAATAATCTTTCACTCTCTTCTGTCTTCATTTCGTCCGTCTCATCTTTCTCACCCGAACCACCACCCACCCATTCCCACGATTCCTGAAAGCAGGCTGAAGAGGGCCTTCCGCCCTACCTTCCGGCATAGTCCGGAGGGACTGCCCGCCCACCAGCATTACTGGCTGGTGGGAATGAAACACCCAAAAGAATCATGTTAGGGTAGTAAGTCTTGATCTTTCTTTCTGTTACCTATACATGCTATTGACTTATATTTATTGTTTGTTTTAATTTTGTGGTGTGATCATCTTTCATTATTCGTTTTATGTGTTTTGTTTGGTGTATTAGTGTGATCCAAATTATACTGTTTTTATTTGTGTCGGACTATTATTTATTTTTATTATTAACAACAAAAACCGACACATTTATCAAGTAATATTTAACTCAATTACTTAGTATCTATCTAATGGAAGGTTAAACATTGAATTTATTTTTCCTTTCCGGAAGGAAAAGTGATGATAACGTTTGTTTTGGGAATAGGTACATAAAAGCTACCTAGTACTGGAAATTGTGTCACATTTGGGCAATAAAATGTTTGGTACCCCTATCATACTCTTAATTTTGGTTCACCGAAACCACCAGTTTGTTTCCTAACGATTCGCCTCGATTCGACTTTTAACTCGTACGTAATTCCGAGAATATGGCTCCGTTGTCATCGGTAAATATTTTGTTGAAAGGTTGACTCAACAAACTTCAATTACATATTTTATCCTTTATATGTGACGTATTTGGATGTTTGTAATTGTACTCTTTCCATTTTTGTCTACGACTCCATAACATCTTTCTAATATTGACGGAAACGGGTCCACATCATTTCCACCCGCGGTTTACCTAAATCGTAATCGTTAATATGAAAAATTGTCAATTCGGGTTATACTTTTTTTAAAAATGTAAAATCCATGAGTTGAGGTAATCATGATAAAAAGTACATCACATATTTGTTTACATACATTTCGAAGGTTTTTCTTTTAATAGTAGATAAGGTATGAGAAGATTCCCAAAACTTTTAATATAAAATACCTAAATTTCAATACTTTCTGATGGTACTTCTGTTCACGTATTTGTATATATAGAATCACTTAAAAATTTATAGACATTAAAAATTATTTTTTATTACTTCCTGTTACGTCAGTTTTCGCCAAAACAATACACTGTTTGAAGATGATAATTGCAAAATTCGTTTCAGGTAATTCTGCTATTAGAGTGACTTTTAGTAACCCGACTCGTATGCTCTCTGTAACCGTGACCTAAACAAATAATAACTATCCATTAACCGAGAAGGATATGGAAATTATAGATCAAATATTGTACCGAAAGGCTAAAGGGTATTCCATTTTGTGATGTTGAGGTCACATTTTAATGAATGTGAACCGCAACGGTTGCATTGGTGCATCATTCAATTCACTCTTGGGAGCTATAGAGTTTTCAAACTTTGCGCTGCATTTCTTTTTAATTACACAAATGTGAAGTTGTTGGTCTACTTAATTCAATAATCCGCGTTGTGGTTTTTGAAATGAAACTTCAACAGCGGACATATTTATAAATTCATTTAAATCACCTCATACCCGAATAATTGTATTCATAGCTGCTGTAAAAATATAAATTTGTCTATGCGTTTCTTTTTACCATAAATAGACAGGACAAGTTCAACAATTAAGCGGCGTCATGCATTGCAATTGCAAGTCAAATGGTTTTAGTTTTTAAAGTGTGTTAGGACTAAGTATTTTGTTAGTTGTTACAATTTATATTCACTAAGTTATTTACTGTTCCATTTACAACAGTTGCAAGATTTTGAAAGAGGGTGAAACTATTTTCGTAGTACGTCTGTCTATTCAAACAAGTAAGTAATTATCTTATTGAATACAAAACACACCATACACAATTGTTTATCACTATAGACAGGGATATTAAGGATATGAAATTTCGGATATGGATATAGATACGGATATATGAATAATACTATACTGGTTTCAGATACGGTTATGGATATGAAATTATTTCGGATTATCCAATAGTTTCGGATATTTTCAGTTACAGATATTCGATTTTAAGGGAATTATACAAGCAAAATACAAATTGATAGTGACTTGACTTTATTAGTATTTACAACCACAACATTATAATTTATATTCCGCCCTTATTCGAAATTATTCGAATCTATTATAAAGATCTTTATTTCGGATATCCGATAGTTTTAATTACGGTTACGTAGTTCCATAGCATCCCTCACTGTAGATCTACCTCGCTGTTTAGTTTTCCCGCTTGCGGTCTATTTGTCTCAGCTCTCTTGTGTTGACTCATCGTTATGTAGCTGCAGATCTCATCAGCGCGCCATAAACGGTTTCGATAAATTACTGACCAACGATAGTATACAAAATACATGCACTTCAGTATTATACGAACTCGCTCTTTAGAAACTTCAACAACTGCTTATGGCGTGCTGATTAGATTCAATAAAATGAAAACCGTGATCCGCTTCTGATGCTTTCGACAAATTTTTGACCACCATAATAAATGATCACGCATTTAAGCTACATCGTCGTTTTAGTTAGGCAAGTTAATACCTTATAAGGTCTTGTCTAATATGTAAAATACTTTAGTAGTAGCAAATAACAACTAGATGGCGGTACGCTGTCTGTACTTGGATATTATATTATCTAGCATTGCTGAAACGTGCTATTTACCTGCTATGTATTACACTTCTCTTGTGTTGAGTCGTCCTTATGTAGCGGTGGAATACTCTTGATTATTTCCTGAAATTCGTTTTGTTATGCTAGTTTGACCTCCTTATGTCGAGTTCGGGCGCATCAAAATAGTGGCGGCAATATCGATTGTTTTCATTCTAGTAGAATCTTGCGAGCTAAATTAAGCGAGAAACAGGATTGTGTCTAAAAAAAATTTTGCCAGGGGAAAAACTCGATTCTGCCCCTTCTTCCACTATCTCTAGAAACCAAAATAACTAAAAGGTTATAGTGATGTAACAAATATTGGTGTTGTAGAATACTAGTGTTGCCCAAATTCAGTCTTGGTCTTGCAGTCTTGGTCTTGTTCTTGCGTTTTTTCAAGACCAAGACCAAGAACAAGACCGCGTATTTTTAGCAAGACCAAGACCAAGACTGACCGTGCAAGACTTGAGCAAGAACAAGACATAGCCTGCAAGACTCTTGCGTCTTGCAGCTAGGACTTAGCGCTATTTCACTGAGTAGTTAGGTGTAACAGTTCGGTGTATAGGTAGGTACGCTTAGGAATTCTATGAGACGCAAAAAACTGTATCAAAGAATATGAAAAACTGGACCTATGCGCATTACGACTAATACCATAAACATAGCGAATAAAAAAATTATTAAAATCAAACTGAGTGCATGCATAGTTATGTTTTAACCATCGGCACTTTGATAATGCGGCATCAAAGGTTTTGTACTTACTTCTCAAAGAAATTTGCCGCTTTTCGGAAGTACATGGTTATGATACACGCGCCGGCGGCTTCTTTTGAAATCTAAAACAATCGTTGCCGCCACGCCGAAATCATAACATTTGACACTATTTGATTGCCGCCATAGGGTGTAGGTATACTCATGCAAAATAATTTCGAATTTTTTTACACGCTTTATATTATTGTTTGATTTGCGGCGGCATCCTTATCATAGAGCCGGCACGTGGCGAGGCGGCGCGGTAGAAAGCAAGGATCATAAATGTTTATTAAGAAACAGTTACTTCCATGGAAAACGACATATAGGTCAGTTGATTTTTCGAATTTCTTATCAAATCTTCAGTTATTTATTAATCTGCTTGATCTTTACTATGGCTATATTCATTCAAGCTCACAATGTTCCAATTCTAATACGTTTTTCTAGGATTTAAAGTAAACTTTAATAAATAGTAATAGACTAATAGGTAATTGCAAGACTTGCAAGACTCTTGCTGCAAGACCAAGACCAAGACCAAGACTGGGAGCGCAAGACCAAGACCAAGACCAAGACCAGGTGTATTGGCGCAAGACTAAGACCAAGACTGGCTGAGTCTCGTCTTGTTCTTGCGTTTGGGCAACACTATAGAATACTCACATTCGCATATTCCTTGATATTCGCATTTGCATTGTCATTCGCAAAACTTATGATAATGTTTTGAGAAAATGAACGTCAAAAAAAATGTATAATGTGTAAATAATACTAGGTAAATGAAATTAAAAAAAAAACATCAATTTCTTGTAGCGTTTATTACAAAAAACGCTTCTTTTTTCCGTTTTTCCCACAAAAAGTAATTTAACCTAACTTCCCAGTTATATATCTGTAATTATATTTTACTTTAATATTTTTTTACTATTAATTATTTTATGTTACACTAGGTAATAAAGTTTTGGACTTATCAGGTTCATACCTCTCATTAAATGAATCTGACAGGTACTCGCTAGTTTTTGTTCTTCTCATTTGAAGATGCTGGAGTGGTATAGCTGGCGAATGGTAATTTTCTCTAACGATTCTGACCAGGGCTTTATCAAGTTTCGTTATAATAATAAGTTAACGTTTTATTTAACTTAACTGATTATTGATTAATATAATTTATGTTTATCAGAGCAGCTTTGGAAGATTTCAAGTTTCATACATTAGCTGCTTCAGACAAGAGTTATTAGCAGATAATCACTAGTGCTTGAGAAGCTAATGTGTGGCGAAAAGGTGAAATATATGTTACAAGTCAAGTAAAATTTATGAAAATTTTCCAAAGTTGTTTTTCTTTCTGATGGGCTATAATATATAAACTCCTCTAGTGATTAATATTCAATTTTAAGTGGCGAATATATTTCTTGTGGTAGTTTTCAAGCGAGGCAGTAATTTTGTTACTTATTTATAATTTAATGTTCATTTGGAGTTATATTCAAAACTGTCTTGCGTTATTTCCGCTGTGAGTTCTGATAATAAACGGCTTAATTGCGCGATATCTTCCTACCCAGAAGCACCGTTACCGCAAATTATACGCAACAAGTTTACGTATTTTATCTTTCACTTGATGTAGGCAGAGCGGTTATTTAATTTTTGCCGAAGTTATAAAACTCTAATGTTAAGGTGCACACAGAAGTGTTTTGCAAGTTGGTGTAGTCTTAATTCCGGAAGTAATTTCTTTGTAAGGAAGTAAGGTGTATGGTATTATATAAGCAGTTAATATACATGGTGGCAGTAAAACGTTTCACAGGATTTAGGTTCGTCTGCTGTAGCCCAGGATTTTCTGTGTTTTTCTTGGCTTACTTATCTAGACTTCTAGAGTCTAAACAAATGCTTGGCAGTAATATTCCGCAGACAATCTCTAATTTTTTTTATGTTTTCATATCGCTAGTCCCATTTTTCTCTTCCTTACCATCACCCATCCATTCTCACGATTCCTAATAGAGGCTGATGAGGGTCTCTCACCCAACCCTCAAGCATAGCGTGTCGAAAAATTCTTAGTAGGAAATAAACAGCAATTTCCAATTTCTCAATCAAGCATGAGAAACGTTTCGCTGGTACCAAGTACCAACTGAAAACTTCGAAAAAAAGTGATTTTTATTTTACAGGGATAAAATGGGACAAAAAAATATAAAATATATAGTCAAGGGAATGTTTTGAATTAGAAAAGGAGAGCGGCAAAATTTTAAGGAGGTGTATACCAGGATCAAGTAGGACATCACACGAACTACAGATAAATGCACACTTTGATTTATTAGTTTCTTGCTTAGAAGCTTATGTAATTTTGATCATTTTAGATCTCATACATGCACTTGGGGATATTATACGAACTAGTTCTTCAGAAGCTTCAACTGCTTATGGCGCGCTGATTAGATCCAATAAGATCGAAACGGTTATCCCCGCTTGGCGATTTCAGTAAATTTCTGATCAAGAACTTAATAAATGTTCTTATTAATATTGCCTAGCGCGTATGTAAGGCACATCGTCGATTCAGTTAGGCAACTTGGTATTAAGGTCTTATCAAAAACATGAAATACTTCAGTATCAGCAAATAGTCACTAGGTGACGATAGACTTTTTGTACTTGGATATTATACTAACTAGGTACGTCTTATTGCTGAAACACATGCTATTTATCTAGTATATATTACCCAGTGGCATAACCTCCTGCTTTAGACCATTGTTTAGCATTCGGGATCACATCGGTTCGATTCCGGAGCCGTCTGTCCTGGTGCAAGTTTTCAGTATTTTCTTCAATCACTTATGCACTGGGGCAGTAATACTATTTCATAGACAGCCTTTTCACTTTTCTTTAGTTTTTATATTCCTCACCACATCCACCCATTCCATCGAACCTTAAAAAGACGCTGAAGGTACTTTTCGGTGTAGCAGGGGAATAAAACCCAAAAGTTTTTTTTACGATGTACTTATTTTAGGTAGTAGGTTAAAAAACTTATGCTTTCGAAATTGTTGTACCTATAAATACTTCCTACTTTTCGGTGTAGCAGTTGGTGGGAATGAAACCCAAAAGATTTTAAAGTGAAACTTCTTTACGCACGGTGGAGTAAGTTCGCTTCATGCGAGTTGCTACGTAACGAAATCATGCAACGGATGTCCCCAGTCTACTCGGCCACGTAGTCGAGTTAGTAGTGGGGATCGCTTGAGTCGTGAGCGCGCTTAAATGCAACGTTCGTTACACCGTTACAGGCAACTCCAGCATGTATCGTGTAGCCCTAACAAAATGTATGAATGTATTTGTATGTGTTTGTGTATGTGTGCCTACACTCTACAGTCGAAACGACGCCACTGACGCCAATTCCTTAACCCCTATCCCGGTATGTTTGTGTTTTTGAAGTAGTTTCACTTCAGTAGCGTGTTGTATAATTACACGTTGTATTTTTTGTACTATTTATTTTAGGTAGAGGGTTAAAAAAATTGTGCTTTGGAAATCGTTAAGTATTGTATTCATGAGTATTTATCAGCCTATACCGAAATATCGGTGCGTGGGGTCAAACAGAAAAGAAAGGAAAGAATCCTGTGTGCTACAGGTTTGTAAAGTTTAAAAAAGTATGTGTATACTTTTTCAAGGATTAAATTGTCCCCTCCTTCTACCAAAATTCTCTAAAAGTGTAAACACTGTCACAATCTCTCCTTCGACTATTCAATTTGGAAACGTGCATTTTCGAGGAGCAAAGAGCTTTTTTTGTGAGTAGGATGCGATAAAATAGCAGATTAAATATGTCACCACCCCTCCTGTAGTCAATAGAAAATTGATTGAATTTAAATTAAATGTACACATGGAAAGTGCGTAGATGGTAATGGAGAAAAGGTTATAGTGAAAGGGCTGTATTTGAAGTTGTTAATGTACGTATACATAATACCAAGGTCTATATTTGCCTATTTTTTTATGAATTAAACTGACATACCCTAAAGTTTCTTTCAAAACCCTTTTAAACTGAAAAATTCCACACCTACAAAAAGTCTTTGAAAAACTGAAAGAAAAATAGATGATAATTTACTGGTTTATATATTTAAAAAAAAATAACAAAAATTTTCACATTACAGTGAATGAGCTTTTATGGTACTCATACCAGGACGTTATCAATTTTTCCTAGGAGGAGAGGGAATATGTCTGATAAATATAAATATATATATGTGATCCGTGTTGTTTGCTTAATTGTAGATGTTTCGCTATGCTTTAGCAAATGACTTCTTCAATGTGCTTCGTATATGGTCAACGGCTGAATGAAGGACGAACGAATGACTGAAATTTTGAGTCCATTTTTTCATTGGTCCAGGGCTGCGGGAAAATACAACCCCCGGTCAGTATAGGACCGAGTTAGTTTTTACTGTTTATCTTGTTTGCACTTGCTCGTATAATCGATTATATGAGTTGAGGATGAGGAGATATATCAGAGAAGGATGATAGTGTGGATATGGATGAACTAGGTTATCCTATAATGAAAGAAGGGTTCGAAGTAGCATTAAAAACTTTAAAAAATAATAAGGCGTCAGGTATAGGTGGGATACTGGAGAAAATTTTAAAACATGCAGGAGAAGAGGTTGGATATCGTATATTTAAGCTAGTTTGTCACTTTTACGAGACGGGAAAAGTTCCAGAGGATTATAAACGGAACGTGGTAGTAACCATACCTAAAAACAGAGACGCGGATAGGTGTGAGACATTTTGGAACAATTACTTTAACTTTCCATGCGTCAAAAACCTTAAGTAGAATTGTACAGAGAAGGGTAGGAAAAAAGGCTAAAGTACTATTAGAGGAAAATCAATTTGGGTTTTGAAAAAATACAGAAGCCATTCCAACAGTACGAGTAATAATAGAGAAAACGATAAAAAAAGGGAAATAGTATGTACCTACATAGGATTCGTAGATTTAGGAAAAACTTTTGACAATGTTAAATGCGATAAGATGTTAAATATACATAAAAGTATAGGGATGAGTTACAAAAATAGAAGAGTGATACTTAGTTTGTATAAAGAGCAAAAGTCAGTGATAGCTTGAGCAGCAACGTAGAGAAGTAAATATTAGGAAGGTAGTAAGGCAAAGATGCACACTGTTACCGCGTTAAAGGTTTAAAGACAATACAACTGTAAGGATAGATATACAGGGACAAAAGATTAGTATACTTAGATTAGTATTTTAGCGTCTAGCAGGGAGGAGTTAGAGATAACGTTAAATAAAATGATAGGTGCGAGACATTTAGAACAATTAGCTTAACTTCTCATACATCAAAAATTTTAACTAGAATTGTACAGAGAAGGATGGAAGATCAATTTGGGTTTAGAAGAAATAGAGAACCGGGAGATCATTCTAGCTTTACGGGTAACAATAAAAACACGACAAAAAAAGGAAAGAGTGCGTACGTAGGATTTGTAGGTTTAGAAAAAGCTTTTGACAATGTTAAATGGGACAAGACGTTACGGAGATAGAAGAGTGGTACTTAGTTTGTATAAAGAGTAACAGGTAATTATAGAACTTGAGCACCAATGTAGAGAAGTAAATATTAGGAATGGAGTCAGACAAGGATGCACACTGTTACCGCTATTTTTTAATATGTACATCAGAGAATATGTCTCTGAGAGGCAGAAACAGGAGTTAGGAGGGGTAGAGGTAGACCTAGATTAGATTACTGTTCGCAAATAGTTAAGGTGTGGGCTGTTGGAGTTTTAGGGAGATGCGAAGTTTTCAGGATAGGAAACAGTGGAAGTACGTGTCCAACCAGTCTTAGGACTGACGACCTTATGATGATGACATCGAATACGCGAACATCCTTAAAGATAGTACAACTGTAGGGATAGATATAAAGAGGTAAAAGATTAGTACGCTTAGATTTTCAGGTGATATAGCAGTATTCGCATTAGTAGAAATTCGAAAAAGATTGTTAAAGGTGTATGTTTGGAGCGCGGCGATGTACGGGTGCAAAACGTGTACGGAAAAGAAAAGGTTAGAAGCGTCGAAAATGTAGTGTTACCGGCGAATAATGAGGATACCGTGGATAGAGAAGGTAAGAAATGAAGAGGTCTTAGAAAGAATAGAAGAATGAAGGACTCTATGGAAGTCAATAAAAAATAGACGAGATAGGTTGGTAGAACATCTTCTCAGGCATGAAACTCTGGTCACATACATGTTAGAGGCAGAAACAGGAGTTAAGGGGGATAGAGGTAGACCTAGATTAGATTACTGTTCGCAAATAGTTAAAGATGTGTAGTGTTGTAGATTTAGGGAAATACGAAGATTAGCTCAGGATAGGAATGAGTGGAGGTGTAACCAACCAGTCTTAGGACTGACGATCTTATGATGATGAGTATCCCTGCACTGTGTAAAACATATTTCAGTTTCATGATGTTGATGGAAAACCAAAAATCATCCCATGTATAACTTGAATCATCCATTTCTATTAACCTAATGGTCCTATGACCTCGACTTGATGATATTTGAATTGACAATTTTTTATTGCCAACAAATTTGATCCTCTGCAATTAACTGTATGAGCGAGCGTAAACAAGATAAACAATAAAAACAACTCGACCCTATACTGACTGGAGGTTGAATCCTACCTCACCCCTCGAATACGAGAACATTGGTGAATTGTCAATAACATTGTTTTTTATCCGAAAGAGTTCGAAATTCGGTATTTTTTTCAACTGAGAAATATCGAGGTGAGTATTGGAATTTATTTACAATCGTTTAATTTTTTATTTCAGTTAAAATGGTTTTCAGTCAGTATAAGCACGCACACTGTTTATGTTATAAATGTAGGTTACTAGACTATTAGGAGGTATTCAAATTCTTTGTTCCAAAACACGAATCAGAAAGAAAATAACGCCAATAATTTACTGGTTTGGGGCACGGCGCTGTACGGGTGCGAAACACGGGCGGTGGATGCGGTAGAAAAGGTTAGAAGCATTCGAAGTGTGGTGTTAGAGGCGAATAAAGAGGATACCGTGCGTAGAGAAGGTTGGACATGAAGTAGTATTAGAAAGAGTAAGAAAACAAAGGACTCTATAGAAGTCAATAATAAATAGGTGAGATAGGTTGGTTAGGACACTTTCTCAGGCATGAAGGTCTAGTCAGAGGCATATTAGAGGCAAAAACAAGGGTTAAGAGGAGTAGAGGTAAACCTAGATTAGATTACTGTTCGCAAATAGTTAAGGATGTGGGTTGTTCTACTTTTGGGAAAATGGGAAGATTTGCTCAGTATAGGAAAGAGTGGAGGTGCGTGTCCAACCAGTCTTAAGACTGACGGCCTTATGATGATGATTATACTTATCTTAAAATGAACTTTAACGGTTTAGAACCGATCTGAAATAAAAGGATCTTGTTGTATGTACTTGTATTAAGATAACGATTCTAATCGAACTTTGACTAGACAAAATTTAAACTTATCGTGATTTTTAGTTGCATGAGACGTTGATGTTTTATTAAAATTCAACTTAACGCAGTCTAAAAGTTTGTAGGTCGGCCCTAATATTTTCTAGCGAACGAAATCGGTTTAGTTACGTCATCAATAGATATTTTAAGCTTCCTTTGCTTTTAAATGATCTTGTTAAACTTTCTTTCTCCAACACTTTCTGTGGACGCAATGCAATTTATAAGCAGGAGGAAGAACGAATTACATTTATAGGTCCCTATATCACTTAAAAAATACAGGTATGTCATAAAATAAATGGGAAACTCCTTCCTTCCTTTCAATTCTAACTGTCCAATCCATTTTATATGAAAATCGTGTTTTGAGCACAGAAATTGACTTTATTTTCGATCCTTTTTAACTAAAATCTTCGATACGCCTATGAGGAGAAGTGAATAATAGAAGGTTTACGTTTTACTTACGTTTAGAAACATCGGCAATGAAAAACACCTCTAATTTGTTAACTGCTTCTCTTAGTGGAACTTAATCAGCTTTTTTAACCGAGCCGTAGAAAAACAGAGCTGTTGATAAAAATGCTGCGATACAGTTGCTTGTTTTCTTTATTTCTGTAAAACTATTGCGTAATTTACACCTTTTTCTCATTTAACTTTAAGCGACTGCTGCACTAAATATAATTATGTACCAAAGTTAAATTGTCAAAGTTTTGTAAGGGTCGTAATATGGAGTGTTTTTTTAATTACAAACAACACGAAAAGTAGTACCTTTTTAACTGTTTTACTCCCATAGCATTCGGAATTTTCATTTTATATTTAAATTATCAACCATTGCAAAAGCAATTTGTTACAAAATAAACCGGGTTGAATTATAAAGTTACGTGCATCATGTTATTCTGGAAGGGTGTGTTCATCATGTTAAAAAAGCTTCAAGACTGTGCTATAATAATATTCCTACTTTATTTCACTTTTTAAAAAGCAGTCGATTGCTTTGACACATTAATTAAATCATAATTTAAAACCATCAACTTGTATTTACTTTCTCCATTTTATAAATTGACGAGCAAACAGTACATTACCTTGGGGATCATTTGAAAATAATCGTGAGAAAGGAAAACTACGTGGTATTAAGAAATAAGCTCAAAAGAAGGATAAGAACGTGAAATAAAATTAACCGCGGGACATATTTGCTATGGAAATACTAACTTGTAGTAATTGTATTTTTTTGGTTTTCCGAGCAACAGAAACATTTATTGAGATTCTTTTGATTCAAATTAAAAAATCATCGGAATAAGTCTTTTTATTTTTTAGCAACGTTTCGACTCTCTCTACGAGGTCATTTTCAAGGCTATGTTAATTTGATATGGCCGATTAAAGAGAGACGAAACGTCGCTAAAAAATAAAATGATTTATTCAAATGACTTTTTAATTTGAACCAATAGAATCCCAGAAAAGGTTCCTACTGCTAGGAAAACCAAAATTGGTTTAATATAATTAATATATGTATATTCAGTAACGGTTCAGTAAATAAATTTCAGATAACTCATAGTAAACAAATTGCATTCACTATTAAAGCATAAAATCATTAATTAAACACGATTTGATTAATTTTATTGGTTGGAAACCCTTTTATGACTTTTGCTTTATGTATGTACAAAGAACATTAAAAGGTAATTCGGTCAACTTGTGAATAATAAAATTAGTACACAGTAAATTTAATAATATAACGGGGGTAATGAAGTTATATCGGAGTTGTCGTTTTCAACCCAGCATGCAAAGCTGAATCCAAATGTAGCCATAGAATTATCCCAGTATATTACAATTTGGAGTTGTTCCAATCTCATATAGGGAATTTTATTTTATATCTATTTGCTTGTATATCATCATCATAAGGTCGTCAGTCATTTCCGTAAAACCAGAACAACCCATATCCTTAACTATTTGCGAACATTAATCTAATCTAGGTCTATCTCTACCCCTCCTAACTTCCGTTTCAGCCCCTAATATGTCTCTATTAATATTAGAGTGAATTTAACTCACTTCAGATTTCTAATTCGCGCAGTGCCGTCTGACGCTGGTCACTTATTGTTATTTGCAATGAATATATGGAATATTCTTGATGTTTCTGGAAACTTCCAGCAAGTTCCATCTATTGTGCTGTCATGTCGACAATATGATTTTCTATGGTTCGTGGCTTCCAGCTTTCGATTATATCAAAGACGCCGCTGGTATCGATCACCTGTGGCATTCGTTCATGGCAATTTAGTTAAATTAAAATTTCAAAATATTGATGCATTTGAGCTCAGTCATGGCAAGCAGGTAGGAAATGAGTAAATATTCTTATTCTATCATGGTGGTTCTTTTAAAAATGTTATAGAAGCATTTTTTGAGATTTAGGTTAGGAATTCCCGAACTAGATTGTGACATTCGGTTTTGTAGGATTCTACGTCTGTGTAATTGTAAGGTTGAAATAATATTTTACTCTGTAGTGGCTGATTAATGCTGAATATACACTGGATGATTGCATTTACGGTTTTAATAACGTATATTTTTTGAAGTAGCGAAGTAGCGAATGCTTTTATAGTAAACAGAGAATAATTTCAATGCGCCGGGTAAGACAATTTGCGATTCTTTTGTGTTGATTTTCGTGTGCATTCATTTTGTGTTAGGTGACGCGGCGCGTTGCGACGTAACGGAAAACTTTACGGTAATTATTATTCCCACGGCTTATTACTCCTATTGTTAGAAATGAAGTGCTAATCTCGAAATGAGTAGCTATTTTCCGACGTCCGAAGTTGTAGAAAAGCTACTGAAATTTTGTAGTCTACTTTGTCATTCTTTTCGCTCACACAAAAAAAAAGAAATACTGAAAAGCCTTGGATAACTATGAGTCGGTATTGAATTTATTTTTGTTGAGGGATTGTACGACCTAGATGATATAAAAAATATTATACTTTTTCTGTAGATTAATCACAAAGGAAATTCCGAGGAGGGTTTTGCTATCATTTTAGTTTAATTTTGTTAATACTGTTGCCCCATTTTCTAAAGAAATTATTACTAACAAGTCTTGCAGTACACAATTTTTTAGCAAGTGTTAATTGCTTAATGAAAATGCAGAACATGACAAATAATTATTTTGTCATTGCAAAATAAAAAACCTATTTTCCACATATTAACTACTTAAGCAATTCGTAAATACCTTAAATAACTTCCTTATAGTAACTAATCCGACGTTTCATGTCTTTACAACCCCTAGACTAGAACCCTCTATAAACGCATATGGAAGTTATCACAATTTCTAAATTTGATAAATCAAAACGATTAAATCTGATTACGAATGCCCTTAAAACATTATTTTAAAAGAAATATTCTTAAGAAATCTATATTATAAGTAGATATAATGAAGTACTTAAGTATTGAGAAAGATATCTACCGTGCAATTTGTTGGACACATTATCTTTCATTCAGTTCGTGCAAGCTGATATAGAACACCAACTTATTTAGTCAGTTAATGTTTGATTGCGTGTAATGTCTTGTAGAAGCCATATTTAGAGTACAGTCCATATTTGGACCCTATTTATTGTACATACTTATGCTATTCATTAAAACGAAGGCGGATGTAGTCAGAAATAAAAATTATGGCAAACTACAAGCAAAACTAGTTTGTGAAAAGTCATTTGCTTGCATAGTAAATATTTTAACCATGCTATAACGTAATCCTTCCGTTACTTCCACTATCACATTCTACGTAAGACCCTATGGACGAATATTGAAATCCAAGACGTCAAAAGATTGGTGGTTCTTAATTAGATAAACATTCGAGATATCGAGGGCAGATCGAAGGCACAGTTTTATCCCTTACATAGACATTTGAATAGTCAGCTAATTTGAGAAAGTATTAGGATCTTGAGATTACAAACCTCTACGCGCATAAACGTAGAATATTGTATAGTTTATATTTCCCTAGTAATTTAATTTTGATGAAAATTTGTACAATTTTTAAAATCCGGTTGGATTTATCGGAAAAGGAACTAATCGTAAGTTAAAATGTTGTGGAGATATACAAAATTCTTGCTTTCGATAACATCCTGATATATAAAACAGTGAATTATCTGCTGACGATCGAAGCATCTTCTTAGTTTTAGTTCATAGTTCAATCAATTCATTGGGCTATAAAAGAGCTGGCTTCAGTCCAAAAAAGTCCTATAGTTATATGTATTTTCGGTTCTGCCTCAACTTTGCTCCGATTCTTTATCTATTGTTGCTGTTTTCGGTGCTTTTACTTCATCTCGGGTAACTCCATTTAGTATTCATAAAGACGAGTATTAGGTAGACAGTAATCACGGCCAGAGAGTTCGTAATGAAAGGCACAATTAGCAATTGTTAATTAAATTTTAAATATAAATATACATTTTGTTAGACAAAGACTTTCTTATGATGTTGAAGTTTCTTTGTAAAATTGTTCGAACAATGTCGTTATTATAATAACCTATCTACTTAGCAACTTGATGTAGGTAATATCAATTTGTTGACAATACATCGCCATCTACTGATAGACTATGTTTTTCTACGTTTCACGGGGGCCTTACGAAGGAACGAATATCCAAACTTCTGTTTCTCAGTGAAGAAAAACAGTCGTCATTAAATCCCAACAGTCATATTATTCGGATAATGCCGGCCGTGAAAGCCTGACCCTTCCCCGAGATAAAAATGTTCAATCTTTCAGAGTATCTGAAAGCGAGACTCGAGTCTCCGTTTCTCATCGAGTCTCTCTTGTGTCGTTGAGAGAAACTGTCGAGAGACTGTCAAAAAAACTGTTCAGCGTCTCTGAACGAAAGACTCGAATCGTCCATAGAGAGGTCCTCATTTCGTATTCAGTCTCTGAACGAGAAACTCGAATCTCTCAATAAGTGGTGTCTGGATAGACATGGTTAAAAGTTCAACATATTTCAGTTCAACAGTCTTTCTACGAGAGAATCGAGTCTCTCAATTTTCAGTTTTATTCATTCAGTCTCTCTGTGAGAGACTCGAATCTCTGAATCAACAATTTTATCGTTCGAGTCTCTCATACACAGACTGTGAGAGATCCATAAAAACACCTAGGTAATAACTGAGAGACTGTGAAAGACTGTGAGAGACGTTCTCAGAGACACTGAAAGACTCTGAGAGACTGGAAGGAGACTGAAAATTTTTGTCTATATACTTAATATTTTCTTTACAATCACCCTCTGATTAAGTCAGCAGACTCAGGAAGATTTCTACCCTGTATTCGCTTATTATTAATGTTCATCTAACCAAATGCCTTTTTAGGAACACACCAATGTTAAGTATTAATTTCAATAAATTAATGAATGAGATTTTGTTATAAATAATACAAGTATCGATAATAAGGAAAATTTTAAAAGAAAAGCTTGTGGACAGATAGCTGAAGAAAGAGCAGAGTGCCTAAAAACTGAATTTTATTCTAAGTGCTTTCCTAAAAAATCTCAAATTCACGTGCTT
This sequence comes from Agrilus planipennis, assembly GCF_000699045.2. NCBI lineage: Eukaryota > Metazoa > Arthropoda > Insecta > Coleoptera > Buprestidae > Agrilus > Agrilus planipennis. The sequence goes on along the minus strand of NW_020439039.1, from coordinate 685,287 downwards.
TCAAAATTGAACAATAGAAATTCTGATTCTGATCAACTACCCTATGTATTTACTTAAATCTTACAGGGAATTAAACTCGTTTGAAGTCTTTGGTGTGCTCATTCAGTATCTATGGTCAAAATAAACAAATGGTCAGTTAATAAAAGTTAGTGTGCTTCTCATTAGACAACACGACACTTAATTTTAATAAGACTGTTTTGTCTACGACATGTGACTACACATTTCGGTCAAGTTGCAATAAAATTAGCAAGTACCTACATTCATGTTGGAGGTTGGTAGAGGATGTTCCCAGCTTCCGTCCTTGATGTTGGCGTACGAACCTTAGTACGAATGTGGTAGCGGTCGACCGGGATAGAATTGGTGAGCGGCGGTGGGCGTCTCGAGCGCCTAGACGCTTCAGTGCATCGGCGTCGCTTCGTGGAGACGCTTTACCGCGGCAACCGGAGCGGACGCGCGCTGTAACTCCCGCAAAACAAATAAGTACAGATAAAAAAAATTATACAGAAATTTCGATGACTCCGTGAACGTAATAGGTGCTTGCCTGGGATTTTATAACCCTGATTGTGGAATTTTCAGCAGCAATTGTTCGAAGTGACGTGGGAAACACGTTGTTTGCAAATTTCACTTTGTGAGTTTCACAAACTTTAAGCGGAAACCACCTGCGTCGACACTTGTTAATTAATTAATTTAAGATTAATAATCGTGCTACTCATGGAGGAAAGGGAAGAAGGAAAGGAGATACGAAAACTGGCGAGTAAGCGTGTTTGATTTAATAAATGTGCTTTATTTGGAAATTTGATAAAGCGATGCAACTGATGAAAACTTTTCTTAGCGATGGACTATGCTATTCTCAATTTACAATTGGTATTTTGTGGGGTTGATTCATTTATCTTATCAACATTTATTATTTCGTTCCATATGTCAATAATATGTACCTACTCAATAATAACATGTAGAAAATTATTATTAGAGAGATTTAATACGAACAATAATTACATGTAACAACATTATATTAGGAAATTTTTTGTTCGATATGTTAATGTATAACAGAGGACTCTATGGAAATCAATAAGAAATAGGCGAGATAGATTGGTAGGACACCTTATCATGCATGAAGGGCTAGTTAGAGACATATTAGAGGCAGAAACAGAAGTTAAGAGAAGTAGAGGTAGATTAGATTACTGTTTACAAATATTTAACGATGTGAGATGTTCTAGTTTTAGGGAAATGCGAAGATTAACTCAGGATAGGAACCAGTGCAGATGCGTGACCAACCAGTCTTAAGACTGACGACCTTATGACGATAATGATAACATTTTCGTATACATGCCTATTACATCACCGAAAATTGAACTATGTTTTATAAATACCGGCATTGTTACATTAAGCGTTAACGATAGAATAAAGTAGGACCTTTTATATCCTTCTGTTAGGATAAAGACACAGAAGAAGTAAGATAATGTGTTGCGTTAAATACCGCTGATGCTACGTTCAATAGAGGATATTTTGGACCCTGTGAGTCCATTATTATTTACCGAAATGTTTTGTATTGTTTGTCATAACTGACTTATATTACAGTTTTATATGGAACGCGTATATTGGTATTTGAAAACGAGTACCTACTGATGGTTTCCATCATGAACTTTTTGTATACCATACAAGAAAAACTGCATTGTACTTCAATTGAAAACCAACTTAATAACTAATATAAATTGTATAATTGCGTGAAAATGAGATCGATCCCAATCGGAAATCGTAATATAATAAAAAGTTTCCGTCGTAACTTAATCCTGACTACATTTTGTATCGTGAAAGAGATATATACGATTAAATTCACTTTGCAATATCTACGATTTTTTTCTGGAAGTTGAACACTTTTTTTATAATCAAAAA
>NW_020439039.1:626692-683333 GCF_000699045.2 Agrilus planipennis | reverse complement strand
TATATATTTATTGTAGTGTGTAAAAGTACTGACCAATAGGGCAAATTGACGTAGATTCCATTATCAATGTAGCATAAATTCAAAGTTAATTTTCTTGCAATCCACTAAACTGATTTTTACGATTTTTTTTAACGTAGCCTGATTCTAACGAACAAACGCTTTACACAAAATTATTTTTTTAATTTTAGTTTGGATTGTATAGATACTATAAGGTCTACGAATGATGATAGTTTTTTGCTTGAAATGGCAACTCTCTGGGGTGCTTCGATTAAAATAGCCGGTATCTGCCGACGTCATGATGTATTTTGATTCGCGTTGTTATTTCTACATTCCCTACTTCTGCCTTATTTGTCCTGAATCTGTTATCGGCCAAATCCGATTCCAGGATAATTTGGTCTTGACGAGGTTAGACAAATTTACCCAGAAATCGAGAAAAAAGGCTTAGGTCAAACTGACTTTTCCAGAAATTGTATAAGATCAAATTTTATATTTAGTAATTTGTATGTTTGAAGCGCGGCGTTGTACGGGTACAAAACATGGACAGTGGGCGCGGCGGAAAAGAAAAGGTTAGAAGCGTTCGAGGTGTGGTGTTACCGGCGAATGATGAGGATACCGTGGATAGATAAGGTTAGAAATGAAGAGTTATTAGAAAGAATAGGAGATTAGAGGACTCTTTTAAAGTCAATAAAAAATAGGCGACATAGGTTGGTAGGACACTTGGGCATGAAGGTCTAGTCAGAAATATATTAGAAGCAGAATCAAGAGTTAAGAGGAGTAGAGATAGACTTAGAGTAGATTACTGGTTGCAAATAGTTAAGAATGTGAGATGTTTTAGTTTTAGGGAAATGCGAAGATTAGCTCAGAATAGGAAACAGTTGAGGTGCGTGTCCAACCAGTCTTAGGACTGACGATCTTATGATGCTGATGAATTTAGTTTGCGGGCATACATCTATATAAAAAGTGTATTTTTTACTTAGGCAGGATTGAAGTGTCAATATTTTCTTCGTGTAAAAGTTTTTATGCTACTAGAATTGTTAAAAATAATGAAAGAAATAACTATTTCGGTTACATACAATAGATTATTTTCGGTTAACCTTAACCTTAACCAAATGCGATGTCATTTAATATTCCTCATAAATACAACTTGTGAGATTCAATAACCTCGAGCAAGTCACGTACTTTTAGGTTTTATCTTCAATACAATCTCCACTGCAACAACACTAAGATTTGCATCTATCAGTATCTGCTCTGCAGAAAGCTTTCGTGATTTGCGGAGATCCTTTTATATAAAATGATACGAATGCTGAGGCAGACGAGCTGTATCGACTTTCGGAATGAATAAAAACAAGAAACCGCGTCAGCATCAGCGTATCCAAGTCCCTTTTTTAACAATGCGAGACATTTTGTAAGGAGCCGGATAAAGCAGCTTATTTCCAAATAAGTGGCATTGTCCTCGTTTACATTGAATGAAAAAGTAAAACGTATTTCCATAATTTGACATTTATGAGTAAAACGACTAGCTATATTTAAACGGTCTAGACGGTATTGAAATTGTAATTTGGAGCTAAAAAGAGAACAGTTTTCTGTATTTACAAATATAAGAAAATCGTCATGTACACTTGATAAAAATAACATTTTTTTCATTTGAGTTATTTAAAGTTTATTAAAGAAATAGCAAGGTAAAAAATTTAAATCGATATTTTCTTGTTGGATTGTAGCTAACATTAGAGATGATACTGAAGTAGTGTTTACTTTTATCCAATTTGTTTTATCCGAAAAGGAAAGCTCGAATACGTGAAATGAATGACATTTAATCGCCGATTTTATGTTTCAATTTTAAATTTGCACTTATACTATTTGTCATTTGAGCTACAATGGCGTAACGTTGCAATTAACTTCAAAGTTTCATTGTTGAATTTTGGTAGTGGACATACACACAAAATACTTCATTGTTTTTTATAACTGAAATTAAACAATAATAAGTAGTCAAAACACTAAAGAGTTTGTGGTATTTTAGAATAAAATTTGGTTTATACCGCTTTCCAATGTACTGAGGAATCTAATTATTGAACTGATGTTATTCTGATTCGGGCTTAAAGGCCGTCGTCTGTTGGAGTTGCTTCCTAACGTATCGCTAGCACGAGTAGCGAGCGTCTTCAGAGGTCCTTCTATTTCCGAAAATTTATTATTAATTTCAATCCACTATAAATTACCTCAAGTTGACAAGGAAAAATTGTTGCTGATGTTACCTCACGTAGCCAAAGGTCCCGGGTTCGATCCCCGGCGAGGGTGTGACAACNTATGAAAGCTTTAGATATTAAATTAGTCAATTTCAACTATTTTTGAGGTTATGGGAGTCTACTTGACGCTACCTATGCACGTGTCCTTCAATAGCGCCATGTTCTTTAGACTGCTGCTATTTGACGGGTACGAATGCAAAAAAAATTTTGCAAAGAAACAAGAAACTTCCTGAAAGCGAGACTCGAGTCTCTCTGGTGTCGCTGAAATATTTGTAACATTATAATCTAATATTTAAGCACTTTTTGTAATATTAAGAAAATATAACCGTAGCCTCCATAAAGACTCGTAATAGTAGGGGAAACGTCGATTGAGTTTTATAAGATTAAAAAATTTTTACAACCCTTTATATAAGCTTGATCTCTTTTATATAATTGGATAAGGGGAAGAAATGGAAAATGTATAATTTTCTCTCATATCTCGTATCTACACAAATTGATATTACTTGGAGTTTCCTTGATATTCCGATTTCATTAATAATTTTACTGTTATAATGAATCATTGTAGCTATTAGCTGCAGTAGTTATTGCGTCTATTTTCGTAGATAATGTGTTCTGAAAATAAAAGTAATACAGAACAAAAATATAACGATGATAAAAACCAACTAAAATGACATATAGAAACGATACGGGCCTGATAAATCAAAAGAATTGCTTTTTTACGTGCGTACAAAATTTATAGCAGCTTTTCAAATTTCATTACAAATTAGTTTTTGCTCCTTTCATTTCCACAAACGCACTTCACGCTGTTTTATAGCTTTCGAGGGGGTGGGTTTCTCTCGTTCTTTTTTAGTTTTTTTTTTCAAACCGCTTTTATATTTTCGAAAGCAGTTTAGTACATATAGTACAAAAACAAATGAAAAGTGTAACTGTAACAATCGAAATCGAGAATTACAATTCAATAGTTTTTATTGGAACCCGTAGAATAAGCATACACCATCTGGTGAAGAAACTTGTAACTTGATTAGGGACGTTGGAATTGGTACAATTGTTTATCAGAAATATAAAACGCGTTTTTAGTTAAGAGAAAAAAAGTTGGATTGTTTTATATAATAATTTGATAATGACCTCAAAATGTTTTCGGGCAAATCAAACAGAAAGTAAAAATCAGTATAGCATCACCTTGAACTGTTTCCATTACTTCCTGATGAAAACTAACTACGTTATGTATGCAAATTGGTAGGTATATAAAAATCATAACTGGAAAATTAAAGAAGGAAACTAAACTAGAAGCTTGTATGAAAGCTTTAGATATTAAATTAGTCAATTTCAACTATTTTTGAGGTTATGGGAGTCTACTTGACGCTACCTATGCACGTGTCCTTCAATAGCGCCATGTTCTTTAGACTGCTGCTATTTGACGGGTACGAATGCAAAAAAAATTTTGCAAAGAAACAAGAAACTTCCCTTCATCTTTAGCAACGCCAGTGAAATTCACTAATTGACATTTTTTGTTTTATTACCATAACGTGATATCGGAAATAAAAAAAAATTAATCAAAACTAACAAAAATTAGTTGTAGAATAAATTAATAAAGATATGTAAAATTTCATACTGAACAGGCACTACAGAACATTGACGTTACAAAGAAAATTTTGTAAGAACTATTTCATTAAAAGTTTTGCAGACTTTTCTATTCTCAGTTCTATTAATTGAAATTAAATTACTTAATTAAATTTTTTGCAGTTCGATTTTAAAGTTTTAATTAGTAACCCTAGCATAAACCAGATTGCGCCACACTTATTTAAACTGCTCATTATTGTGTAAATACTTTAATACGTATCAAAGATAATATAGAAAATAATACACTAATTGCAAATTTCAACAAGTTCTATTTTACTTGAATTGCTTCGCCAAACTTTGGCTTCTTCGAAAGTTATACAATGAGCTTCACAAATGAAGTTAAGTGTCGTTTGCTGTTTCATAACATACAGAAAACCCCAGTCTACTCGAGCGGAATCGGTTGCAAAAAGCTCCTTTCTAATTTTGGAATTAATTAATTAGTTAATGAATCTTGAATTAAATTAAAGGAGTTACCTACTTTGTGCGTAAGGAGTAAACATCGTATTTTGTACACATAATGTCCTAAATTCTCGATTTTGACGGTTTTTATGTTTCATTTTATGCCTCTCTAATGACTCAAAAGTATAAAAGAAGTAGATCGACCACAAATTAGCTGGCTCATTTCATTAGGATTATATCGTATTGTAGTATATTTGATTTCGAAAATGAAAGCCGATTTATACAGTCGACACATCGTTTATCATTACAAAGTCTCTAATTATCCGACGGAATCGATAGAAAGCTTTGAAAAGCAAAACGAACGTGCGAGGGTTGAGTTAATAATATATTTGGAGAACGGCCTAACGCTATTTTAATTTGCATACTTTTCACGGAGTAACGTATAAAAGAAGTAGGTCACATTGTTACAGAAAAAACTGACAAAATAAAAGTTTCTTTCAATTAACGAAAACATGTTCCGAAATCAAAAATTGGACTATTAATCACCTTTACGTCTGTAAAGAACCGAAATCTTACGAAAAATCGGTCAAATACTGCTTGTAGATTGTATGTCGTATTTTATTTATAAAAATAGATACATTCTCATAAATATGTATACCGGTAGGCACCATTGTGAATTGTATTTTTCCTTGTTCTATCTAATACGGAACAGCTGTTGTTTAAAATTGTTTGTGATATTTCTGTTATTTGACAAACTGTGGGCATTTGTCATCTTTTAACGTTGAAGTAAATCACTTTGTGAAAGTTGGTCACTTTTGGTCTTCAATGTTACTGAATGTTACTCAAAAATAAATGACAGCAAATAAAAAATTTTTTGAAGGTGAATTATAAATCTAAAGTAAGTCATAAGCTGAAGGACAAAAGAGAAGTAGCTAAATTCGTGAATATTGGGCGAATATCTAAATAAGGAGGAAAAGCAGGCTGAATAACGGGGTCCTTAATGTTTCAAAGTGAATGAAGTAAAAGCGGTACCAGGAGACCATGTTTCTTTATAACGATCTTGAACGAGGAGTGTTAACTTAAACATTTAACCTTTTCTGAATAGTGAAATTAAATAATAAAAGGATTTAAGGGTTTTAAAGGGCAAAATGTTTTTTTTTTATTTCGTTATTGCCTTCATTCAAAAGTAAAAATGTACTAGTAAAATAACATACCTGTATCTCGAGACGCGGTATGTCACGATTGCAGCCAGCGCTACTTACTCTGAAAACTTTATGGTACGGTTGCACCCACGTGCTGATAATGCCCTCTAATGGTAATGACATGTTTGCCACTTAATAAATTTTTGAATTATGATTACTATTCGTATATTTAGCCAATAAACCCTCTGAGAATAAACACAACAGTATTTTAATATTATTTACTGATTAAACAAAGCCATGACTACAGTCGGGCTGGGTTTAAATATTCCTCTATCGGATTAGGGAGTGAAAATCATAAATTCAAGAAGGAGGTTGTAATAAATATTAGAGCCTATGTAACTTTTATAAGAAAGATTGTCAGACCTTATTGTTTCAGTTAGCTGTTCTTAATATATGAGAGAAGATTAACTTTGATTTTAAACACATTCTGGTGAATATATGTATGACAAACATTGCTTTTTATATTAATGAGTCTATAGTTATGAGTTCGAAAAATGTCCATAGTGGCAGTAAATCTAATATGGAGATATATAGTTTTACATGCTTACATGGAGCTGTAATGGTTTGTTTCCAAAGTGGCCCGGAAAATCATTTAGTTACGTTTTATAGCACTCAATTTAATTTTGAATATTATTACTCTTATGACTATTGCTATTCACATAATCATCATAACGTCGTTAGTCCTAAGAGTGGTTGGACACGCACCTCCACTCTCCTATCCTGAGCTAATTTTCGCATTTCCCCAAAACTGGAACAACCACATCCTTAACTATTTTCGAACAGTAATCTAACCTAGGTCTACCTCTGCTTCTCTTAACTCGTGTTTCTTCCTCTAACATGTCTCTGGCTAGACCTTCACACCTGAGAAGGTGTCCTACCAACCTATCTTGCCTAGTTTTTATAGACTTCCTTAGAGTCGTCTGTTCTCCTAATCTTTCTAATACCTCTTCATTTTTAACCTTCTCTATCCACGGTATCCATTCTAACCATTTCTTTTCCATCGCACCCCCCGTTTATGTTTCGCACCCGTACAGCACCCCTAATTTCTAAATTAATCGTTCGCGAGTATAGAAGTGACTTCTTTTTACTGAAAGCTACTCGACCCTGCGCTATCCTCTGCTTTATATCCCTACTATTCGTAGTAACCATTTAAAACTGAGGCCGCTCGAATTCCGTTTTGTTCTGGATGATCAACTGTATCTCATTCAACATTACTGGTTTTGGATATAAACGTTATTCGATTTTTATTTTAATTATGCTCTCTACTTGCTTTACTATATAGTAAAATTCACGTTTTCTATTGCATTAAACAATAATAATTTGTTTTAATTGAAGAGTAGATCGATATTAAGCAATTCCGGTCATATGTACCTAGGTACATGCTTTTTATGCTACGTCACGTCATTAAAAAAATCGAAGAATAATTGATCCTGTTTTTCCTCAAGTGCTGTGTAAACAAGCGAAAATGCTTACTAATTTCACTCTCTTCATGTTAATTAAATGCAAAAATATCCAGAAACGAGGCTGCTTCCGCAATTCGCTAGAAAATCTTATAAAATACCGGGAATTCGTTGCTTACTTGCATGCATTAGACTTTACATGCTCCTAATACAGTTGTCGGATTACGAATGTAATTATTAATGCCAACATCGCGCTCGGAACTAAAAAGTCGTGAAAATTGCGCGTTATTATCCCTTGGTGGATCAAATGCGAACGTGGCAAATACGAAATTTAGGTTATGGTTCACCAATTTGCGATTTACGTAAGAATGGAATGAAAGTTCACATTCCCTTCTCGTTATTTAAATATGCATTGAGAATAATAGAATTCTCACATTATTGAACAAATGCTACCAAAAGGTTACTGAAAAATACTGAAAGGGATCATTGCATTGATTAAAATAAAAACAAGATTTACCGGATGAATATATACCTATAGTATAGTCGAAATAAGAAGGCAAAGTCCCCAATAAATAATGCACACTAAAGGCATATCGTTTTTCTCGTTCTTACAGACGGAAGATATCCTGTTTTTTATATATATAATTTCGATTGTACATCAAAACAGATTGAATGAGTCTGTATTCTTACATACCCACACGTCTAAAAATATTATTGTTCTTTTAATCGTGCAACACTGTATTTCATATTGATACAAATTCTCATATTTTTAAACTTTGTGTTATTATAAATCAACAACGGGAAGGTCAATATATATTTCTTTCATTTTTAGGTTATTTAAATTATCTCGAATTAGAGATTTTTTCTCTACTTGTTTCTTTCTTTCTTTGAAAATAATTAATAACATTCCAAACTAGTTTTCTACTCCGAGAATTTAAAACTTCTCGGACCATTTCGTTGAAAGTTAACAACAAAATTAACAATAAAAACAACAACAACAACAATAATAAAAACACCAACAAAACCAACGACAACAATAGTTACAACGAAAAAATAACTTAAACCATTTATATATATGTATTCGCACAAATACAGTAACTAAATTAAGCCGACCCTGTAAATTTGCCCACAAGACAAACATGTTGTCGATCGTCTCATTTTATTCGATTGATTCTTATGAAGGAGGCGTGTTTAGAGAGTAAAGACAGGATATCTTCTGTTTGTAAGAACGAGAAAAATGATATGCCTTTAGTGTGCATTATTTATTGGGGACTTCGCCTTCTTATTTCGACTATACTATACCTACCCGATAAATATCGGCGTTAAAGTTTTTCAAGATATTTCGGTTTAATTTTAATATTTTTTTAGTCGTTAGAAATAGATTTACTTATCATTATTCAATATAGCCGCCAAACATTATTTATGTTCTGATTTAAAAAAAATGGGTGGGATAGACTAGTGTTAGTACGTACTTTGAACGTATGCATACTTTCTCTAACGTAGGTCGGTGGCCACTTTGAGAACTTAAGTGTTAAAGGTACGCAAATGCATTACACGCGTTTCTTAAAGTCTGAGTTGTAATTTTTGCGTAATGCTTCCAGAATATTTTTAGAAATTAATAATCAACACTGTCAGACACTTCTTACCGGTGATAATTTCTGCCAGACGATTCAAAGTTCGCAAAAAAGATCGTAATTTTACTAATAGTGTGTCTTCATTTTTAAAAATGATATATACGTGGGCGGTTCAATAAGTACCCGTGTTAGAAATGAAGACACCTTTTTTTTTAAAATTTGTTTTTTTATTTTTCAACATAGTCCCCTTTTAGAAAGATACACTTCTCCCAACGACCCTGCCATTTTTTTTACCCCTCCAAAAAATAAGATTTGTCGAACTCTCCAAAATCCCCCCTGTCTCGGCGATGACTTCCTCGTTTGAGCTAAATTTCTTTCTCGCTAGTCATTTCTTCATGGTAGGGAACAAGATGAAGTCGCAGGGAGTCAAATCGAGTGAGTACGGGGTGTGCGGCAGCAAATTCATAACGTAATTCATGCAGTTTGGCGGCAACAACTCCTGATGAATGTGCCGGTGCGTTATCGTGTTGAAAACGCACCTTCTTTTTCGTCAAATGCGTCCGTGTCTCCTTCAATTTTTTGTCGAAGCGGTCCAATAACTCACTGTAGTATTGTCCAGTGATCGTTCTTCCTTTTCCTAAAAAATCCGTAAAATGATTTCCTCGGTAACAACGTTTGCCAGGCTTCCTGGTCGCTCCTATCAAAAACGGATCTTTGCCCACGTTTAAATTCGTTGAAGCAATATCTAACTGTGGTCGTAGATGGCGAAATGTCTCCATAAACAGTATCCAACTTTGTTTTCATCTCCTCGCATTTTTTCCCATCCAAAAACAAAAAGCGAGTTACCGAACGATACTGCTCTTTTTCCATCTTAGCGAAAATAACGAAACACGTCTCAGTCGAATGGCTGCCAAATCCAAACTAACCTATCAATCAGTCTGAAATTCGTTTTGGCGTGGTTTGATAGATGCCAGCACACGATGACAACACCAATTTCCCTCAGAAACGTCCTCTGTCTTCAAACACGAATATTTATTGAACCGCCCTCGTACTTAGGGAACTATTTTAATACTTGTTGTATGCAGCTAGACCAAGATTAAGGGCCAAACATCCTCCAGGCACAATTATTAAAATATCTCTATGTCATAACGCTATTTAGCTATCGCGTTTGCGCTTATACCTACAGCGACATTTTAATTGTGTGTGGGGGATGTTTTCGCCCCTGCCATTGATCTGGCGGTTTACAAAAACTTTTGAAATAGTTTCCTATGTATCATATTTAAAAATGAAAACTCAGATTATAAGTAAAATTACGATTTTCTTTTTGCGAACTTTGAAGTGTCTTACAGAAATTACCGCCTGTAGGAAGTGTTAAGTAGTATTTATTATTACATTTTAACAATATTTTGTGAACATTTTGTAAAAATCAGCATTCAAATTTTAAGAAAAGCGATTCATATGTTTTTATGTGCCTACTTTTACCACCTAATATCTGTAAATTATAAATCAGTCGTGTGGGATCTTACTCCATTAGTGTCTGTTTTATTGTTAGTTTTGAGAGTTACGTAGTTATTTTGGTCTGCATCAGTTAAACTGTTAAAGCGGACATATTTTTTGCTCGGTTAGCGTTATTCCGCAACAGTCTCAATGAAAATTAATAGGCGCATCAACATCAGTAAGCAATTTTCGATGGCCCGAATTTTCCTTTTCTGGCGCCAGTCGGCTGATCCTGTGTCCTGATTTTGTATATACAAACAACGATTTTCGCTTTTTCATGTGACGGATGCCTCCAACCTTCGCCTCTATTATGTCTACACGCAGGCAGTTATAAACTTGCTCATTTAATTATACCATTATCTCTTATCCCGGCATCACAACAGGAGCAATCATTTTGTTCTTTTTTTGTTGTTGTTTTTGATTTGTATTATACTTTGTCACGAAACTAAGCTTCATTCCTCTTGTCATTACTTTTAAAAACAGTGATCATGACCAGTGGCGTAACAATATTATGGCAGAATGGGCCACTTCCTATGAGGCCCAACATTAACTAGAAAATTTGGTAAAAATTTTGTATTTAATCAATTTAAGTTAGGTATTAATGCAATAACATATACATGAATTATAGAAATAAATTATTATTAAGATGTGATCATATTCATAAGAAAAAGGTATCGATCATTATTAGAACGCATCGATTGCGTAAGTTCATTTTTTTGCCACGGCACTTCTTCGGTGACATCGCGCTGGTGATGCTCGGGGAATCACCGCTTTCTATTTTTGAAGAGTCTACGCTAGAGTCAAATGAGTACTATTAGTTAGGAAGCTGACGAGCAAAAAATCATGCCGGCCTTCTGCCGTATGGTACATCAGCTTTTCAAGTGATTTAGAGCATTTATAAAGATAAAACTACAACGTGAAGCTTTTTTATATTAAGGGAGAGCCCCATTCGATAAATTTGCCACGGGTCTCAGATGATCTTGACCATCCTTTATAACCTTATGTTAAATCATTCTATTCAATTGGAAGGGTGATGTTCAAGTAATTACTGATATTATAGATAAAAAAGTTAACATTTAACTGTTTTTTACCAATAGTGATTCACATTATTGTAGACGATATTATTTAAATCATAAATTTCTCAAAAATTGTTGGTGTAATATCAATAACCCTCTACCAGCAGAAAGGAGTTTAATTTCACGTCATATCAAGTGAAAGAAATATGGTTTCATTAAAAAAAAAAAAATTGATTCCTAAATCGCCATGTTGATGGACTTACAACGAAAATTCATATCTTGTACACGGACGTTACATTTCTGTTTGCATTTGTCAATACTGATGTCGATAAATTTGATGGTATTTAGCAAGTATGCGCCTATGTAATATGTGTAAATGATAGGCACCCGAGTCTCTGAAAGCGAGACTCGAGTCTCTCTGGTGTCGCTGAAAGGGACTGTAAAAAAACCGTTAAGCGTCTCTGAACGAGAGACTCGAGTCGCTCATAGAGAGATCCTCATTTTGTATCCAGTCTCTGAACGAGAGACTCGAATCTCTGAACGAGAGACTCGAGTCGCTCATAGAGAGATCCTCATTTTGTATCCAGTCTCTGAACGAGAGACTCGAATCTCTGAATTAAAAATTTTATCGTTCGAGTCTCTCATACAGAGACTGTAAGAGATCCATGAAAACATCTAGGCAATAACTGAGAGACTGTGAAAGAGTGTGAGAGACGCTCTCAGAGACGCTGAAAGACTCTGAGAGACTGGAGAGAGACTGAAGATTTTTGTCTAGGGCAATTCTGTTCAGACCGTGAAAAACGCAACTCTCTAAGTGTTTCTAGTTTGGAGATATTTAAAATGGCGCAAACACTGTAAGTAAACGTCAAATTTTCTGAAACAAATGTGAAGAAAAATTAAGCACGGTGCGACCTAATCGTTTAACTCGATGTATTATAAATAAACTCATCATCATAAGGTCGTTATCCTAAGACTGGTTGGACACGCACTTCCACTCGTTCCTATTCTGAGCTAATCTTCGTATTTCACTAAAACTAGAACAACCCACATCCTTAACTACTTCTGAACAGTAATCCAATCTAGGTCTACCTCTACCACTCCTAACTCCCGTTTCTGCCTCTTATACGAGGGTGGATTGATAAGTTTCCGGCCTAACCAAGAGATGACGCCACTAGGCCTACCTTGAGGTGACATTCTATAGTACCATCCTTGGATAGCTTGTAGCTATAGTTTCAGCCCGATCTCCTTGCTAGTGTAGGTTTGACAGCACGCTGAACAAGACGCCTCTGTGGTTTTCGTAAAAATGGAAAAGCAGGAAAATCGTGCTGTCATCAAATACTTTTATTTGAAGGGGTTAACGCCGAAGGAAATTAAAAAAGAGATGGACTCAACACTGGGGACATCCTCCCCGTCATATTCAACCGTTAAGCAGTGGGTTTCCGAGTTTAAAAAGGGTCGTGTGAGCACCTCTGATGGGCCTCGCTCAGGACGCCCCGTTGAGGTCACAACTCCAGATATGATCGAAAAAATTCATCAAATAGTGCTGGGAGACCGCAGATTGAAAGTGCGTGAGATAGCTGAGACCTGTAAGATGTCATATGAACGTGTGCAACATATTTTGCACCAACATTTGCATATGGAAAAGCTCTGTGCAAGATGGGTGCCGCGTTTGCTAACAGTCGACCAAAAATTGATTCGAAAAAACATTTCTACCGCAAATTTGTCATTGTATAAGCGTAATCCAAGCGAATTTTTGCGTCGATTCGTAACCGTTGACGAAACGTGGGTCCACCACTACACTCCTGAAACCAAAGAACAGTCTAAACAGTGGATTGGACCAGGGGAACCAACTCCAAAGAAGGCAAAAACAATTTTTTCGGCGAACAAGGTTATGGCTACTGTTTTTTGGGATGCAAGAGGTATTATATACATTGATTACCTTGCAAAGGGTAATACTATCACTGGTCAATACTACGCAGACTTATTGCAACGTTTGAGCCACGAGGTGAAAATTAAACGACCTCATCTGGCGAAGAAAAAAATCTTGTTTCATCACGATAACGCACCAGCGCACACGTCAATCGTTGCGACGGCTAAAATCAACGATCTAAAGTTTGAATTGATGCCGCACCCTCCTTACTCTCCAGACCTAGCCCCGAGTGACTATTTTCTGTTCCCTAATCTCAAAAAATGGCTTGGCGGTAAGAGATTTGCGGACAATGAAGAAGTAATCGAAGCTGTAAATGGTTATTTTGAGGAGCTTGACGAATCAGTCTATAGAGATGGCATTAATAGACTGGAACACCGCTATGAGAAATGTATCAGCCTTGGAGGAGATTATGTTGAGAAATAAAAAAAAAAAATTTTTAAAAACCTTGTTTTTCTTGGTCAGGCCGGAAACTTATCAATCCACCCTCGTATGTCTCTGACTAGACCTTCATGCCTGAGAAGGTATTCTACTAACCTATCTCGCCTATTTCTTATTGACTTCTATAGAATCCTCTGTTTTCCTATTCTTTCTTACACCTCTACATTTCTAACCTTCTCTATCCACGTTATCCACGCTTCTATTTCTTTTCCGTCGCACCCACTGTTCATGTTTCGTACCCGTACAGCGCCGCGCTCTAAACATACACCTTTAACAACCTTTTTGAATTTCTGAATTAACCGCTCACGTGCATAGATATGACTTCTTTTTATTGAAGGCGATCCAACCGTGCGCTATCCTCTGCTTTATATCCCTAGTACTGACTGACTTCCTAGATACCTAAAATCGGCCGCTTCTTCTAATTTTTCGTCTCCTATCTTTATATTCGCTCTTTCCCTACGTTTTCTTCCCTTGCATACCAGTATTTTAGTTTCACTTTTATTTATTTTCATACTGTACTGATCTGTCAGTAGCGCTTCCATTATCTCTAATCCCTTCATGCTAGATGCTAGGCCCGCTATATTATCTGCAAATCTAAGCATACTAATTTTTTACCCCTGTATATCTATCCCTAACATGAGGAATTCAAAAATGTAATAATATACTTCTAATATAACAGAAAGTCCGCAACGTTTCAAAATGTTTTTTTATCAATATGTACTTAAGTTTGTGTAACTTACTTGAAACATTTTTCTCTATTAGTTCGTATAGTAAATGCCGATTCGGCCTGATTGACTCACCCTGTGTAGGTATAACGGTGTAGTTTCCAAGAGACCCGCTGACGTATGAAATCTAGAGCAAACATCATTACAAAATCCTACCTACATTTTTTTGGGTAAATGATTATAAATACGACTTCTTTCAGCAATAAATACGTTTAAATTAGTTTCAAAGCGGTGTGTTGTGTGTTAACAGCATTTGTTAGGTCTAAGTATATTTTGATGTTATCAGAGTGTTATTCGTTCCAAAAATAAATCTTGGTCCGTAAATAATTGTCTGTCAAGAAAGTCTTATGAATTGTTTGCCATTTTCTGTTCCTTATAATGTCATTAATTATTTCGCTGTGGAAGATCTCTTCATTGACACAGAAACGAGATGTTAAAAACAGTAAATTGCGTCAAAAAATTTCAGGACACTGTGTCGATAAAATAAACAGTTTCACATTTTTCTCTTACGGAAAAATTATTTTAACGATGTATTTTATGTGGTAAATGTTACTTTCTACTTATTAAGTATGTATACTGTAGGCATATTGTTATTACTTCTAAATGCGTTGCTCATCAGCAACGGTTTATCAATCTTATTCTAAGGAAATATGTTAATAGATCTGCAAATACATTTTTCAAATACGATAATTATAATTGTTGTACGTAGAACACATTTGACTTCACGGTCTGCTAAATTACAAAGGTTACTCCAAATAACTTACTAAAAATAACAAACGGTATTATTATAACACTTTGAAAAGCTTGAAAGATACTTCAACTGATAATATATAAATAGTTAAGGATGTTAGCAGATAATTACGAATGTTTGTCTCAGCAGGTCAGTAATTGTTTATTCCTATTAAAATAAATTTGCCAACGATTCTCAAGCTATGTACATAGGTATATTATGCAATATTAATAATATACGTATGGATATTTTTTAATAATTTAAATAAAAAAAAGAAAAAAATACCTAATCATATACAATAAATGGTTGCAGTTGCAAGTATAGTTGTATTCCTACATGTAACAGGAGTCTCTACCGCCATTTTTGAATAACTGCCATTACGGTTTTATCGAAGCAAAAGTTTTGGTTAGCATTAGTCTATATCAGTTGGAAGAGAAATTGATAGACATTTCATAGATTAAAATCTAACTAACCGTTTGGATGTTTCGAGGAAAAAAAAATCCGTATACATACATAACCAGAGATACGCGTGAAAAACATAACCCTCTCTTTAATGTCGCTCTATTGAGTAAAAAGGCTGCTATTAGGTGTATTTTAAAACAACACACTTTAAAATATAAAAATTAGGCAATAAATAAATACAACAAACTGTAAAAAAATACAGACCATCATAAAGTACAACTTAATTCTAATAAAATGATGACACCAAAAATAATTTTAGTTGAATCTACTCAAGAATGACACGCAAAATTTTTTCTGATCCGACAGAACGGGACGAAACTCTTGTATAAATTAGAGTGGGTGGATCGATTTGCAAGTTTCGATGATTTAGGGAGCCGGACCATAGGTTCAACCATAATGGGGGGTTCTTAAAGAGAAACCAAACTAAGACAAGTCCATGAAAGAGGGTAGCTGCTCTTTCAGTACTCAGGGTGGCAGAGATCACGAGGATCGGTATGGCACCCTAATGCACAATACTGTTAACAGGAAACCACCACATTATGATATCACAAGTAAAACACACCGAAACTAAATGATTGCGTCCTCTGAGGTAAAGCACTCCGGACGTAAACTAGTCCCCCATTCGGATGTCCGGACGGGGACTACCTCCACTATCACGAGTCGGATCGTGGAAAGTTAGAACAATGAGGCAAGTAGGGAAATTGGAAAATTTGAAAGTAGAGACTGTTCGCAAATAGTTAAGGTTATGGGTTGTTCTAATTTTAGTTAAATGTGAAGATTAGATCAAGATAGGAAAAAATGGAGGTGCGTGTCTAACCAGTCATAGGACTTCATGGAATAGTAAATAGCAAATATAGAAAACATAGAGACAACTTTGCAGTTTTGTCTGCAAAGTTCCAAATCGATTAGCATGTTTGGTTTGCAAGCTTCTTTGGCTTGTGTCGATAATGGTTGACTTCCGAGCTGTTACCATGTTGTCCGTTTATTTTTCTTAACGTTTCGAGAATCATGTCGCTTTCTTCTACATATATCTATAGAGTTGTTTGAACACTAATGACAGACACCGTGGCAACTAGCATGAAAACCAAAGTATAATCGATTAGTATGAAAAATACTAATATTCATCTGAATGAAGCACTCCAGAATTGGTAAAAGTTACGATTCCGTCTTCTCAAAGCTGAGGTTTTGTGGATGTAATGATTTTCACTAGTTTGCACTTTGGACTTGACATAGACATCTACTAGGCATGCTCAGGTTGAATAGCAATCAGTTGTTATATTTGTGTGTTTATTTTAGTTCCATTAATTATTAGCGCGTTTTCCCTACCACTGTGATATTACGTAGAACGCCACAAGGCACCGTCAAGTAGATAGATTTAGTACGGAAATAATAAATTGTATCCCTGGAAATATAAAATCTGGATACGAGTAAGTACTTTACGAATTACTTATCGGATATGGATAACAGAAACACTTTTCCCAAAAGATTCAGGGGTAGCCTTTGGATACACAAATATTACCGGGTAGATTTAGTGTGCGAATAATAAATTGTACTCCCGGATGTGTAAAATTTGGACACAGGTACTATACGAATTACTTACCGAACATGGATAACGGAAACACTTTTCCTAAAGGATTCAGGAACATGAATTTTTTTGTGCAAGAAAAATGCATATTTCGATACCTACAAAGGGTACCCTACAGTTACTGTCATGATGGTGTAACTTTTTGTGGAATATATGAAGAAAATTGTCAAATTTTGAATGTTGACGGCGAGAATGAGACTGTTGCCTTAGGCGCTTAGGCAGACGTGACCCTTGTCATGAGTCATGACGCTGCTGGCAGATAGCATGATAAAATATTTTTGATATCTTGGATAGTTAATACCTACATACTCTGACCTTTAGGAAGATCCACTTGGGACAAAAGGATACTTATATACGGGTTTAACTGTTTAATGTAAAAGTATTAAAACGATTAACTGAAATATCTTTTTAGAAGATTACTAAATCACAGGCACGTGCAAAAAAAAATTATGGAAATTTATTAAAGTTAGTATAGATAGTCATACGAGACACATTTCTTAAGAAAGAAATTTTCGTGCTAGCAGGGTATATGCAGTATACATATATATGTGTCTATATATACCTCCAGTTACTAATCGTAAGCCAGTTTGAATGTACATTTTGCCATTTACGTAAAATAATGCGTTTAATACTGCTTTATTTAAAAACATTTAAAAAAAATTGTGATGTCTAATGCGCCTACAAAAATGTTGGTGTTACTTGAAGGAAACCGATTTTCTTAAGCAATCTTAGCAAATTGAGAATAATATATATATATAATAAATGCCCAATCCAAAAAAAATGTTTGTTATTGTTTGCATTATTTTCACTTAAAATTTTTGACATAATCTTTATTTACCACATAAAACATAAAAGTTCTTTTTTCTAGAAAAAGGTACCACATGTCCTTTTCTGAACCTCTCACAATGTGGATTCAAAACGGTAATAAACAAACTCACATTCGCATTTATTACGTTAGTTAGGATAATGATATAAAGAGTCATATTTCATTATGTAAAAGCTTCACAATTGGATGCTTGTTTGTAAACGCGTGCACGATTTTATTATTTCTTGTCAGTATTTATGAAATTTATGATGCACCCTACAAATCCGAAGGACCTAAGGCAAGAATCCTTAGCGCATTTGCCTATGTAATATCATGTATATGTACGTATTGTAAACTTTAATATTTGTGATGTTTGCTACCAGCAAACAGGAATGAGACTAATTTAATTCCCTTTTGTACTGTTCTTGTCTGAAGTGTGTCAGGGCTACTTTGCAGATTTTGTAGCTACTTTGTGTTTTTTGTTCGTTATTCAGTGCCACGTCTCATACTTGTGAGCTTGACTGACGTCTTCTGTCTCGCTTTTACTTCCAGTGTGTAGGATGTGATTTCAAACAAAAAACACATAGAAGGTAAAAATGTAAAAGAACTGAAAACTAATCTAATTCTGAAACAACAAATATTATATATAATAGAAATTATGAGTGCTATCAGCACCGGGAAAAGTAGTATTACATATATAGTTAGTATCGTCAATTTCTTATGCTGAAGTGTAGGATGTGTTGCATACCTATTTACAAACAGTTACTTTAAATTTTAATCATTGACTACCCTAGACAAAAATTTTCAGTCTCTCCCCAGTCTCTCAGAGTCTTTCAGAATTTTTCAGCGTCTCTGAGAGCCTCTCTCACAGTCTTTCATAGTCTCTCAGTTATTGCCTAGGTGTTTTTATGGATCTCTCACAGTCTCTGTTTGAGAGACTCGAACGATAAAATTGTTAATTCAGAGATTCGCATCTCTCACAGAGAGACTGAATGAATAACACTGAAAAATTGAGAGGCTCGAGTCTCTCGTAGAAAGACTGGGATCTCTGAAATATGTTGAACTTAGAAAATTTTAACCATGTCTATCGAGACACCACTTATTGAGAGATTCGAATCTCTCGTTCAGAGATTCGAGTCTCTCGTTCAGAGACTGGATACGAAATGAGAATGTTTTTATGAGCGACTCGAGTCTCTCGTTCAGAAACGCTAAACAGTTTTTTTGACAGTCTCTCGACAATCTATCTTAGTGACATCAGAGAGACTCGATGAGAGACGGAGACTGGAGCCTCGCTTTCAGAGACTCTGAGAGACTGAACATTTTTATCTCGGGTACTATGTATCTATTAAAAAACCATAATGGCCGACATCAGTAACAATGCGACAACAATTGAAAAAGAATGATGGCCGACAACAGCAACAATTAGAAAAGAATGATGGCCGACATCAGTAACAATGCGACAACAATTGAAAAAGAATGATGGCCGACAACAGCAACAATTAGAAAAGAATGATGGCCGACAACAGCAACAATTAGAAAAGAATGATGGCCGACAACAGCAACAATTAAAAAAGAATGATGGCCGACAACAGCAACAATTACAAAATAATGATGGCCGACACTACGTCATAATATTGTTCACAAAAGTGAATTTCTTCCACTCGAAGCAATGGTACTAACAGTTTCAAGCTCACAGTGACTGATAGGGGGGAAGAACTAGTTTAAGTTAAAATATTTAATATTTCATAAAAATTTCCCCTTAACTATTGCAGCAGATTGTTTCGACAGTTGTTGTAGATAACGTTTTAACGTATTTTTATGTTTCCAAGGCATCACATGATTTTTAAGTGTTTATGTGTTGCGAACCAAAAATGATATGGACTTCATTAAGGTGCCAATCGAGGCGTATTGATGTCAATATGACCTGAACAAAATTTTATCACATTTGGTGATGCAGTATTTTGTCCGTAAAACAAGGACCTTGCTGAAGAGTTATTTTTGAAATTTTGGTACTATTACTTTATTCCATTTTGTTTAACATTAACAGATGGAAATAGAATAAAAGCAATGAAGCGAAGTAAACATTTATTGCATTAAAACAGATAAGACTTTCCATGAATAGACATTAATTGTTCAATTGTTTTGAGATGGGATGCATTGACGTTGAAAATATGATATCGCTGTTGTGCAATATTACATACTTAGATAATTGATTTAAGTACAGTGACTGGTTCACCATAAAATAGAATGCTTGTACTAGTTCAGTAATTAATTACGGTATAGGTAGGTACATTAACTGCCAAGATTTAATTGATCGCTTGTACGAATATAGGTATGGTAATTTATAAAGGATGGTTATTTTAAAACTATCAGAAATTCTAAAGATAGTATTAAAAACAAAAATTAATACAAAATATAAAATGAAAATGGAAATTATAAAAGTTGATTTTCATATACGGTTATTACGAAGAACTGACCTTTTTTAAATTAGTTTATTGTGTCGATATCCTATTTTTTTTATTATACAATATTTGTCGTATACTAACAAATAAAATGATATTAATTGGAAAGGAGTAGTCTTATTAGGTGGAGTTTCCTGATTTTCTTACACAAAAGATAGTTTATAATTAACAAAAAACCGCATAAAGGCTTGGTTGGATTGAATTGTTTTGATACACATTTTTGAAATTTAGAGAAATTCTGGGCAAATATATTTAAGTAATATGAAATAATTTATTACTACTCTTACTTTTAACTCCTGTTCCTGCTTCTAATATATCTCTAACTAGCCCTACATGCCTGGGAAGGTGTCCTACCAACCTTGCTCGTCTATTTCTTATTAACTTCTACTCTTTTTAATGCCTACATACTCATTTCTAACCTTTTCTATCCACGGTATCCTCATTATTCACATATAATACCACATTTTGAAAGCTTCTAACCTTTTCTTTTTCGCTGTGTCTATCGTCCGTATAGTCGGTTCTGTTTTTGTATTTTCGCCTTTTCTCTATTAGCCCTACAATTTTATTAGTTATCCAGGGTTTTCTACTTTCGATTTGTTTAAGACCTAATATATCTCTAAGTGGGAAATCTAGGCACATTCTAATGCAATTGGATTCTGTTTTCACCTTCCTTACATTCGTTTTTCCCGCCTGTCCTTGTTTCTAGCCTATCACGCGTTTCGTTAGATTTTAGTTAGGACGTTTGAGTTTAAGATTGGTCTTCTATTTGCTTCTGGATAACTCCTACAGTCCTTCAATGGGTTTTTAAATCTTTACGTAATAATAATGTAATCCAACTGATATCTCCCTAAATCACTTACAATCTTCCATGTATGTCTTCTCATTGTTATCAGACATTTTAGTGAAGATAAAGTAAAAGTGTCTCCACATGGATGTACTTTTACGTACTACGTAGATGGGAAATTATGAAATCCGCTCACTAAGTTGCGTTTTATTAATGTGATAAAATTCTTTAGGAATTTCCAAAGTGATTCATTTTGTACTAACGTCAAACCAAATGATGAAGGAGAGAGATGGTAAAAGTAATTTTGGAAGTTGAAACTAATGACTTTTATGCAGCTGTAATAAAAACTTCGTTATCATGATGTACTTGTAAAATAAAAAAATAACTGATAAATGATATCTAAAAGGGCATTATGTTAGACAGTAAATTTTTATTTACCAATAGCGTCCAAAATTATTCATTGTATTTTTATTTTGATAAATATATCCGGTGTTAGTCGTGTGGTTATTACATTGTTCCGACGTTAGTAGATTTGAACTAACGTTTTCGGATCTGGATGCCTGTAAATACATATAGTTCCGCTTACAATGCGTTACGTTTTTTAATTAGTTCTTGCATTGATCAAAAGCGGAAATAGGACAGTTTACCAAATCGATTTGGTCATGTTTCCGTTATGCGGATTACGAATCATTTTTTGGATGTTTCATAATTTTCAATGCTCCGTGATGCTATCAAGGGAAATATGAATGTTTTTACAAATAATAATTGTTGAATTGCAAATTAGTATAAAGTGGCCTAGTTTCGTTGCGGTGTTTTGCTAAAGCTGATTAAGAAAAGTGTTTTTATCTGGTTTTTGGTTGGTATTCCATAGAAGTAGACATCTTAAAGGTATACTCTTGGGGCTTCTGCGCACTTACGACCAATCTAGCGCGATCGTCAATCACAGTTATATAAAAATAGTTAGTCAGTACAGTTGTGCAATGAATACCGACTAAGCATGACGAATTTTCTGCAGGATTATTGTACTAGCTGTTGCCTAATCGACTAATGAGCGGCTCTTCTATTGTAACAAGAATGGTTGATCGCGATGCCGATGAACCGCGTCTGTAAAGTCACAGAACTTGCTGGCCGTCGCGTTATTTTCAGTCGAGTGCGGTCGGTCCGCGCGACTTAACCGCGAGGGTGTGCGCCGGGCTCTTTGGATGTGCAAGTGTATTTTCGAGGATTTAAATATTGTTAAAATTTTTTGTTTAAGTATTTGTTCAATTTATTCCCTGATTCCAAGTAACTATGTAGGAAAGTGTAACTGTGGTGAGTAGCATTTGGTTTTGTTCTCCTTATGTTATATTCATACGCACCGAAAAGTAATATAAAATGCTTTCAAATTTCGTAATTTGCCAGTTAAAGTCTGTCATGAAGAAGTGAACTGTAATGTTCACGTAAGGTTGGTGCAAAATAAAACACAACTGAAACCCGAAAAGTTCAATAGTAATTTAATAATTTTAGTATTAGATCTAAACATTTATGTGGAGAATCTTATTATGATTTAGTTTCAGAAATAATCCTAAACTAATCCAATTTTTAACATTTAATAAAAAGATACAACGTGTAATTATACAACACGCTACTGAAGTGAAACTTCTTTAAACACACAAGCATACTGTTGAGTGTAGGCACACTTACACAAACACATACAAATACATTCATACATTTTGTTAGGGCTACACTATACATGCCGGAGTTGTCTGTAACGAACGTTGCATTGAAGCGCGCTCACGACTCAAGCGATGCCCACTACCAACTCGACCACGTGACCGAATAGAGGGGGGACATCCGTTGCATGATTTCATTACATAGTAACTCGTATGAAACGAAACTTACCCTACCGTGCGTAAAGAAGTTTAACTTCAAAAATCATTATAAAATTATAAATAGGTTGGTAGGATACCTTCTTAGCCTTAAAGTCCAGTCAGAGACATATTAGAGGCAGAAACCGGAGTTAAGAGGAGCAGAGGTAGACCTAGATTAGATTACTGTTCGCAAATAGTTAAGGATGTGGGATACTCTTGTTTTAGGGAAATGCTCAGAAATGGAAAGAGTGGAAGTACGTGTCCAACAAGTCTTAGGACTGACGACCTTATGATGATGATGAGTTTATTTATAATACATCGAGTTAAACGATTAGGTCGCACCGTGCTTGATTTTTCTTCACATTTGTTTCAGAAAATTTGACGTTTAGTTACAGTGTTTGCGCCATTTTTTAAATATCTCCAAACCGAAAACACTCCAGTCTCTCAGAGTCTTTCAGCGTCTCTGAGAGCGTCTCTCACAATCTCTCAGTTATTGCCTAGGTGTTTTTATGGATCTCCCACAGTCTCTGTATGAGAGACTCGAACGATAAAATTGTTAATTCAGAGATTCGAGTCTCTCACAGAGAGACTGAATGAATAAAGCTAAAAAATTGAGAGGCTCGAGTCTCTCGTAGAAAGACTGGGATTTCTGAAATATATTGATCTTAGAAAATTTTAACCTTGTCTATCGAGACACCACTTATTGAGAGATTCGAGTTTCTCGTTCAGAGATTCGAGTCTCTCGTTCAAAGACTGGATACGAAATGAGGATCTCTCTATGGGCGACTCGAGCCTCTCGTTCAGAGACGCTAAACAGTTTTTTTGACAGTCTCTCTCAGCGACACCAGAGAGACTCCAGTCTCGCTTTCAGGGACTCAGAGAGACTGAACATTTTTATCTCGGGTGCCTATCATTTACACATATTACATAGTAAATTCTGAGTATTTTTGGTTTTAAAAGAAAATTATTAACAAAATACTTAAACTATCTAACACGAGAAGTGTACGTTTAATGGTACCTCGAGATGCTTCGACGTTTGTTTGAAATTGTAATTCTTTTTCCAACTCTTTGTAATATGTTTTTTGTAAAATCCACTGTGTAATAATGTAGGATATTCTCTCGAAATTTTATTCAATCCAATATTTTCGGCTGTGCGTTGATTATATCAGGCATTCGGTCAGTTAGTTAGAACGAGCTCTTTTTTTATGTATATCGAGAAATAGAGTGTCTCTGTGTTAGCGTATGCTTCTTCAGATCAATCAAAAATCTATCGCATCAAAGCGTTGAATGGACTTGGCGATTTTTATTAAAATTTTGAGCATCTTCAACAAAAACGTTGGCATCCTTTCTTCTGCACGAAAGGATTCTCAATGGGGAAGTTCTTGACCTAAAGCTGAAGTGGTTTTACAATATCCCACGCGAAGCATGCACCCTCGACGGGTCTCTCATGCCATCGGAACATTTTTCTACCTTTTTACAGTTTAAATGTGAAGGTCGCCACTAACTACAGGAAGTTGGGCCAATAGCGCAAGTTACTATAGAAACGCTGTGGATTGAAACTTTTCGCCAGCAAACAGCCTGCATGTGTGCAGTGCGCTGGCTGCTTTGTGGAGGTGGAGGTTTTCGCGTTGTAAGCCGGGATTCGCAGCCTTTAGGAGATCGTCAATAACTGTTCTCTTACTAGCGGTGCAAGAACGGAGAGAAATCATTGCGTAGAGTGAAATTGCTACACTGTGATAATTCATTTAGCGAGAATGCACAATCTGAGGATACTTTAAATACATGTACAAACCATTTCTATTTTGAAAATATGAGTTTAGGGCCTACTCTGTAATATAAGAGACATATTCTATTTTGGCTCGAAATCAAACGTATAATTTTGAATATAACACGATTTACAATAATAAAGACATTATACGTATGTATATACGGTGTCCTCATCATTCGAACTCTTCTAATCTTTTCTTTTCCTACGCGCCCAGCATCCATGTTTCACACCCGTACAGCGCCGCGCTCCAGACATACACATTTAACAATCTTTTTCGAATTTCTAAATTAACCGTTCGCGACTCTACTTTGGCTATTCTCTGCTTTATATCTCTAATGCTCCTCCCATCCTAAGTTATCTGACTTCCTATATACCGAAAATCAACAGCTTCTAATTTTTCGTCTTCTACGTATCGGTGACAGTGTGCAACCCTGTCTGGCTCCCTTCCTAATATTTACTTCTCTACGTTTCTGCTCCAGCTCTATAACTGCCTGTTGTTCTTTGTACAAACTAAGTATCACTCTTCTACCTCTGTAACTCATCCCTACATTTTTAAGTAGGTATATTTAACATTTTATCCTATTTAACATTGTCAGATGCTTTTTCTAAATCTAGAAATCCTATGTATGCACCCTTTTCTTTTTCTATAGTTTTCTCTATTGTTACCCGTAAAGCTAGAATAGTCTCCCGAGTTCCCTTATTTCTTCTAAATCCAAATTGATCATCCCCTAATAGTTCTTCCTCCCTTTTTTCCATCCTCCTCTGTACAATTCTAGTTATGATTTTTGACGCATGGGAAGTTAAGCTAATTGTTCCAAATGTCGCACCTATCCGCGCCCCTCTTTTTAGGTAATGTTACTACTACCGTTTATAATCCTCTGGGACTTTCCCCGTCTCGTAAATGTGACCAACTAGGTTAAATATACGATCTCTAACGTCTTGTCCTGCATGTTTTAGAATTTCCCCCTGTATCCCATCGACACCTGGCGCTTTTTTATTGTTTAAGTTTTTTAATGCAACTAACAATGATGATTCCCTCGCTAGATTGTCTTTCAGGTACCTTATTCTTACGATTAACGTTATTTTTAGAACAACAGTTAATGATAGGTGCATTCCAGAGTCTTCAGCTCCCGTAGATGACCATATTTTGCTAGTTATACACATAATATGACCAACAGTTCATTTAATTTCATTAAAAACGCATTCGGAGACATTAATTTGAATTCGACAAAACTATGCTGAAATTGATTACATTTCTCCTGTTATATTCGTCAATTGTGATTTTTTTCAGGTAAGACACACCTGAACCGTTGATGGTTTAAGTTGATTTTAAGCCTGTTGAAACGGAAAGAAAATCAAAACCTGTTTGAGAAGTAATTTAACATTTTTACATAAATTTTAGAGAAAAATATTAATTAATTTCGTTTTATTAGAGTAGCCCCGCAGTTTTCGAATTATCCAAAAGGATTCTTTTAAAGATAAATTAGGTAATGTGGTTTTGGCGCATCACGTCGATTCTATAAAATGTAACTGGATATTTTGCCAAAGTCAATAGAAAAAAATACTGTAGTGCACAGACGTGCCTTTTCGCTCATTTTTAAACAAATGCGCAACATCAACGTTGCTGCTTTCTGCTGTCATAGACTAAGAACACACGTCGCTAAAACGCGTCTTGAATTTCTGCTAAAACGTCTATGCTATGATCGAAATTTGATTTGTACAAGTCGAAGGGTGTTGGAATAAGACTCGTTTTGAATACACAATTGCTACTGTATTCACTGGTGTACTGCGCACTATTTTTTCGATAATAGGTAAGTTATTGACTTTTCAATAAAATCGTCCCTGTATTTATTTGCAACGTGATGTTTTTGAAGGTACGACAAAGATGTATATAATGCGTAACAATTTAGCAGGCCATTTCGTTTCAATAAAACAAAAAAAGAATCTTGTTTTATACAGGGTGGGTAGTATAAACACTATTATAAATTAACGAAAATAATGTTCAATTTTGTTGCTGATATCCTGTAAATTTAATAGGCTTTTTTTGTCCAAAATTAGAGTGTCTTATTGATGGGTTCTTCCAAGCCTTCCGAAGAGCTATTTTAAGCCGGGTAGTGTCTCTGACATTGAACTTTCATAATCTTCGTTTCATTTCTTCCTTTTCATCATAATTTATTGGGGCTGCATCGGGACTTCCACTGAGCTTTTGAAATTAATTTCATATTGATTACCATGAATTAAGGAATAATCTATGAAGTATGTAATCCCCCAGAATCTGTGACTTCTTCTAGTCTTTTTAGTTTTCTCTAGGTCATTATTGGATTAGCCAGCACTTCTTCCTTCCTTCTTTTTCCTTTTTCTTGTTGATGCTCAAACTCTTTTGTTTGATTTGATGTACTTGTCCTTTTGCTACTGCCATATTCCCATTCTTCAATTGCTTAATGTCAATTGACTGATTGTAACCAATAGCTA
This sequence comes from Agrilus planipennis, assembly GCF_000699045.2. Taxonomy (NCBI): domain Eukaryota; kingdom Metazoa; phylum Arthropoda; class Insecta; order Coleoptera; family Buprestidae; genus Agrilus; species Agrilus planipennis. The sequence continues at coordinate 656,374 of NW_020439039.1, read as the reverse complement.
AAAAATAAGCATCAAAAATTTCAGGAGCAATTGAATACCTTAATAATAAGATATTGATACTGATCTAATCTATAATTAGGCGGAATTTATTTCAAAAATGTGATATTAAAAGTTACTATCTACAAATTACTTTAACTAGATATAAACGGTAAAAAGGCAACGTTCAGAGTTTTACTTCTGTTTTCATATCATGGAGTCTGGTAGAAATAAAGTAGGTATGTAAAGAAGAGCTTTTCTTATTCAAAACACGACTGTCGAGTCAAATATCGAGCTTGTTGGCAAACAAAGAAGACCTGGTAAATCCCCAGCAAATACAAATTATCGGGATATTTTGGTGTAAACTAACAGTTGAATTGGATTTGCTGCACCTCAGGGGAAAACATCTGATTATGTCAGTAGATACTCTCAACTACTTAATTTAATGTCTACAACTACAATTCTCACAAAATCACAAGTATAATACATGTCTGAACAAGTATATTTAGAATGTAAACGTAGACATTTATAATATTTTCGCATTTTTATAAGATTTCGTGTGAACCAGTTGTTCTTCGAAATATGGCACGTATTCTATTTCTTTTAGGTAGGCAAGGTAGAAGTTATGCCATAAGCAAATTAAGTTAGTCTCATGACAGTACAGTGAAAACGATATAACCTATATATTTTTCTAGCGTATTAGCTTATATCGTGTTTTTCAAAACTTCTTTCACCAACGTTTATAATGGATATTTAGAGTGGATGAAGGCTGCTTATGCATCTAGAGGTTTACACCATTTATTAGCAGAAGGGAGGATGTCGGTTCGATTCCGGATCCGTCTGCCTTGGTCCAAGTTTTTCTGTGGTTTCTTTGGACCACTTAGGCAAATGCTGGGGCAGTAATATTCCACAGATAATCATTCATTCTCTTCTGCCTTCATTTCGTCCGTCTCATCTTTTTCACCGGAACCACCATCCGCCTATTCCCACGATTCCTGAAAGGAGGCTGAAGAGGGCCTTCCACCCTATCTTCCGGCGTAGTTCGGAGGGACTGCCCTCTCACCAGCATTAGTGGCTGGTGGAAATGAAACACCCAAAAGTTTTTTTTTTGTTAGAATGTGGTAATAGGGTCGCGTGTAATTAAACGTTTATGTCTTCAAATAAATGAAAGGAATCAATTGTCTTGTTAAATTTTACGAGAACTGCAGTTGTTTTCGGGAAATGAAACCTGTACGAAGTACATGTCGTTGTGAACGTTTTCTTTAGATCGTAATTCTTCAGACGTGAAATGAACATCTGTTTGGCATCGGAAACCGATTTATTTTCGAACAACGTACCTATGTCAATAAAATTCAACTGGCAAAATTCATGTATGTCTACTGGCAATTGGACATTTTTTAGGCCTTCACTAAATGTGTTACATAGTGAACACTAGAATGTTACGCGACATTTATTTACCCCATTATATCGGGAAATTAGTTGCCGGGGCTATTAAAGTAGGTTATTGAACGAAATTTTCAGAAACATATAAACTGGTTTATAGAATCGCGAATGGAGAAAACACCTGAAATAATATTGCACTTACATTTATACTACTAAATGTCTTTACATTCGTATTCCTTCTCACGAAATCACGTAATAAAAGATTTCATTGATCAACTAAATACATTATATACCTGTCGTGAATGTTATTTTCGAAATTGTTTATTTTTGCCCAAGAGTATACTTAATGAGTGATTTGTCTATATTGAACGACTAATTCTAAAAGTATGTTTGTTTTCGGAGGAAACTAGGTTTATTTAAGTCGGTTTAACTCTTTATAACACTTTTTCAGTGACTAATCATTGTCAGATATTGGGATCCGTCAAATGGGAAGAGCCTAAAAACATGGCGCCGATTAGGGAAAATTTATCGTAGTTCCTATAGTGTACCGTGCAAATTCCAAGTTTTTCAATTACGATAAAATGATAAGTATTGGCACAATATGTGATTGGGCTGACACAAAGCCTCGGAAAGGAAATTTCGTTGAAGGTGAGCGTGTTTTTAATGCCAATCACATTATAAAATTCGGAAATAACAAATCCGGAAGCTAGCCTTCAAATTCCGTCAAGATTACTGCCTACTTTTTACAAACTTCGGATTTAAATAGTGATTCACGTTATATAATTGGTGAGATGATTCCGGGTTGATTTAAGCAATATCATATCAATGACTTGCACGTGCAAAGCCGATTTAAGAGAACGTTGCAAACACATTATTGCAACTTTGTTGTATTGCAGCAGGTAGGTTCTTAACCTCAAAATACTTATATCGTATCATTAGATTGTGTTAAATCAATTACACAGGAATAAATAATTTCTCACTTTATAATTTTAGTATGATTCTAGTTTTAAATATTAAGGTTATGGCTGATGGTAAATGCTTGCTGAAACATAATCATCTACTATACATTAAAATGACGTGAACAAATTTTTCTCTAATTTTCCGAATATATTTTTTACATATATAAAACGGTTAGTTTTTATTGGAAAGTAGTTAACGTAGGTGAAGAGTGAAGATCTATGTCTGAAGTGCTATTGCAGCTTTTCACTGAACAATTTGCGTGCACAGTTTCTATGTAAATTTTTCCCTCATTCGAGTTATAAATTTTGCCACCAGATGGTGTGTGCCCATTTGACGGATCCCATTCGGTGCGAATGAAGGTGGTAGAGGTAGTTTCGAATATCATGAACCTCAGCCTTGAGCTGTGCAGTGACAAAAAGTTCCCCCGTTTATTGATATTCGCATTTCTACCTCTTATAAACATTGGCCATCACTGATTATCGTTTATTTGGAGCTCCAATATGCAGCGAGGACAGCCTTTCGAGCATGTGAAGGCTCATGAGATTTTGAACTAGCTGTACCATTTAAAGATTAGTATGACAGACAACTATTAACTGGTGTTTAATAATTTAACGAACTTATTACAATTGTTTTTTTCCCAACTATCCTGCTTCGTCTAATAGGGGTTTGTACAAATTACCTACATTGTCATTTTATATTATGTTTATGTTTAGTTAAATAAATAATTAAGAGGTAACGCAAACCTTTAATAGATGTACAAGTACATTCAGTTAGTTAGCATTTAATCCGTTGGGCAAGTTTGTGTCCAATGTTAGTTTATTGTGTACATTACACGAACCGTTTTTAGGTAAAATGTTAATTTCTATGCATGAGGGCCATTAAGTGAAACTATTTATTGCTATTAATTCCAGGCACGTAGACGATGCATCTCTGAAATGGCCTGTAATTGGTATTATTAAAAGTGGTTAAACCTCGTAGACTGAAGACTATACCTAGTCTTGCCGTATAAGTTTTACCAGCAACTAAAGTACACACATACGTATATTAAAGTAAATTTATTAATTAAGTTAATTTATAAGAGGGTTTAATATTGTAATATATATATAATATTTGAAATATCCACCTTTATTTTGTGTGCAGGGCCAATTCATTGGTCGATTGGCGTACGATTTTTAGTAGAACACTTCTTTAGTCAGGCTGCACACCTAATATAAAAATCTTACGCCACAAATGTGTCGGACGACATTTACTATTCGCTTGTTATATAATTAAGAGCAGGACACAGGCAAAATAGAAATGTTACCCACTAATCACAAACGGTGATAGAAATCATAATTCAGGGTTAAATTGAAATAGGAAACATAACTTTTTTGGTCAACGTAGAATTCCTTTAGTTGTGTTTGGTATTTTCAATACTCCCCAGATACTTATTATTATGAATTATTTACATAGTGTGTAGGTATTGAATTTTACTGGAACATCAAGACACTGCTTGACATACCGTGCCTAATTCGTTTAGCAAAAATTTATTTCTTGGATACTCCAGTAGAATTCAGCATCAGTCCGCAAAAGGCTTATCCATCTTATCTTATTGGGACCTTTCCAAATCTGACAGCTTTCGCTCTAAAATGGCTGATCTATCTTATCTTATTGGGACCTTTCCGAATCTGAATATAACCTAACAGCTTTGGCTCCAAAAGTGTTAAAAATTTAACCCTGTATAATGTTGTCAAAGCCAGTTGGTTTTGGTCTTTTGTAAGTTCATACTTGAACTTGCTAAATTAGATTGACTGGCAAATGGTCACAATCCTTTTGCTCCTGTATGCGAAATAACCCGGATGCTTTAATTTGAATAGAGGATTTTTAAGATACAAAGAACTACTTTTGAGTATAGGTATTTCAACCTAAAAAAACACTAGTTTGAGGTATTTAATATGATTAAACAGTATTTTTGTGGGTTAATGGAGGGAATATTTCCATTTATAGTGTTGAAAAAATGTATCTGTTTCAATGTGCTCATATCATAAGGCAGATCATTCGAGTCTTAATTTTATTATTTAAATGTAGACGCAAACAACATAGTGTCCCGAATACATTGTGCTTTATTTAAATGATTCCCGGGTAACAATTACCAGCTGTCTCCTTCACAGAGAGACATTTTGAACCTAGTTTTCGTAACATAAATTAATTAAAAGCATATGACAGCAATCCCTTAAAACGTTTTACTACGGCGCTAGAAAGCAGTGTACACTGGGATGTACTTCCTTCTTAGTTGGAGCGATTCAAAGTGGCTAAACGAAATAGTAGCTATGAATAAATCATGGAAACACTTATGTCATGTACATTGTACATATATCATTAAAGCATGTGGGCGTCGTATAAAGCAGACTTTGAAACTTTGCAACAGTCTTAATGCATTTAAATTATATAAATATAGAATTTACATCTTCTACTTGTATAGCTTTTATTAAATATTTATCAATTTTTCCATGCGACAATTACGGATCACATTATGGAACATCATTATAAACATAATCGACTTATATTGCAAAAAATTAATAGTTAATGTTAAAATATAAGAAAGATAATGACAAATAGCTACCTAGTAGATTACAAGGATAATTACTTCACTTGAAAATACTTGAAATTAGAAGGGAAAGCAATTAGCAAAGTACCAGTTGTATCATAATATATATTGTAACAATAGTTACTTAAAAATGTTATACATATAAAATTGTAACTGCTTTAAACAAAAAGACATCTATAGGTTTGTTAGTTGGACATTTGAAAATGACTAGCATATTAACATTAATACGATTTTAATTTTTAATTTAAAAATTTTTAAGATACTCAAAAGCTTGCGTTCATAGACCCATTTTACTCCTTGAATAATAAAAAATTTCTTAGGTACTGATGCATAATGCTTGACGCTCAGGGCACTGCTCGTTCCTGCTCTCCCAAAAGCCGGGGAACTGTATACAGGAATAAAATAAAAAGTTGTAACTAGTAAACTAAAACAGTTTACACAAAAGCGATTTCTATTGAAATTTTTGGTAATAAACTCCTGATTTTTGCCTTAAAAAGTGTGACAGCTTTTAACAAAACTTTGTGTACATTTTATTGGTTCGTTTCATGTGAGAAAAGTTTACGTTAAATATTTTCTTTTTTGTGTCACGTTCATTTCGAAGTCGTCGAAAAGGTCAAATAAAAATCGAGCTGGTAGGGAAAAAAATGAGGTACTTTTGTTCGAATGTTAGGCGATAAAGAAAGCAAGAACTTTATTCTTCTCACGATTTTATAATCACTACAAAGCCTTTTTTCCGAAAGCTATAAATGAAAGTCAGAATATCCAAGAAGTATTGAAGTGGAAATTGTTTTGTTTTACTGTATTGCTATTGTGTTACAAATTACCTACTGTATGCTGTTTAAAATGGAGATTTTAAAAATCTTTTGTAGGTGTATCTTCATTAACTTTTTCAAATTGTTTTGATTTAGCTGTTTCGTGATAAGGCAAATATAGAAAGAGGTGTTAAAATCTAAAAAAAAGTAATGTTTACAGTAGGTAGTCAACTATAAATAAAGTAATGACAGTTATAGGGTTGTTCGGAAAGTCATTTCGTTTTTTTTTTGTGGAAATGAAAGACAGTTTTCGTATAATAAACAAATACTTTATTAAATTATATATTGACCGTTCTGGTCCAACACCTTTTGCCATCTTTCTGGTAGTAGCATAATTCCACGCGCATAAAATTTTTGGTCTTTGCTGGCAAAAAACTGATCGAGGAGGTTTTTGACCTCCTCATTTGAGGTGAAGGTTTTACCGTCTAAAAAATTTTGGAGTGACCGGAACAAATAATAATCCGATGGTGCCAGGTCTGGAGAATATGGTGGGTGTAGCATTGTATCCCATTCAAGCTGGAAAAGCTTTTGGCGAGTGACCAAACTTGTGTGAGGTCTCGCGTTGTCTTGGTGAAACACTACACCTTTCCTGTTGATTAGTTCTGACCTTTTCTGTTGAACTGCATCATTCAGTTTGTCCAGCTGATGACAGTAGACTTCCGAATTAATCGTTGTGTTATCCGGTAAAAGCTCAAAAAGAACGATTCCTTTAAAATCCCACCAAACAGACAGCATCACCTTTTTTTGGTGAATATCGGCTTTGGAAATGGTTTGAGCCGGTTCATCTTTTTTGCTCCATGACCTCTTGCGTTTGACGTTGTTGTATACAACCCATTTTTCGTCCCCAGTGATGATGCGCTTCAAAAACGGATCATTTTCGTGACGTTTGAGAAGCAAATCGCAGACGTCAATGCGGCGACACAGATTTCTCTGTGTGAGAACATGGGTAACCCATACATCGAGCTTCGAGGATAATCCCAGGCCTTGCAAGTGGTCATAAACTGTTGAATTTGATAAATTTAACCTCAATCCGATCTCACGTGTTGTTATTCGCCGGTTCACATCAACTAATGCCTTTATCGCGTCTTTATCAGCTTCAACCGGCTTTCCCGAACGTGGTGCATCTTCGACATCAAAATTGCCGGATCGAAATTTAGCGAACCAGTTCTGGCACTGGCGTACTGTCAACACACCTTCTCCATACACATCAGTCAATTTCTTTCTGGCTTGAACAGCATTTTTACCCTTTCTGTAGTAAAACAGTAAGATATGTCGAAAATGCTGCTTATCGCTCTCCTTATTTAAAAGGGCACCAACCAAAAACTACTGCGTAGAATTAATTGGAATTTTTCACACACAAGCCTTGCTATATGAGCTCTCAAAGCATATAAAAATTATACGGCTCAAATGTGAAGTTGGGTGCAAAAGAATACAATTAAATCGTCTGTCGGGAAAAAACGAAATGACTTTCCGAACAACCCGATATTTACATGATGGGACCCTGGATTGGGGAGATGTGGGAAGTGGTAGAGGCGGTGGGAGAGGTAAAAGGGGTCGGAGGAGGAGTGGGCGAAGAATTATAGAAATGGAAGGAGGCGTAGAGTAGTGGGAGGAGGTGTAGTGGGGTGGGAGAAGAGGGGAAGTGTTAAAGATGGCTTTCAAGAATAGTAAAAAAGTATGAAGGTGGGGACATAGAGATAGAATCGAAGATTAACTTAATCCTACCATCATCATGTAAACTTGTTAACCAAGATGATAACAAATCTTTTTCAAAACCTATACAAACTCTGTGTAACGAAACTCTACAACAAAAACTTCCTACAACGCAGGCACTTGAGTTTGTTAATTTACCTTATAAACAGTGTACTGCTTGACTCTTTGTAAAGGGGTCATCCTCTGCTATGAAACAATATGTTACATTAATTTCAATCGTGAGCATGTCACTATCAAAAGAAGTATTTTGTAAGAGACTGATGAGGTTTTGGATTTCGTCGACCGTCACAGTTTGTGTCAAACGTTAAAAGTTTTGTTTTAAAATTTTGTTGCTTTTTTATACTTGGTTTAACGAAACCTGTGTATGGGGTGAAGTTTATGGATATCGGTAGATATTGACTGTGCCATATCGAACTAGTTTAACGGGCATCTTTCTTACTCATTCCTACAATTCTCACGAACAATTTATGCATTATTTATTATTCTCTCTCGGCTTTCTCACTCTCGGTTATTGGCAATCAAGCAAGCTTTGCCTAAAGGCTTCGAAAGTTTACTTCTAACTTCTCGTATCCTTTCGGTTGCCAAGCGGCAAACAATCAGCCTAATTTAATCAGCTTGTATCAATAATCAACCTTTCAGCTTTAAAAGCGAGTGCTCTGCGTAAAGAAAACAGTTTTTGATAGCAAATAGCAATAAGTACCTACTTTCTTTTGATTGCAGAAGTTTAATTGTAGACCATCATGACTTAATTATGTATTTTAGATTTTGTATACTGAAAACGATATTCCTGGGTTAGAAACATTTTATGCATATTTATAAAATTCTCAGGATGGAAAGAGCAGTAGATATATAAAATAGAGGTTAACGCAAGGTCGAATCGCTTTCAATAATGAAGATTCAAATTGGGTTAGGTACTGGTTGGGATAGGTTGAGGTAGTTCTAATTTTTAACCTCCATCCCATGCGTATCAAAGCTCATATGCACACTTTCAACGAGGATGTATTCTTGCCATCCTCTGCTATAGGGGTCCACTCTTAAATTGAATCATTGTCAAAATATGGTTTTTCCGGCCTTGAATCAATAATATCTGATTTGAGAATTTTAAAATTCCGAGTAACAAACAACTCAGAGATGAAGGTGAATTTGTGATTGTAAGATTAAAAAACCTTCACGCCTACGGTGCTATTGATGTGGAAATTTGGAAGAATATGAGTGGAAGATATGACAACTAATATAAATATAAAGAAACAAAATTGACTTTTCTTGTTTCAAGAATAAATATAAGGATCTTAATTAGGAACAATTAATTATTCCTTAATCAAGAATAAAATTAATTTTAATTTGGAAATAAGTGTCGAAATAATTGAATCATGAAGGCTTCTGTTTCAAAATTGTTCCTTTCGTAGATTTAAATTTAATAATATTTAATGAAATTTTCAAATTTAGGTGCGGTAAATGATTAAAAATGCGGTTCTATTTTAAGGTAAATGATTACTGTCACTACAACTTTATCATTTCTGACATATAAATAGGTTTTTCTGACTAATATGACCTGTCCCGTTTATATAAATGTATATACTTGCCTATTAGAAATCTGTGTTAGCTAAGCTAATTTCTGTGTCAATTATATGCCAAATGCTGAAAAATGTTTTTAAAGGGAATCTGTCCTTTTGGCTTCAATTCAAATGCTTGGATAAATTAATTGTGCTGAAAAAAGCCTCTTAAATAAAATAATCGTGACAAAATGGCACTCATATCTGTCATAAAAGTAAACACATAAAATACAACTCATTATAAGAATAAATTGCATTACATAAAAAACCTGGTACGAGTTCATTGGCTTTTCAAAATTATTTCTTCTTAATTAAAAATAAAATTATTGAGAGATTACGTTTACGCCATCGGCGTAGTTTGAAGATTGGACTTCTTATCCTTAGTCTTCATGCTTATTGGCTATGTATATTGTACATGCATGAATAGTAAATTATAAATTTAAACTCTATATGCTTTTGGAGCTATTGTTGCAATAGTTTCTCTTTTAATTTCAAATTTATTGCCGATAAAGGACGCTCCACATAGTATATTGGTATACAAACAACAGGTAATATTTTATTATTAGTTAAAACTTTTGGCTAGTTATTTTATATACAGAGTCCCAAGCAAACGCCTTTCCTCAATAACTCCGTTACACTTGAAGATATCAAAGAAAGTTTCTAGTAAGAGTGGTAGGAAATAAGTACTTTCATATTCTACAATTATTTTCGATTATACAGAGCCTTCAATCTTACTTCATTTTTTCTCCATTTATTATTGCATTTTTAGATTCCTCCATTCCATTTCCATAAAATTTCCGTTAAATCAATTAAAAGGCAGTGCTCTGCGCTATTTTGAATATCTCCGAAACGAAAGCACACAGAACTGTGGTATTTTCACAGATACATTGTGGAAGAAATGACCTCCTATTTGCACTTTTAACGCATACATGTTGTTTTTAAATTCATTGAAATTTACCACTTCCTAAATAAATTGTTTTGAACTGGCAGAACAATTTTCTTTTAATGGAATGCCATATTTTTTGTCAAATGACATTAATAAAAAAGTTTAATTTTCATCAATCGACTACATTTTCTTAAAAAGTATTAGCCATAGATAGTAACAACTTTACATTGGACGAAAGGAAATAAAATTTTGCACATGACGAACTGACAAAAAATATGGCCGTTTAAAAAAAATAGTTATGCCAGTTCGAAACAACTTATTTTGGAAGTGGTAAATTGGTAAATTTCAATGAATTTAAAAACAACATGTTTGCGCTAATAGTGGAAATAATAGGCCATTTCTTTCAGAAGCTATAGCACAAAAAATAGCACACTTCTATGTTCTTCTTCTTCAGAGATATTCAAAATGGTGCAGAGCACTGCCTATTAATTGGTTTAACGGAAATTTTATGGAAATGGAATGGAGGAATCTAAAAATGCAATAATAAATGGAGAAAAAATGAAGTTAGATTGCCCCTAGAAAAAATGGAATACTCTGTATAATCGAAAATAATTGTAAAATGTGGAGGTACAGGCCTGACGCTGGAAGCTGGCGGAAATTTTAAAATGGCGTGGATGCGCGGTGGCAAAAGTAGGCAGTTTTAGGTATAAAGATTGCAGCCCTCATTCTTCAGTATTTCTATCAGGGGCGTAGATTAAATCTTTAAAAATAGGGATCAGTGAGCAAGTAATAGACAGAGAAACAGAAGAATTAATTGTTGATATTGGTGACAGTAATAGAGATTCCCATGATGATGAGGGTGAATGTGAAAACTAACTATAAAACAGAAGCAATAGGTTAACTTTTTCTTTTTGATAAGTCATGGTTTTACATTATTTTCTAGTACGCTACTGTTCTATCTGTATTAATACTATAATTTACGCCAACTGAAAGCTTATTTGTGTATCGGTTCCAAGTGACTTACCCAATAGGTCATAAATGGGCAAGTACCGCTCGCTTCGTTAGACCTGTACTTATTTGGTACTACTGTTATTAGAATTTTTTTTTTAACTTGAAGTGCGAAGGAGTTACTGAAGAAATGCGCTTGCTTGGGACACCCTGTATAAAATCGTCTACAGTAACTAAAATTTTAGTTGAGGTGGAAAAAAATGATTTTTCAAGAAGTCATGAATAATATCATCGATCAAATTTTATTCGGCCGGTTGAGTTGAAAAGCTAACATCAATATCAGATTTTGAGAGGAATAACGAACTCGGTTTCAAGATTGGTTTGAAATATTGAGCCATAAGTCATTATTCGTTTAGTATGAAAGTGTTTTAGCAAAAGCGAAGTTTCAGTCACGAGATAACATTGTTTTTTATGGGTGCTTGGCTGCTTTGCGGAAGTCGATAAGTGGGAAAGCTTTTAGATTAAAACGAAAATCAAGGAAGTTGGCGAAACGGAGATACAATTAAAGTTTCCTTCTCTTCGCGGAAATGAGAAAGTCAAGGAGGGGGAAAATTTGGCAGCTGCAATGATTTAATTTACTGGCCGTGTCAACTTTTAAAATACAATGCAAAACCGTTGTAGATTGATTCCATTTTTTTCTTTATTGATATTGATATGAGTAAAAATCTGAGACAAACTGAAGTTATAAATAAATAATTTTATTGTTCCAGAACCTATTCTCTGACGTTTTGTGATTAAAAATATAATATTAAGACTAATATGTTACAAAAAGCAAATTGTGAATTGAATCACACTGGGAAAACCAAAAGAATTTTTCATATAAGAATTCGTGAACATAAAAATAACCATAGCGAACAAACGTCATTCATTTATTCTTATAAAACCACGTTGTATAATCACAGCAACTATAGAGAATAGACTACAAGATTGGAATTCTTAACGTTACGTATTTTAAACCTAATTTTAAAAAATATAACATAAAAAAATGATTGTTGAAAAGCTAACACCGACATTTCGGCTCTATATAGGAATTTATCAAGGAATCAATCATATTTTTAAGCAATAAAATTTTTTAAATATCTTACCTACTAGGTAGGCTTATTAGAGTTCAAAGGCCATTAATTCTTGTGTGGAGTGCAACTTAGAGTTAGCTAGGTACATTATTTTATAATAAAGTGACTTTAATTAAACAAAACTAATAAAAACAAAATAATAAATAATATAAATAATAAACTACAGAATTAATAAAACTAAATAAACAAAAAGTTTTTACAAAAACCTATTTATTAAAAAGTATCTGCTACAGTGCATACGTATATTATAATTGTTGGTTAATTAGTTTAACTTAACTTAAGTATATATTGTTAATTTGCTTATATTTATTGTAGGTATGTACATTAAAATAGTTAATACGACTAATTGTTATAAGTTATTTCCTAAATCCAAACGAGAGTTCATAGCTTTATTCATCATGTAATAATATGAAATAATAATAACTCGAGTTTCGCAAGATGCCTTTGTTTACAAATGCGTTTCAGAGAATGCCTCTTTTTACCCTAATACAGCCGCGCTACTTGGTACCTCGAAGGATAGGGTACCATAAAGCTATTGTTCGAGCATCGTCTGTTTATCTATACTGATTTTCATCAATCATTAGTTAATCATAACTTAGGGTCGTCAGTCCTAAGACTGGTTGGACACGCACCTCCACTCTTTCCTATTCTGAGATAATCTTCGTATTTCCCTAAAACTAGAACAACCCACATCCTTGACTATTTCTGAACAGTAATCTAATCTAGGTCTTGGTATTGGTCTTCGCCTTGGTCCTGTTCTTGCTTATTAGGTTTTGATGTTGGTCTTGTTCTTGTGTTAAGTTTTAGTCTTGCTCGAAAAAATATTAGTTTGTCTCTATCGTTGAACCATGTGCTACCTTCAGATATAGGAACAAAGAACACTTACTCCGAAAATATTCTTGTAGATCCATTTTTCAAAAATTGTCAAATTTCTTTTTTTTATGTTTAGTATTAAAATCTAATAAAGCAAATTGAAAATTTCAAATACAAAAAATGTTTTTGTTCCAAGGAAAGAATATATTAAAATTGCATGAAATAGTTTAATTCATAAGTCCACCGGAAGTAATAATTTTACGTTTAGTCTTGCGTATTTGGTCTTGGTTTTAGTCTTGGTCTGACATTTTCGCAAGACCAAAACCAAGACCAACTTTCCTCATTGCTAGTCCGCCTCTACTCCTCTTAACTCTTTGTTTCTGCTTCTAATATGTCTCTAATTAGTTCTTCATGCATGAGAAGGTGTCCTACCAACCTACATCACTTTTTTCTTATAGACTTCCATAGTGATCTCTGTTCTCCTACTCTTTCTAATATTTCTTCATTTTTAACCCTTTCTTAATAATTACACATAATTTTGAACGTTTCCAACCTTTTATCTTTGTGTATCTAAAGCATTAATTTTTTACGTCTCCTTAATGAACAACGTAATTAATTGTACAGTAGTACTCACTTAGAAATAAGTAGGACATCTATTTGAAGAGCGTTCAGTCCAATAAGCAATAAAATTGAGTAGGTACAGTGATGTATGGATCCAAACTGTGTAAGGAACAATAAATGGTCAGTTGGAGTTGGTAGTTCAATTCGAAGGCGATAAGATCTTTTCGTCAGTGTGAAAATCAATTTTCAATCTAGTTTACATTTATATAGCACGCGATTTATTATCTCGGCTAATTCTAAATGGAATAGATTAGACTGTTGTATTAATACCGGATATTCGAGAATAGTGGAAAATGGGACAAGCCACGTGTAATAAAATTAAATTAATTCTCCATGCTACTCTCCCAACTTTCGATGCTGTTATTTACCATAGTAGCTATGACGAAAACGTTTCGTATATATCTGTCTAGTTAAATGTTAGAATTGGATCGTTGTTTTCGACAAACAAAAGCAAAAGCAATTACAGATACGAGTAGTAAATATGTTATTATGAAAAATTCATTAAACTTCAAACAAATATTTGAAAGAATTTTTTAAAACACACTTTTTATTTGTTTCTTGAAAACTTGATATATTGTTATATTTTGGAGAAAATAAATTGGTCCAATATCGACTACATGATATATAGGCACTAGTTTACACACGTCTTAAATAGTTTACAATTTATGAGTAAGTTTTATTTGAAGCACCTTTTATAGTTTACTAGCAGCGAAACCCGGCGTTGCTCGGGTTAAAATATAAATATACATTTCTATCTTAGATACCACCCTCTACCTTTATAAAATTTCTTAATAATAGTAGACTGTTCTAGAATATTCTAGAATATTTGGACAAAATCTAGAAAATTCTAGAAAGCTTTGATAATTAATTGCGGACATTTGTAACTTTCCAAATCATTCCAGATATTTCTAAAACTTTTTGGAACATTGCATATCGATTTTAACCGTTGCCCACAATTTGGAACTTTTTAGATCATTTCAGAAATTTTTAGAACTTTCCAAAAGGTCTCATACGTTAGAAAAGCACAGATATGTATTTTTTCACATTTCCGCCACCCACAACCACCCACGTCCACCCACCGTGACCAAACTCCCTTACTTTAGATACTATTGCGATCATAAACTGAGATGTAAGCTATCCTGTCTTTCAACTTGGATCAAACTGCACACGGTGTACAAATTTGATTAAAATCGGTGAAATAGTTTAGGAGTCCATCGCGGACAAACAACGTGACACGCAATATATATATAATTGTCTAACGATTTCGCAAAATATTAAGAGATAAGCCTTTATGGAATATACTTGCAATCCTATCATTTGGGTATTTCCTGTGAAAATTAATTATTGGACGGATGGTAATCGAATATTATGAAAGTTGATGTATTTTCGTCGTATACATATTGATGTCGTCGTGTTAAATGATGAGCTTTCGTTGACCCGTCCGTTTGTTGATGGATTTTCTGCTTTGAGTGGCCAATAATTGTGCCATTTGTGGGATAATATGCGTCACAGTTATTTGGAAACTAGCAAATCAGCTAACCACAATACCCTGTGACGGCAGCTCTTGTAATAGGACAACATCGTATTTGCATTAAGCATTGGAAACTGTCAAATTCCTGCATATCGACGAGGTGGTTTATAATCTAAATCGTGTTATCACCTCCCATGTTTGTTGGTAAGCACAGGAACAGAAGGCAAGCATCCTATTGCTGCATACCTGCCTCAACGTATGCTACTTACTGTAATCCAGTGTAAAATTTAGTATTAGAATAGGCATCCAAGCATAGAAGCATACCTATGACAAACGATAGTAGGATAGTTTAAATACATAGATAGAGCAGTAAAGGAAGGCAGTTATATCCGGCAGTACTAAATTTGCTCCTATTAGTGATAACTTAACTGAACCTGAAAAAGAATTAAGTCCAATCACTTCTAGATCAAATTCAAATTCGTTTTCAAAGGCAATATAATATTATCAAGTTAATTACTTTCCAATACTGGAAAATATAAACAAACTACCATACGTAAATATAACTACTTTTATTCTTGTCTAAATTCATGAGACACAGCCTTCACAAGTTCAGATAACATTTAATTTAGAGTCGTTAAATTTGCTGCTTACTATTTCCGTTTTTTCAGTAATCATTTCATTTCATCATCATTATAAGGTCGTCAGTCCTAAGTCTGGTTGGACACGCACCTCCACTCTTTCCTATCCTGAGCTAATCTTCGCATTTCCCTAAAACTAGAACATCCCACATTCTTAACCATTTGCGAACAATAATCTAACCTGGGTCTACCTCTATTCCTCTTATCTCCTGTTTATGTCTCTGACTAGATCTTCATGTCTCAAAAGGTGTCCTACCAACCTATGTCGTCTATTTTTTATTGACTCCCATAGAGTCGTCTGTTCTCATATTCTTTCTAATAGCTCTTCTTTTCAAATCTTCTCTATCCACGGTATCCTTATCATTCGCATGCAATACCACATTTCGAACGCTCTAACCTTTTCTTTGCCGCCGCACCCGCACCGTCCATGTTTAATGTGTATAACTGTCTATATATTTGACAACTTTTAGGCAATGTAAGAAACTGTATCAATCTGGATGTGATACATTAAAAGAACAAATTAAAATGATTTACAGGCATTTTAGAAACCACAAGGGTTAAGTTCCAAGCCTAACGTACATCTTCATAAATTTTAAATAATATTGAATTAAACTTCCTTGCATTTTGAATTCATGCATACTGTACTTGTTTTTCCCAGAAAAGCAGCAAATACTTTAACTAGAAAAACACTTCATATAAATTTGTGATTTTGTGACATTAAAGCGTTATGTTGTCAAGTGTTTACCATACTTATAGAATAGGTATAATAATGATAGTTTGTGTGCCTTCTCTCAAGATTTAACTTTAAAACGTCTAATTAAAGTATGAAACAGTGACTTAGGTATATTAACGATTTCCATTTACATTTAAATAAAAATGGCCTACCTTTAGATTCGTTTAAATGCCAATATTTCGGGCATAGGATCATAAATAGAATGTGATACTACTGACTGTCTAAACGGACGATGCAATTATCACTTTGCTGTACGGAGGAAAGTCGACTAAAGTGTAAGTCGATAAAGGACTAGTTACTCATATAGAATACATGTAGTCCAAGTGTAAGTTGAAAGTTTAACTTTCGCTGTTAATGAATTACTGCAAAAAAATTTATATCTAAAATGGCCTTGAATTTATACTTGAAATATAACTTCCCTTGTCAGAATGGACATTTAAAGTTTGAAACTGTTTATTTTAGTCCCTGTTGTATTTATCTTGTCGTATTTCAAGCACAATTGCCCAAAAAAGGTTGTAAATTTGAATTATCTTTCCCGATTTTTCTTTCCGTGCTCACTTCATTTAACTTTTTTATTGCATTATTACAATCAGGGTGCCCCAAATACCATACGAAACTTAATTACTTTTCGCCGAATCAAAAAAGCGAAGGGACCATCATAATTATAAGTTAGAAAAGAATACGAATTCTAAGGAGGGACTTCGGATTAAAGCTGGAAAATCTGATTTACAAGACAATTGCTATTATTTCTGTAGGCACAAAAAGTTTTTAGGCGCAAACAAATTAGTTGTGCCGATATCAAGTAATGAAAACTTTTTTATATTAACTGCTACCTTCTAAATTTTGAATACTTTTGCTTTTTCGTTGTTTTATGTATCTATATACAGTTTCATGGTTTTCTTTCCAAGAAATTCTTGAGAACTAAAAGTCCTTTAAAGATACATCTAACAAGTATAACCGCAGCTTACTGGGCAGTACCTATCTCAAAAGATGCCAGTCAGTGGGCGAGCTGTCCTTATTTAATGGAAAGACAGAGAGTAGGACGTACAACACTCCTCAGTCGCCTTTAAGAATTTGTGGGAATGTTTGATAGCGCTAACGGATGAATTATGAAGACAGATAAAGGGTCGATATTTGTCTGTGAAAATTACGCCTCAACATTTGTAAATGATTTAATGAAGCAACAGACAAGGTATCCTCTGATGTTTTTTTTATTTTCGTGAAAGACGGGAAATCTTCAAAAAAAATCCCAGCCGTCTGTAAGATAGTGTCGGATTCTCTCCGAGGAGGTATAGGAGGTTCGATTGTCTAATTACTTATTCAAAATTTGTGGAACATTCCTAAAGAAAACTCTTCTGCATAACAATTCTACTCTAAAATGGTATATTTCATAAGGAAGAAAGATAAGTAATGATTTTTTAGAACCATTTCAAATCTACAGGATGTTTTTTTATTACTTTCTTTTTCTGATTCTTCCGGAATATGTAAGTACCCAATGTCATGGAGAAAATATTACTCAAATACAGTTGAAAGAACTCAAAATTAAGTTCGAAGAGAATAGGAGAATAAACGTCGCATTTTGTTGTTACAATATGACCCTTATAAAAGATTCACTTATAGATTTAATACTATGGTTAAGTAAGTGCATTGCATATTTATAACAATATTTATTTTGATTAATTGTAATTATACAAGTATACTTGTGTAATTTTCCAACCAATACTTAACATCAGATAATTAGTTTGCACAGTCAAATATCGATGGGTGATTATCTATTAGCTGTGTTTTGGTTGGGGTATGCTCAAAAGGTAATTGCAGCTGACCTTTCATCCATTACTGCTGTAGATGTTCTCAAGGGATGACTCGACGTAAAAGGAAAGAGTAAAGGGATTGGTCGTTTTCGTAAGGCTTTTCCGCACGCCATATCACGTACGTGGTACCAGAATGGTCAACTAATCATTAATCTTTCTCTTATAAATGACCTCATGGTTTCAGAGGTTTTTGCACCATTTCAGGACCACCTTTCATTATATGGATAGGTCTCAAAGGAGGTTTTTAAATATCCATCCATCCAGGCAGTGGCGGATTATCCATAAGGCAACCTAGGCACGTGCCTAGGGCGCAAGGTTAGGAAGGGGCGCGTGTGGAAGTTTTTAAACTAAAAAAATAAGAAAGTACCTGCTTCCAAGAATAATTTATTTTGCAAAATATATGACAGCCAGAGGGGCGTCTGCGAGGTGCTAGTCTAGGGCGCTCTCAACATTTAGTCCGCCTCTGCCTGGAGGCCAACAAGGCATAAGACTGTGTGACAAATCGGCCGCTGCGCTGATGACTCTCCAGCTCAGTATGCAGTTTATCAGCCAACTGCCTCCGCGAGTCCGTTGTAGTAGTAGCCCCTGAATCTTATTATGCTCAGGGTTCTGATATTGGCAATCCTCTGGCGATGAGTACCCTGCTCTTTAGCATTTCCTACAAGCGCATCTAACTTATCCGAATATCATTCAGATTTCTATAGCAAAACCTCTATGCTTACTCATTAGCCGCGAATGGATTTTTGTCGGTGATTTTGATAAAAAAGTGCTGCATAGTTTAATTTCTTCATAGTGATGTTTATAGACAATATTGCTTCACGTGGGATGGAATTTTGATTTTTCTAAATAATAACTATAGGTGCGATACAAATTCACACCTCTTACATCCGAGAACTGTTTTCGGTAAATGTGTGGTGCGGAATTTTTGAAAACTTAATTGACTTCTTTAGTAAGTTTACCTGCAACCACTCGCAAAGAAGGTAACGTGCCTCATTTTGTTTTATTTCTTTTGAGTTCTTACATTTACATGGTACTACCTGTAATGTAGTAATTTAGTCTAAACAGTATGTGTAGCACTAAATTGTTTATGTTTATACTTTATTTACTTTCTCTAGCGATGTGCCCCTTCCAATGTCTTGGATGCGCGCTGACAAAATCGTAGGTAAGGAGAAAAAAGCTCATTATACTCTCGACTCTTGTTCATTAAACATACTTTTCCACACAGTACCTGCCAACAGTTTTGTTCAATCATGAACAGTAGTGCGAGTAGAAAACAAGCGTTAAAGCCTTTAATATGTCTTCAAATATAAATAAACATCTCGTTGATATTTTCAGTAGTAAATGGTACCAATAACAGCACATTTGAGCAATGCAATTGTAGTGGATAAAATGGTCAATTTTTTCATTCAGCACTGTACGGATTATACGCTCCTCGCCGGTAAAGAGTTTGGCCGAGATTTGTCTCCTTCCTTTTCTGGCCTAGTGCTGTTCTTTTCTACCTTGCGCCAGTCAAACTGAAAGTCACATCGCTACAGAAAGTAAACGAAGAATACCTTAGACGTTCGATAATCGGCAAGGTTTACATTTTCCGTCGATGTAGCTGAGTTTTTAATGCAGTGCAATATTCGGAAACATCTACGTAGCCAATTCTGGTTGCAAATTATTGTGATTATCTTTAAAATTATTTTCGCCCTTAACCACATTCTTGAACACACCATGCGATTATTTATTACATCTAATTTACACCCTCCAAAACTCCGCACTAATTTGTGTGGCTCACTGTAGATACCGATGATTGTATCCCGATTGCAGAACAAATATGATAGTGTAGGGGGAAATCGACCTAGTTCTTACTCTGGAGGTTTCGCGAGGTTCCCATTCCGCACCAACAGGCCACTACAGGACCTTCGCCTTCGCCCATGCCACCTGAAGCTTCTTTCCCTATTCTATTCTTAGTTCTAAAGTACGTTCTTCATATTTGTGCATGTGCAATGAGTTCTATCCTTCAAGAAAACCATTGTAAATTAATTATAATATAATATAATTATAATATAATTAAAAATAATATACAGTGTGGATGTGTTTTTTCGACCTCTCCTAATAGATTTACTCTCTGCATGCTTTCAATGAATCTCTAGAATATTTAGCTGTAGCAATAAACCACAACCAATCGAGTAAAATTAACTTTTCAAGGGCTAAAATGTTAAGGAAAGAAAAATCAGTGGAAATACTAAACACATTTTCATTTAGTTAAAAATTGAATAAGAATTGGGAAGAAATGTAATTAAAAGTTAATGTTGAATAAACGAGTCGGTTCAGTAGCGTGTTTTAATTGCGTCGCAGTTTTAGGTGCAATAGCATCAGTGGCATTTTCTATTTTAACTTCTTTCTTTCAATTTCAGCACTTTGACTGATCGCTGCCGACATTGGATTTCAAGTAATTTTCCGACTGAAAAGGTGTAATTCTTTTATAGCTTTAGTTCTATTCTATTACTTTGAATCTAGTCAGATGCAGATGAGGTCTGAAACGCTTTTGTTCATTTAAGAACTTCGTATTGTTACAGAAAATGACCTTTTGTCTTGAAATGGAAAAACTTTACAGATCGTAAGTACTTTAATTGCCAATTTGTTTCCATTAAAGTCGACTAGGTATATAGGCTGTTGTCTAATCTGCAATTAACTACGTTGAAAACGAGAGTCATTTACCCTATAAATTAAGAAAATCTGCGACGTACTTAAGAACTGTTTGCGACTATAAATAAGCGGAAGTGGCGGGAGAAAGTCGAAATTACTTTTATTGAAGTTATTCTTCTTTCAGTGCGCTTATACTAAAACTTTGGCATGCGACGGAAGTTGCGCGCGCAACTGTTAACGGCAGCTGTCAACTAATTAAAAACATTGTTTAGTATAATAAGTAAATGCATATATAATTATATTATTATCTATAAATTCACGGGCTTAATAATTTAGTAGGTAGAAGAAGAATATTTATCACGTGTACATAAGTTTCTATATATACATCTTTTTTAAAAATGGGTACCTACATATACATATGTTTTTTCTTCCAAACGCAACGATATTGTTTCGATTACGGCTGAAGTTTTTTAAAATATTGAACATTCTGACGCCTCTGTTTTATAGCATTTTTCTGAACATTCCCTTATCACCAGCGTTCCGAAAATAACCGCAAGTTACATATTGAAAACTTATTTTCCCCATTTGCCTATCAGTAATTTTTAGGATACACCAAGAATCAAAAATTATTTTAACGAGCTTAGCAAAAATTACTGGAATGAAATTTGATTAGACTATTTTTTATTACGAAATATAAACTGCAATTTAGAATTTGTCTTTAATGTAGTAACACACAGTAGAATAAAGTGTGAGGCCTCCTGAAAGGCTGGGACCTTTCATGGGACACATCGTAAGCATATTGCTATTATATTTTCCATGGAACTGTAAAATATCTGTTGATATATTTCAATATTATCAGTATTTATTGAAAAATATGCAAATTTATTAAGAAATTATCTGCTACAAACGACATCTGTTAAAAAGCTGAAATACTAGATATTTATATCTTAGATTTCAGCATTGCGGATGTATATCATAACTTGTAAAAATTCCGTGAGTTGAATTCCTTGATAGATATATGAGCGATGGCAAACTATTCACTTGATTTTTTAAACTTATTACCTTTCCTGGGAGGTCATTTAAACTTTACGGTAACAATAGAGAAAACGATAAAGAAAGGAAGGAGCGCGTACATGGGATTTGTAGATTTAGAAAAAACTTTTGACAATGTCAAATGGGACAAGATGCTAGATATACTTAAAAATGTAGAAATAAGTTACAGAGATAAGTATGATAAAGGGCAATAGGTATTTATAGAGCTGGGGCAGCGACGTAGAGAAATAAATATTAGAAAGGATGTCAGACAAGGATGTACACTGTCACCGCTACTTTTAATCTATACATCGAAGACGCCATCAACATCATAAAAGACAGTACAACTGTAGAGATAGATACAGAGGGGCAAAGGATTTGCGGATGATATAGCAGTATTAGCATCTAGTAAGGAAGAGTTAGAGAAAGCTTTAAATAAAACAGAAGCGATATTGACAAAACAGTATTCTATGAAAATAAATAAAAGTAAAACAAGAATACTGGTTGAATAAAATAATTCGAAGTGGTCTGTATTCCGTCAAAACTAATAAAATATAGGTATCTATTAGAAGAGAATAGAGGACTCTATGGAAGTCAATAAAAAATAGGCGAAATAGGTTAGTAGGACACCTTCTCATGCATGAAGGTCCAGACAGAAACAGGAGTTAAGAAGAGTAGAGGTAGACCTAGATTAAATTAATGTTCGCAAAAAGTTAAGGATGTGAATTGTTTTAGTTTTAGGGAAACGCGAATATTAGCTCAGGATAGGAAAGTGTGGAGGTGCGTGTCCAACCAGTCTTAGAACTGACGACCTTATGATGATAATGATGATGATGAATATTATATTTCAAACAATTACCGGTAGTTTAATAATTTAAAATAAAAATAATAAAAAAATATTTGCTTACATACGTAAAAATGGTATAAAATACAGTTTTAGCGTCTCTAGTTTTCCACTTGTGTGTTATATTTCACAAGCGGCGGTTCTATCTCTTTTATGATTGAAGTTTCTCATAACCGACCGATGGCGTTCCTATATAAGATATGAAATGTTACAAATTGGTAGGTGGTTTTACTGGTTTCGGTTGTAATAAAATATATGTTTTTCTTGATCCCTGCAAATTCATTCAACAATTTAATGTTTGATGTACCATATGGATTTCTTACAAATTTCTGTTTTCTGCCTTCAAATCTGCGTAAAAGTGTTGTTTAGTTGGAATCTTCTATAATATTGTAATGTTCGTGGGTTTAACAAATTAAATTTTAAGAAGAAAACTATTTATTTACACTAATTATTATTGAAGGACTTAAAAACACTATTAACTTATTACTAAACTTAGGTAGTTGTTCTATTTATTTACACTACTGTTACTATTTCACTTCTATCACTTTCAATTTATCTCTTGATTCACCTCTGCAACGGTCAATTTATTTCTACTCCACTTCGGCGAACGTCTCTTCCTTTTTATACTCCCTTGCCTCCTTTCGGGAACGTTCTCCAGTCGTCCAGAGAAGTCTCGTTTTCTTTGAACGGTTTAATTGTTTTCCCGGAACGCACATGAAGAAAAGCGCCCGCGGCTAGTCGGCGAATCGATAAGCCGCTCACACACACGTATGCCCGATCGCACATAATCACGCTCGCGGACGCTACAATATTTTTTATTCACTAAGCGTATACTACTGTTTAACAAACAACAAATATTAAATAGTAAAGGATGGTTTCCGAAAATACGCACCTGTGTGGGTTTTACTGGCGATGAAATATTTATTATCTTTGGATGATATCTAGACCAAGGGGACCATTAATATTAACCCTTATACACGTGAATAACAAACTAATGTTTAGAAAGTTGTACGTTTCTTAGGATTCTCCCACTCAGAATCTTCTGTTAAGAAATAAATGTCGCATAGCAAAAGTGAATCAATGTCTTACGTACATTGAAACTAAATTATTATCGTAATAACGCCCTAATGAAGCACGCAAGCTGGCCATAAGGGCGTGTACTTACTGTAAAAGCCGACCATATTTACCGTCCAAAAAAAGAAAACGAGAATTACAGTGCAGTTGGATGGTTATTCATTCGTTAGTGTTTTACTAATTTAATGACCAGGGGTTGTAAAACGCGAATGATTGCTGGGGTTAATTTTCCTTTAAGCACTGTTTCGTGCTCCACATGAGTACATACTGATCACGATCAGCTGCATTTCTTATAATTTACAGTTAAAAATTTACTGCACGAACATCGGAATTGTCAACATTTCCACTACAACACATTGAGATCAAGCATGATAAAGAACGAAAGCGGATAATTTCCTAGCGATGTACGAGAACGATACCTTTAATTTAATATCTAATGGATTTTGTATTGGTTCCATGTGAAACATTATTTAAATAGATAAATAAAATAAGATATTTTCTTTTAACGTTTACTACAATTTTTCTGATATTAAACATTTGTCAAGTCTATTGATACATGCTGTAATGATAATTACATAAAAATAAGAACTGATCTCACAAGAAGAAGATCAAGATAAAGACGTATTGTCGAAAAGAAAGACCAAGACCATCACAAAGAATATTGTCGCGTAATATAAACACCTACCTTTCGAATTCTACCTAATTTAATTTTCTAATTAATTTTCAACCAACAGCACAATGAATAATTATTTATTACCTATGTTTTTACCATATCGGCCATTGATGTGCTTCTTCGTTCTTCTTATTTTGGATTCTACCGTCTCATAACTAGAACAGTTTTTCTTTTGTTTTTTTTTCAAAAGACACCCCTTGATGCACTCAAGCGCGTTACGGTTACAACAGGGAGATCAACCCAGACGTTTTACAGGGAAGGTTCTATGAAAATCGTTGGGAAGAGAAAGCGGATCCAGTATGGGAGATGAAACGGAAATGCAGGCTAGGGAAGTGAAGATGGACCAGTTTCTTTCAGAATTTGGGTGTTTCTTACCTGCGCAAAATAGGTTGAACAGAAGGGGTGACAACTTCGAGTTTTGGATACCGGTCATGACGGGTAAGCTTGGAGATGAGATCGTCGTGCCAAGGTTTGCTGGATGCCAAGCAGTAGCATGAAAGTGTGACGGCGCTTGTTTAAATTATTGAAAGTGTGCTGGGAAACGCGGAGAAGTTTATAGCCGGTGTCCTACTGTGCCTGCGGAAATCATGTTGAAATAGGAGAGGTGGCTGTTTCTCTCCACAATGGCTTATTTACAGACCAGACGGAAGTGGTGGAGTCGCATGATAGGGTTTGTAATGTTGAGGAGTGCAGTTCTGTGTTTTGGTGACAGGACTTTTAGGTTCGTCCGATAGGAATTCCAACTGCGCAGAGGGTTTTCAACTTTCAGAAATCGTATAGAAAGGGAGATTTCGCGGAGGGGGGCATGTGTTTAAAGTCGGAGACGGAGGGGTTGAAATTTTGGGAGGCAGCTTTAGCTTGTTCATGAAAGTCGGCAAGATTCACAGCGCTGAGTAGTGGGCATCACCGAAGCCAGAGAGAGTCTGCGAAAATTACAGATTTTTCCTCATCTGAAGTATATAGAGAGCCGTTTGTTTTAGTAACGGGAGATGGGGAGGCTGTTTCGGAGCTAGCGGTTCACTTTCCAAGTGCTTTCGAAGTGTTTTTCTGTCTGAGCGATGTATTTGTCGAAAGAGGGGCTGCCTTCAATGAGGAGAGTGTTATCGTTGGAGGGCGTTTAGCTTGGCACGGTGTGCAGGATTGCGATATACAGCGGGTTTTTTTGTTAACGAGGGCAAGAATGTCTGCGGTGAGGGTTGTGCAGATTTTGATGAGATTCACAGCTTCGTCTAGTTCCGCTATTGTGCGAATTGGAGGGCACTCGTAGGAGGATTTTGTAATCGTCGGAATAAGTGACATTTTTTGAGAGGAAGATGTTGTAAATCTCAGGAAGTTGATTGTGGGGGGCAAGGTGGTACGTAAAATCTGGAAGGGGGGTTTTCGACTGTGAGGACTTGTTCTAGAAAGATTCTTTTTAAGAATCTATGTTGTAGAGAATTCTGGCCTTTTTTATTAGAGCAAACTCGGCCACCCCTGACCTTAGTTCACTGATGGTAGGTTGCCTACATGTGACGGTATATTAATATAGTCTTGCTCTTTCTTTTCCTCATCACTTACTTTATGTACAAATGAGAAAAAGAATGCAACCTTGCCCATATGTGTATCCCAACGGAAAGTTACTTTAACATTGTGTAATTATCGGTGTTGATAAGCAGTTATAGTATTTTTAATGCTCTATAAATTCAGTTTCTGCACAAAACATTCTGTTTATGGTCCATTCAAATGATGTAGGATGGGCTTAATTTGAAAGCCACATTTGCTATGTTTTCAGTTCCTGAAATTTTTGAACATTCAATCTGAAAACATTTAAAAGGGGAAAACCTTTTATGTTTTCGATTGTATCATTTGCTCTAGTGGTTTTTATATGGAAATGGTACAAAAGTGCACCTTTGGACTTTTCATACAAATTCTTTCAGTGTAAAAGGCGCACATATTTGATTTTCAATACCATTAAAACCTCCCTCGGAGGCAAATACGAAATTCTTGTTCACGGGTCATTCAGGTTGCGTCTGCTAAAAGTACGTTTGAATTTTATGAATGCAAGCATACAGTGTTGTACCTAATGTACATATACATATATGAAGCAGGATATTAACAAAATACGTTTCCACTTTACGGCAGACCTCATCTTTTTGAATACCAGAGTTAAGGGACTTAATAGCTTCACTTCAAAATGTAGTTTCGCTATACATTTGAATTAAACTTGATAATTTTCTTGGTAAAATGTACTAGCGTTATTTCGAAAATTCATTTACTAGCTTCGAAATAGTAGAGTAGACTTGATTTGTTGTAAGTTCTGGTTTCATTTAAACATATAAAGACGATTGACTAAAGCTAGATCCACACTATAAGGTCGATCACGGCTCGATCTCGATCTGGTAAAATCTAATCATGTTCACATTGGACAATCTGACTCAGTACGATTGTCTTGAACCGTCAATAATCGAAGTCGGATGTATTTGGCTCATAATTAATAATAAAATAAACCTTACGTATTAAACATCTTGTAATGTAATGTAACAAGACAATATTATCAATGCAAGAAAAAAACATGAAATAAGGAGAGAAATGTGGAGGGAGAATACTACACCCTCTATCGTCATTTAATTCATGACGAAGAAAAATTTAACGCGACTGTCACTTCAAAGGGTAATAGCTGACTGAACCGGGAACAAAAGAGCACTCATACTATCGATACATGTCGTGACAAGTTCGATATCACTCAAATTTCTTCAAGACTGGTCGCGACTGGAATGGAATTCGACCGGAACTTGACTTTTGTTAGGAATGGTATGAATGCACACATTGTTTCTTATTTGATAATATTTTACCAGACCGAAATCTATCCGCGAACACAACCGTGATCGACCTTATAGTGCGGATCCAGCCTAACAGGTAGCAAATTATTTTGAGATATTAAATGAATGTAAATAAAATATTGAAGGGGATAGAAACAAGAAATAGCGGAAATGAAGTCAACAGATACTCCACTGATTACAAAGTAATATTAAAAGCCTTTTATATTTGTTTTGTAGCTTTTGAGCTTTTAATTTCGTTTATAATTTATAAGAACAGCAGCAATATAAAATATTCAGCTTTTAATCAAGGTAGTATCTATATAAAGTAAAGTAAACAATAACAATGACCTTTTGTACTTTTCTCTAATTCTAAATCTAATTGTTTCCATTATTTTAGGTACTTAATCAAAAATCAATTAAACAATAACAAAGTAGAAATTAGAGGCTGTGGTAAATGGCTAACTAAAAAATAAAAGAGAGACTCATTCAAACTACTACTACAAATTGATTATTGCGGACATGAATTTAGCCCACTTTTTAATGTGGGCATTATCAACGTGAGACTTTTTTTATTTTTTAATTAAAGAATAACAGTTGTGCTTCAGAAAAATGTTACGTGTGTGATGAGTTGTGGGTAAATAAGTAAATTCATTAACGATATCGTTCATTAATACATTATTAACGAGCAGTATTTTGTAATCTACCTTAAGAATTGACGGACATATTAACTATATGCATGTTTTCCTGAAGAAGGAAATTCAGATAACGTAGCCTCTTGAACACATGTTTCGGTAGATATACTTATATAATATGCTATGCTATTAACATTGGGTATATTCTAGTAATGTTGATGACAACTACAAACCTAACATAAATTAAAAATTAATTCAGATAACTACCTCAAGACTCCAAATCGCTGAAATTTTTTATTTACTTTCCTGTGTTTTTTGTTCCAAAAATAATGCTGACGTATTCTTTATACAAACTGGAGCCTAATATTTTGAGTCATTTGAAAAGTACCCTCAGGACCTTGTGTACTACTTAAAATAAAGCCTTTATAAGACAGGCAGGATTTATTATTGCTCTTAATGAGCTTCAACAAAACAAGGGAGCTTAAGAAAGAGAACAAAAAATTTCGACTGTATGATTAAATATTTGCCTCAGATATAAAAAAATGTAGGATAATGATGAAATCTGATTTTTATTTATTTATTGATTATCAACAAATAAGTAACAATAGTTTTTAAGTAAATCGTTATATTTTAAATTAGAAAAAGTTTTATCCTACACTAGTGTTTATAATAATTAAGACACTACGCAGTTACTTTAGTTTCTTTAAATTTTAAATGCATATTGGTAATTCTAAAGAAATAATAAGTTACCTAAAAATGTTAATTTTAAATCGAACTTAAAATTAATTTACACAGATTCTAATAAATATTAGAAGCAAATTGTCTATTCTAACTGAAATATGCCGCGTCGAAAGGCGTTCTGACGATAATTAAGATTAAAATATACAACCAGAAAGGTTTATTTGAGAGCAGCCCTAATTTAAATTAGTAAAAGACTTCTGCCGATGCGCGATGTTTTAGTTAAATCATTAAACGAAAATGCAAATTCTGTTCCCGAAACAACTTTATTATTTTATCGTGATGGGTTTACCGTCCGCAGATAATTACAGTAAAAAAACTCATTTTAAATGTTCCATTCTCTAAGTCTTTGTTGTTATATTTCTTTGGAATTGGTTATTTTATTATTTGATTGCGAGTTTGTATCGTAAGGAAATTAGTGGAATATTTTTATACAAGCACTAGACACAGCAAATAATAACAGTAGGCTACGATATAGGTATATTCCAAATCTTTATCAATATTTATCAGTTATCTGCCATTCTGGTAAACTAATTTAACTGTAGATGGCGCGCGATATATTTATTAAGGGAGGTAGGCAACGAGCGCATAAATTAGTTTGTTAGCAAAATAAAAACATCAGTTTTTCGTGAACAGTAATTCTATTTCCTCTATATAAAGGAATTCCGACGCGCTTTAACGTAAAAGCAATCAGTGTACCTGACATTTTGATGAATGGATATTTCCTTACCCGTTATCCTTAAGGATCATTTTTATCTTTTCAGGATTCGCCTTATGACCGTGCTGAAATATTCGTGGTTACATGACCATCTATCGTTAAGACGTCGTCAACTGTCACAACTGACATGGGGTCGTTCTCGGAAAGGTAAGTCTAACATTTCGTTGACTTTGCAATTGTAATTTCATATTAGTGCAAACGTATAATATGTTCATGTTTTAAAATAGAAAAATTTATTTATTGGGATCCGTCAAATGGGCATACACCATCTGGTGGCAAAATTTATAACTCGAAGGAGGGAAATATTTACATAGGAACTGTGCACGCAAATTGTAAAATTGTTTATTAAAATAATAAAACACGTTAAAAAAGTAAAAATTGTTTTGATGATGGAGTCGACGAAGTTTTCTTCTAAAGTTATATCAAATAAAAAGTTAATATGTTCAGTGAAAAGCTGCAATAGCACTTCAGACATAGATCTTCACTCTTCACCTACATTAA
>NW_020439039.1:622762-626521 GCF_000699045.2 Agrilus planipennis | reverse complement strand
GGATTCGTTTTCAGCAAGTAGATATCCACACAAGTGGACCTTGTTGGAGCATACGTAATCCTAAAATGTAGCATCGTGCTACAGATGGCGTTTACTGCGCCATTTGTAGTATTTTCTATATTAGGTAACTTATCCAATTTACCATAAAGCTCAACATGATAATCAAAAAAAAAGTGCGAGTATTTAAATAGAAAGAAAAGAAATATATTACATTATCTCGTTATGAAAAATGAAATTGCAAGCGTAATTATGTGATATCACTTATATAAATTTTTTATTTTAATTGCTATTCTAATAGGTATAATTATTCCTTCCAGTTTAATTAAGTATTGTAATTTTCAGTTATCATTATTGTTGGTAGACATCAATCAGTTAAAAAGTTATCTAAGGAATTCTTCTAATTCAAAGAACTAATTATTAAAACTTCAAAAGAATTTTCAACTTCTCCGAACGTTAATCCTTTAAAAAACTTTCGGCAATCATTATACATTTTCTTAAGAAATTAAGTGGAACAATTTTTCCTCTTCTGACTGCGACAAGCAGTTTGATTTATTGTTTTCCCGCTATTTTCACAACTTTATAAATTACTCGGCTTATCGTACTGTGCGACATATTCGTGGGCGTTGCGCAACAATTTTTAGTTACACTTTAACGATAAAAGGAAGTTGTCTCTGTGGACCACAAGAATATAATAGATGGATTTCTTTGTAATTATCATAATTTTATAGCTTTGTTGAACGAAAACTTATGTATATTTACAAAATGTAAAAAATTAATGAGAAAAAGAAAAAATTAATGAAGTTGAAAGATATTAATGTGGCATTTTCAAAATGGCACTGCTCTGTTTCTCTTTATATGATATTACTAAAGAAGTAAGTGTCAAATGATTCTAATTTGATCATTGTTTTAATGAAAAATCGCGGTCTCATATTACATTAGAGTTTTGTAGGTATAATTATTGCTGTAGTTAACAAGAGTATATGTATGTTAAATTTGTTAATAAATCTTGCTTGCGAACGGTTAATTTAGAAATTCGAAAAAATATGTTAAAGGTGTGTGTTTAGAGCGCGGCGCTGTACGGGTGCGAAACATGGTCGGTCGGCGCTGCGGTAAAGAAAAGGTTAAAAGCGTTCGAAATGTGGTGTTGCAGGTGAATGATGAGGATATTGTGGATAGAGAGAGTTATAAATGAAGAGGTATTAGAAAACATATGAGAACAGCGGACTCTATGGAAATCAATAAGAAATAGGCAGGACAGGTTGGCAAGATACCTTCTCAGGCAGAGACATATTAGAAGCAGAAACGGGAGTTAGGAGGGGTAGAGGTAAGCCTAGATTAAATTACTGTTCGCAAATATTTAAGGATGTGGGTTGTTCGAGTGTTAAGGAACTGCGAATATTAGCTTAGGATAGGAAAAAGTAGCCTTATGATAAAATCTTGCCTGATGCTGCTATTTGAAAAATAAAATGTTCTGTTTCGCCTTCAAATGTATCATCCTGTTAACAATTGGTAATTTTATTTCAACAAACTTCAATGAGTTACAATAACCAATACAGCTATTCAACATGTTGTTCTTAATGACTCACACATGAATGCCCCCTGGACCGATCACCAGTCCGTCCACCATGGTCCTCGGGAACTACCAAAATTTCCCGATACAGATAACGTCATCGATCATGGGCGACTTGAAATGGCGCTAACAATCCCTTGTTCTCATAGGGATGTATGCCAACTAAATCATCGAAAATTCTATCAGCTATTTCAACAACTCGTATTAAGGTACTTGGACCAAAATAGTCCACCCATAAACACAGAGATTAATTGGTATATTACAGCAGCATTAATCCCTATTATGTTCATTTGTTTGCTGCAAAATTTAATATTTAAAATTAATTAGAGATTAACTTTTACTTTGAAATAGTCTTCCAAAAATTAGTAAGTATAACTTAGTTTTCAGAGTCGTGAGGTATATACAGGGTAGGTAATGAAAAAATATAAAAGCCGCGTCTTATTGCGTCCATAAAATAACAATGATATTTTTGTTTTATAGTAGTCAAAAACGAATTCTGTTGTTATTATAGTTATTATTGCCTTCACATGAACTTTGATAAGTAGGTAGGTTACAAAGAAGGAAGGAAGTTGTGTAAATACACACATTAAATATAATCGATATAATAATATCATACGTCGTATACGGCAATAAAAAAAAATTAAAAACCATAGAGAAATAAGCCATGATCGCTGTATATGCTCAGAAAATTTTCTTCTTATCGTTCGTATTGCTTTTCTTGAAGTTATTTTCCCTGTAATTTACTTCGTGTCAAGACATATTCTTTCGCCATTTTATTTTTTCCTTTCCACTCCTTTTCTTGCTTTAACGGATAGATTGTCTCTTTTAATTTCGATATAAATCGAATCACTAGGGCTCGTCTTTTCCAACTTCGTGGTCCATTTGATATACTTATTTTGTATTCATTCTGTTTCTTCGTATTCTCTTCAACTTCATATTTCTGCTCCATGCATTATCACTCCTTCCACCAGTGCGTTAAATAAGCTCGTTCTATCCAATTACCACAACCTGCAGTATATTACTGTTCAAGGTTTCTAATTTTTGGTTACTACTGATCATTCTTATGTTTTTTTATTCCCTTTCCTAATTTCGCAAAAGTAAAATCGAAAATTACTATATACTAAGTAGTTACCTTTGCCTTGCACCTTCTTCCAAATTACATTTTTTCTTAGAACTGTTTATCCACTAATATTTTAAAAGAAATTTCTTTTGCTCTCTCTATTCTTTTTCCTAGTTCTTTCCATACATGTCTTCTATTTTAAAATCTCTTACTATATCCACAATAAGGATAAACACCTATCCACCTTTTTCTTCTTATGCTAAATGTAGTGTATCGTCTATTGTTTCTTTCTTTTTCTTCACACCACTTGCGTGGCTTTTAATTTATTTCCTTGTTACATTCATTTTTTTTTTATTTTGTCTATATGTTGCATGCTGTGTCCATATCTCTCCTAGAGTTTTTGGCTAAACCGTTTTATTTTCCTTTTTTTAAATCGAGAAGAGTATTACACATTTCGATACTTCTGGTATTTTATTTTATTATTTCTAAATATTACCTAATATCTAATAAGACACAAAATTAAACAGTTATATTCCTCACTACACCAATTTAACCAATATTTGTGTTTACGGATAGCATCAAGTAGACTAAACTTACGTAGAAAGCTGCAAATCCTACAAACCCTTAATGAGTGGATTGCGTGAAAGTCTGCAATGTTTGTACTGCAAAAGTCAATCTAGTAGTTGATAAGAATCTACTTAAATACATCATTATATTAATACATGAACTTCGAAGTTTGTCCAACATTTTTCCTTATTTAGTATAAAAGCAGGGAACGCAACATATATCATTATAAAGATGCAGAAAATAAAAACTATTTTAGGTTAGGGTAGGTCAAAAGGTGTTGTATTGGTCGGGAAATGAACCCGGGGCACTCACCAGGGTACGTTGGAACGCATCTGAATACGTACAAAATTTCCCAAACTTTATTTGAAGAAAACTATCATATCTCCTTATTAATTTAAAGTAATCTCTAGTTAACTTCCCATTAGGAAGTTATTGTAATTGGGTCGAAAAGTGAAATCGGAATTTTCATTATATTTCCACGTTTTAACATATTAGTAGCATGCTAGCCAATTTTTTTGATGATGTGTGTATGTACGTACGTACGTACGTACGTACGTACGTA
>NW_020439039.1:561873-620554 GCF_000699045.2 Agrilus planipennis | reverse complement strand
CAGCACGATTTTCCTGCTTTTCCATTTTTACGAAAACCACAGAGGCGTCTTGTTCAGCGTGCTGTCAAACCTACACTAGCAAGGAGATCGGGCTGAAACTATAGCTACAAGCTATCCAAGGATGGTACTATAGAATGTCACCTCAAGGCAGGCCTAGTGGCGTCATCTCTTGGTTAGGCCGGAAACTTATCAATCCACCCTCGTAAATCACTATTTATACCTATCGCTTTTGCCGAAATGAGAAAAGACGTTGGAGAGCGTGTTTCCTTCTTTTAAGTTAAAATGACAAAATCGCTTTAAACTACCGTAATGGTAGCATGTTCAGTCGCATATGGTTTGCAAAGGTCTTCGATTTATTGATCTGAAAAGCGCTTCGAACACGGTAACGCTTTTGCCTTGTTCAAAATAAAATACTTCTGCCTGAAAGATCCACTGCCTTTCCCAAAGTGCTAACGTCAATCTTTTTCTTGTACGCTATGAGGAAGCATTTTTCGCCATCCTTTTCTCAGCCAATGTAATGGCCTCAGATTATCCTCTTTTGTACTTCCTTTTTCCGCTTCTTTGTGACTTAAATATTCCATAAGTTACCTACCCGAAATCTTTTTAAATATATGCATTCAATTAGAAAAAGAGCCATATGTTGAATGCCACATATGCAAGTATATTTATATGCAGTGTTTCTTCAATTCTTTCTGCGAATTTTCTGTTTTTTCTCAAAATTTATTTATTTATTCATAAATATCTACTTTGTCCTCTTCAGAATCATCCCCGCCAGATATTATACATTTGTACCAACGTTTTTTCCAATCCTCGAAGCACTTCAAAAAACATTTTTTGTGATGTTGTTCAGCCTCTCCTTGGATACCATCTTTATCTTCTCAATCGTAACGTTATCCTTTCATGGGCCCTTTCAGTTTCAAGAACACAAAAAAGTCACAGGAGGCCAGATCTGGGCAATACAGTGGCTGCGGCAATATTAGTGTGCTGTTTTTGGCCAAAAATTCGCGCGCAAACAACAATGTCCTTGTTCACACATTATCGGCGTTATCATGGTGCAAAAGTCAGATTTTGTTTTTCCACTAATCCAGGTGTTTCTGGCGGATTGCTTCACGCAAATTGCGCATAACTTGCAGGTAATAATCATTTTTGACCGTTCTACCGTAAACAAAATCTTCACATTCGACCTAACTTAACGCGCTTTAGGTCTTGGCTCGTGCGGCAGCTTCCTTTGGGATGATTGAGCTTTGGTTTCGACGTAATAACCATAAACCCATGATTCGTCACCGGTTATAACCCTCTGCGATGCTGTTTCTGGTCGAAATTGAGCAATTTTGGTACGAATTTCGCAACGACCCACCTTATGCTTAAGTCATTGGTAAAAATCGAATAGCCGGAGCAAATTGATATGTTTAGGTTCTCAGAAACTTCTCTAACTGTAATTCGATGATTAACCAATACTCTTTTCTTCACTTCATCAATGTTTTCGTCTGTTGTTGACATGCTCGGACGTCCGGCATGCTCTTCATCGTTCACATCTTCTCAGCCGTCTGAGAACATTTTTTACTACCGATAAACGTTGCTTAGGTCCATGGTAGCTTCACCATATGCCACAGCCAACATTCGGAATGTGTCCGTGCAGTTAATTTTGTTTTTTACACAAAATTTCGAGATTCTTTGATCCATTTTTGGAATAGGCAAAAATCGAAGACAAACCAAGACACAGCTGTCAAAAATTAACCAAATATTCAACATGGTCGAACTTGTAGGTATAACTGAGAGACATAAGTACCAATATAACGCCACAAAAAAATCGGAAATCAATTATACGTGACCTGCGGAAATTCAAAATTCGCGATACTTTTTAAACAGATCTCGTATATTCGAACAACTACTGAAATATTGCAAATTTGCAAGACAAATATTTGAACAACTACTGAAACATGACAATGAGCGATTGTCCATTTATTTTTATTGTTCTTATTGCATCCGTATTTTAATGGGACCGGACGGACAAGTGTGTGACAAACTTTATTCGTTTACGGAAGACTGTGAAACGTTAGTAGGTAACGGATATTTAAAAATATCTATATTTTATACAAAAACAAATTCAAAAATGTTACAGAACTTTTATTGCTCACTCATAATCACGTTATCTCACCTCACAGTGACTTCTTCATGTTAATCTATAATATATTAACGTATCTTATCTTTATACCCAATGAGGCTACTGAGTTGTGAAGTAATACTATTGTGAGTAAACAATAAAAGTTTTGTAACTTTTACATGTTTGTATTTTATTTTAACATGGAGTTACGCCATATGTTTATATATTTTGCCCAATTTTTAATATTGTTAAGATATATTGTACCCAAATATACATATATAAAAAATAGACACGGGCCAGTAAATTTAATGAACCTTCTACGTAAAAAAGCATTTTTGTAAAATTTTCGTTTTTAGTTCATTAGGTAGAATAACTTCGTTTGTTAGCAGTTGAAAGAAACTCAAATATATACATTTAAATTGTACTGTGGTATATACTCAAGATAAAAGAAATATTGTATTGTTTGTGGTTGTCTTTTTCAGTTACATTTCTGAAGTTGTTTGCGAAATTTTCTTTTGTATATACGACTGTCAAACTGAAACTATATTTTTATTTAGGGAATTTCTTTTCTATCCGACAAAGCGGAACCTCGCATAAATAAAGTCGTGTTTGAGATATTACAAAGAGATAGAAGTCGGCAGGGAATTTATTTGTGTCAGTGTTAACTTTGTATAAAGTTTCAAAAATATAAAACAACATAATGTAAACAAGCTTTTGATATATTGTGTTAAATTGCACACAAACGGTTGACATTGCTTTTTCCATGTCTATCCTGGTTATGTTATTGTATTTTACGGTAATTCAATTTCGTAGGTAAAAGTAAGGATTGGCTTTAGTAACCTGCGGCGTGATAGCTAGAATAGGAAGGACCGATGGAGGGGAGAACGGGTGGAGAAGCTTCTCTTTGATTTCTTTACTCTTCAAAAATATGAAGTTTTTCCTCTCTCCATCGGTGAAAGCTTTTCCTAGTCCCGCATCCGCAGGTCACTAAAACAGCCCTTATTGCGTCTTTAATTGATACTTGTAAATACAGATACTCGATTTTATTTGTGTTTGTTTCTACTTAATTAAAAGTTGTAATTTTTGTAGATATTTAATTTTATTCGGGTTTCTATGTAGTCAAAACTTTGTTTGTTTGTTGTATTTGTATTCAATTTTCATTTAAATTTATTTTCTTAGTATAGACAACTTGGTAATTTTAAGTAAAAGATCGGACCAGGTAGATCTCAAAATATTAACAAATGGAAAACCCAAGTCCTTAGCCACGTCATCACTTCGAAATGTACAGAGGATACCTAATACCTGAGGGTTGCGTAGCGACGGCGAAGGGGTAATTTTGTATTGTATTTTGTGTCAATTTAATTTAAATTACGGAGGCAAATTTTTGGCATTCGATCTTCAATTCCAATTCAATTCAACTTTTACCAACAGTGCAATCAGCAACAATTCAAACCATTATTCAATTCAATTATACATTACCAAACCAACAACATTTCAAATAAGTAAAATAGTTAGTAAGTTGTACATAATGTATCACTATGTACAAAAAAAAATCGGTTCTCTGTAAAGTCGGTTTACTGACGATCGTTGAACGTGACAACGTCATAAGAAAATACTGATGGAATGGTTTCATTTTTCAAAAGAAAATTTTAATTTTATTTGTTTGATGGATATTTTGTATGGATATAGAGAAGGAGGTAAATGGAAATGTATTATTGTATAGCAGCTGTCCACGCGGACGCATCGCTCACTCAAGTAGGAGAGAGACAGATGTCGAACGCTGCCGAACGCGGAGGCCGATTGTACCTTTGTCGCTCGTTCCGCGCTCTCGCTTGCACTTCAAGCCTTAAATGGAACGCCTCAGAGCGAGGTAGCGCCGCATGAGTCATGTTTTTTCGTGCGTGCAGCCGGCTCCATCGAATGATAAGGCGTTGTCACGTCAATAAAAAACAAACAAAAAAGTGACGTATTCTTTAACAACAATAGAATCCGAAAGGATAAATGGGGCATTGATCGAATACTGCAACCACCGAACAACCCTGAAAGTATTTTTATCGTTATTGCAGATTTGTCCTTACTTACTTACTGTAATAGTTGTAGAAATTATGCAGTGTGTGAAGAAGTAATACAAAAGCGGAAGAGAGAGTGTGATGTCACCCCTTTTCAATCTTAAAATAAGGTGTATCATACATAATCAATCGAAAACATTGCCCATTATAAGCTTAACATATGATGACTATTAGAATTAATTTTAATAATTTAATTTATTAAACTGTCCTTTCAAATACTGCGTCACGACAGAGCATTAAGGGGGGGGGGGGTGTTGAGGTATCGTAAGGAAGTGTGACAATGGGAGGGAGAACTCTGGGATCAACGTGGCGTTTGCGTAGATATACTTGACGGATATACGCGTGCGTTAATTATTTAACTAGTCAGGGTTTCTTCTTGTACCTTTTTTTGTGTTTAATCTTATGTTTAAACAAATTGGTTTAATAAAATATGGGCTCGAAAATTACGTCAAAAATAATATCTTCTATCTTCTTCTTCTATATATATAAAAATGAATTGCTGTTCGTTAACCTCGCTAAAACTCGATTGAAACGGATTGACCAATTTGGCTAATTTTGGTCTTGAATTATTTGTGGAAGTCCAGAGAAGGTTTAAAAGGTGAATAAATATGAAAGTTGTTAACTATCTTTCAGATTATTTTTATGTAGATTGATAAATCTTAAGTTTTGTCACAAATTAAATTTCTGAACGCAATCATAATATTTGACATTTGACAACCAAGTTTATTTTATACAAAAGTTTAGGTCTTTTATTTATTGATTAAGGCAGTACGAAGTCTGCCGAGTCAGCTAGTTGATAATAAAAATTAACGAAATATCAGCATAACATTACAAGGAGGTAGGAAGTATAGGTAATACTTGCATCCGAAATACTGTTAATTATATCATTGTTTACTGATTATTATATATTTGTTTTGATAGAGATATAAATAGTAGTGGAAAAAACTGAAAATAAGAATCTGTTTTCAAAATTTTCACATGTGTTTACTCTTAGGTCGGCAATTTAGTGCAATTATTTGGATTAAAAAAACTATTAAAATGCCCAAAATGTGCTTGTATAGCTGATGTATACTCTGATATCCTTATAATAATCTGTTCCGTTAACGGTTGGCTTATTAAATAGACTGACATGTTATTGATACAAGATTAATTACAATGTTACTCAACGTGAGCTATATTTAGAGGTTACGTAATATATATTCTATGGATTACTCCTTATTATCATAACATTTGAAAATTTTAGTATGCGGATGCAAAAGGTATACGATACGAAAATGTGGAACTGTCAGGTGAGGAAGCGGATCTGACTAATGGTACAGAATTTTCGCAATTGCCGAAGTAGAAGCAAAAGTATTTTGCAATACTAGTCGAAATGTAAAATAAAAAGTAGGTATACAAAAAATCTGGATCACTTCAAATGTTCAAAGTCAAATGTTCTTCGAAAGTTGGAAAAATAAAAATTATACCAAAATTACATATCGTTGATGTTCTTTGATTTTTCAATTTAACCAATACAAACGACTACGTGTATATTAATATGTTCAAATTATTTAATTCTCAGTGATATCTACGAATTAACGTTCCAACATATAATCCTTAAATGTGCCCGAGGATTACGATTATCGTGTTGCTGCAAGAGTGCAGCAAACGTTCAGACGTTAAAATGTCATCAAGTTTTACGCTCATGTAAGCACCATCATTTCCTTCCTCGGATATGTCAGGTCTTGAACGATAACACTATTCCCAAAAGCATTTACCTGACTTACCAACGTAAAGTTGACGTCATTGCAGCAGGCTGCACGTAATTGTGCAAGATTAGCACCTGCCTTTTCAGGTCATTACAAGAAAGCTCCAACAACTCATTAGATTCGTTTCATTACCCCAATTGTTCTACTTACTAATTGAAATTGAGCATTGTCTTTCAACGCGAAAATTATTGCATTACCTGTTTCTTAGGAAACCAAATTCACGTATACGTTACCGGAAATGTATGAAATCTAGGTATTGTATATAAATTTGATAATCCAGGCAGAAAAAGAAAGGAAATTATTTTACTATTATGTTTTTTTTTACTCTCAGTGGAATTGTTACAGTAGTAATTTCTTAAAAATTGTCTGACTACCCGAGATAAAAATGTTCAATCTGTCAGAGTCTCTGAAAGCGAGACTCGAGTCTGAGTCTCTCATCGAGTCTCTCTGGTGGCGCTGAGAGAGACTGTCGAGAGACTATCAAAAAAACTGTTTAGCGTCTCTGAACGAGAGACTCCAGTCGCTCATAGAGAGATCCTCATTTCGTATCCAGTCTCTGAACGAGAAACTCGAATCTCTGAGCGTGAGACTCGAATCTCTCAATAAGTGGTGTCTCGATAGATATGGTTAAAATTTTCTAAGTTCAAAATATTTCAGAGAACCCAGTCTTTCTACGAGAGACTCGAGTCTCTCAATTTTTCAGTTTTATTCATTCCGTCTCTCTGTTAGAGCAGGGGCGGCCTTCTGGGGTGGCGAACAGGGCAACCGCCCGGGACCTCGCTCTTGCAGGGGCCTCGCACACTCGCGCAACAATCTAATTAGAAGAATATTAGGTAGTAGTAGTAAATAGTCTTAAAAGAAGCTTCAAGTTTGCTATCTTTGTCTTTATCAATTTTTTTTAATTTTCGATAAACAATTTTAAAACTGTAAACTTATTTATGAATCACTTTACATTTTTCAAGTATCATCATTAAAATTAATTCCACAAAGATGAGGGCCTCGCTAAAATTTACCCGCCCGGAACCTTCCAATGACTAAGGCCGTCCCTGTGTGAGGGTCTCGAATCACTTATAAAATTAAATAAACGATACTCGAGATTCGATAGAGACGATACTTTTGTTACGATAATTTTGTTAATTTTATCGTTCGAGTCTCTCATACAGAGACTGTGAGAGATCCATGAAAACACCTAGGCAATAACTGAGAGACTGTCAAAGACTCTGAGAGACTGGAGAGAGACTGAAAATTTTTGTCTCGCATAGTTCTTCCTTCTGCAGATGTTACCAATGCTCTTTTCTTCTAAACTAAGTCTTAATGTTCTTTGGTTAAGATTTAAAATACAATAAATACAGTAATTGACAACAATTTTGCTTAGTTTTCCGTTCGCCCGGTTACGTAACCAGTCTAGCATTTGTTTTAAAACAGTTTTGTTTACCCACGGCTCCCAAGTAGATGTGTACAAATTAAATCAACCAGTCGCTAATCAGTATATTTTAGCATAAAGTAGCAATATCCCATCGATTAAGCTCGGAAAAATGTTGCATGCAATTTTCTTAGATAATATTCCCTTCTGCTGACTACGTAAACGATCCAACTTGAATTTTTCTTCTTGAAAGAAACCGACAAAGTACCTACTTTATCGGTTAGTAGACTGAATATGAGAACTCGTTAGAAGTTTATATCGGAAAACTTCAGTTGTGAAACGAAAATGAATTTATTCAGTATTAGTAGGTTAAAATTCAATCTGTGTAATAGTTAACAGGATTATACGTATTCCTGAAAATATTGTAGAAAATAATATCTACCCTTAACTCGTATGACAAGGTGTATTAGCATTCTTCTGTGTTTATGATATTATGTGTAACCTGGTGAGTGTTTTTACTAAAGTAAAATAATACTTTTAAAATAAATAGCAATTAATTCCCTAAGATAGTTACTTAAAATATAGGTGCCTACTTAACCGACTGTTGGAAGTGAGGTATGGAAAATTGAAAGGGGCTCAGCTTAATATAATATTATAATGGTCTATTGTTTAGATTAATTGAAAAATAATAAAACAACTTAATAAAATTAAAAAATAGTAAAAAGTAATTAGAGAAAAGACACCTCTGATCTGACTTTGGGGCAAAAATTATTTGTCTTTACAGACGCCAGTAGTTATTCCTCCCAGGATAATCATTATTTTGTAATACTTATTTCAAGGGATTTTGACAATTAGTAAAAAAAGCAGTTTTCATTCTGTGTTTTATAATTCTTTCCCAAACCATGTTGACCGTTTTTGACTTTGGTAGTTGTTGACCTTTTCTGAGAATATTGTTGCTCCAGCTTTCTTACCTGAGATAAACATTTTCAGTCTTTCAGAGTCTCTGAAAGCGAGACTCGAGTCTCCGTCTCTCATCGAATCTCTCTGGTGTCGCTGAGAGAGACTGTCAAGAGACTGTCAAAAAAACTGTTTAGCGTCTCTGAACGAGAGACTTGAGTCGCTCATAGAGAGATCCCTATTTCGTATCCAGTCTCTGAATGAGAAACTCGAATCTCTGAGCGTGAGACGCGAATCTCTCAATAAGTGGTGTCTCGATAGACATGGTTAAAAGTTTTTAAGTTCAACATATTTCAGAGATCCCAGTCTTTCTAGGAGAGACTCGAGTCTCTCAGTTTTTCAGTTTTATTCATTCAGTCTCTCTGAGAGTCTCGAATCTCTGAATTAACAATTTTATCGTTCGAGTCTCTTATACAGAGACTATGAGAGATCCATAAAAACACTTAGGCAATAAATGGGAGACTATAAAAGACTGTGAGAGACGCTCTCAGAGACGCTGAAAGACTCTGAGGGACTGGAGAAAGACTGAAAATTTTTGTCTAGGATACTCTAAAATAGGCATGCTTTTTGGCAAGCTACTGCTCTGTGATACTACTTTTTCTNTAAGTAGAATTCAAAACCGCCATAAAATATAAGGTGTTCCATTTAAAATAACGATGTTCGTGTCAACTTCCGGTATAACCGGAGATGCCAAATATATGCTGTTATTTTAACTCTCCTTAATTACGCAATAATGCTATTATCCAAATTTTCAAAATTCGAATCGAAGTAATTTCCGAATATTCTAATGGGTAGTCACCGTGAGACATCTTGTATGTAATTAGATACTTCTGAATACATTTGCACATTATATATATTCATTTCCATGCTTTTAATTAATTATATAAACACTGATACAAAAGATACTTACCGTGCGTCAGTACAATTCACACTCTGAATTACTGATCCTCGAAGTATAACACATAGGTTGGGCTTTAATCTAATACACGTAAAAGCCAGCTCTTCCACGTTACACTTCTGTAATGGCCCTTGTATTAGTTGAAAAGGTTGCGTTCTCTCCTCGGGCAAATTTTACAGCGTAATAATTCACGTCATTCTACCCTTCTTCTCACTCATTTTACACGCAACCTGTTGGTTGTCTGACAAGGGCATATTAAATAATAGGGAATATTCCAGTAACCAGGTTGTGATCTCGTTTGATCTTATGAACCATCAATTATTCACAATGTCGAACTCTTCTGCATCAAGAATACACATAATGAAAATTATTTATTGATTCTCATCGACTATTGTGTATTACGGTCGCATTTAAAAATTAATTATACCGCCTTTTATCCCAAAGAACCCTTCACAAAAATTTTCAGTCTCTCTCCAGTCTCTCAGAGTCTTTCAGCTTCTCTGAGAGGATCTGTCACAGTCTGTCAGTTATTGCCTCGGTGTTTTAATGGATCTCTCACAGTCTCTGTATCAGAGACTCGAACGATAAAATTGTTAATTCAGAGATTCGAGTCTCTCACAGAGAGACTGAATGAATAAAACTGAAAAATTGACAGACTCGAGTCTCCCGTAGAAAGACTGGGATCTCTGAAATATGTTGAACTTACAAAATTTTAACCATTTCTATGTATACGAGGTGTGTTCAAAAAGTACCCGGAATTGTCGTTTTTTCAAAAGAATATTCATTTATTCGTCTACATCAATGTGGTCCCCTTCAAAGTAGCCCCTCCCCCAGATATAATACACTTATGCCAGTGTTTTTTCCAATCTTCGAAGCACTCTTGATATTCACTTTTTGGT
Source organism: Agrilus planipennis (assembly GCF_000699045.2). Taxonomy (NCBI): domain Eukaryota; kingdom Metazoa; phylum Arthropoda; class Insecta; order Coleoptera; family Buprestidae; genus Agrilus; species Agrilus planipennis. Next base: position 610,516 of record NW_020439039.1, on the reverse strand, counting down.
ATGTCCTTGAGCACTCTCAGCGATTCGGACTTTATTTCTTCAATCGAGGAAAAATGCCGTCCTTTCATGGGTCTCTTCAACTTTGGGAACAGGAAAAAGTCACACGGAGCCATATCTAGTGAATATGGAGGTTGGGGCATGACTACGGTATTGTTTTTGGCCAAAAAATTACGAACAAGCAACGACGAGTGAGCAGGTGCGTTATCGTGGTGCAAAAGCCATGAATTGTTTTTCCATAAATCGGGGCGTTTTTTTCGGATTGCTTCACGCAAACGTCGCATAACTTCAAGGTAATACTCCTTATTAACCGTACGACCTTGTGGTAAGAACTCTTGATGCACTATGCCATTATAATCGAAGAAAACAGTAAGCAAAACCTTGACATTTGATCGAACTTGACGTGCTTTTTTCGCTCTTGGTGACGTTGAATGCTTCCAGGTGGACGATTGTGCTTTGGTTTCGACATCATAACCGTACACCCATGTTTCATCACCAGTTATGACCCTTTCAAGCAAACTTGGATCGTCGTTGACGTCATTTAACAGCTCCTGAGCGATGTTCATGCGATTGTTTTTTTGGTCACAATTCAGCAGTTTTGGAATGAATTTTGCTGCCACTCGTTTCATGCCCAAAACATTTGAAAAAATGTTATGACATGAGCCAATTGATATGCCAACTTCATCAGCAACTTCTCTAATTGTGATTCGGCGATCATTCATAACCATTTTTTCCACTTTTTTCACATTTTCATCGATTATTGACGTGCAGGGTCGACCGGAGCGTTCGTCATCTTCAACGTCTTCGCGGCCATCTTGGAAACGCTTATACCACTCGTAAACACTTGTTTTTTTCATAGCAGACTCACCATAGGCTTTTTGTAACAGTTCACACACTTTGTTACACTTTATTTCATTTTTTACGCAAAATTTAATACAAATTCTTTGACTCTTCAATTCTTCCATTGTTTAAACAAGCAGAAATCGCCGAGCTCATAAAAACACGTCGAACCTTAGCGACTACCACAGACAAAGTAAACAGTGAATATAGCTGAAAATTTTATCATACTTTAGGGGCATGTATACCAACACAATAAAAAAAAAAATTGACAATCGGACTATCCAGACCCGCGAAATTTAATTCCGAGTACTTTTTGAACACACCTCGTACACCACTTATTAAGAGATTTGAGTCTCTCGTTCAGAGACTGGATACGAAATGAGGACGCTAAACAATATTTTTGACAGTCTCTCGACAATCTCTCTCAGCGACACCAGAGAGACTCGATGAGAGACGGAAATTCGAATCTCGCTTTCAAAGACTCTGAGAGACCGAACATTTTTATGTCGGGAATTAATATTCGGTCAAACAAGAGCAATAGCAAGAAAATCAAATAATTGTATTTCAGTGTTGTAAAAGAAGTTGGGACAGGCTATAATCCCAATAATATTAAATATATGTATCCAAATATTGCTTGCAGTCGCAGGCCGTTTTTGCTCTTTGAAATCGGTCGGAATAGAATTATTCCATGAATGGATCTCGTCAAGTTATTGTCTAGTTATAATTGAATGAAGTCTTGCATGCCATTTAGAGGTCTCATACAGAAATGTTTCATTAGTAAAATCGCTCAAATGCGTTCGCTTTCATGAACAATTGAAAAGTGATTGTCACTTTATTAAACAGTCATCACGTCGTCGTGTTGATGGAGAGCTTCGTTTTTGTTGTTTGCCGAAACACACTAGCGCTTCCTAAACTAACTTGGATTCGAATAGGGAAAACATTGTTCTGCTTGCATCAATATGTACAACGCCATCAACTGAATTTCTGCGTCAACGATAATCAACTGCTAGCAGCATTTATTACACTTGAGCTTCGTTGTCGAGGAGAATTTCATTATAATGCGGGAAATAAATTGATTTTAAGCTAAGTACTTCTTCATTGTTAGTTTGATAATGTCTCATGCAGTCCGGTGTGATTTTATTGCAATTGGGGCGCCTCTTGTAGAAATCGCTTAGGTCATAGAAACCATGTAGAGAGATAATCACAAAGAACATTTTACAGCCAAAGTAACATGTATACCTATTGAATCTCTTCTTATGTTTTTTTAAGACTAGCTTTTACACGTTAATACGTCCGCGTGTTACTATTTCTAATTGCTTATAGTAGTCTAAATCACCCCTGATCACTTCAGGTCTGTAAAATCTTATCGATATCAGGCCAATCGTTTCGAAAATTAGCCCCAACAAACACGCAGGGAATCTGACAGATAGACAGACAAACAAAGAGTAGTTTAAAGTCTAAAATCTAGATAAATCCTGATAACCTCTTCTTCATGATTGTGACGGCTGATCGCAATTGATATAGCTGTGATGAAGATTACCCTAAACACACCTATAGACAGACAGACAGACAGACAGACAGAGAAACAAACAAAACCAGTCTAATTATTTCTGGGAATTTCCTCTTTGTGCCTGCATTCTGTTTAGCCGTTCCGAAGATTAACGCGTACACTTCGTTTACTTTTTCTAGAGATGTGCCTCTTCCAATGTCTTGGATGGCGCTGGCAAAATTGTAGGTGGGGATAAAGGAGCCCATTATGCTTTCGACTCTTGTTCATTAAACATACTTTTTCGTGCAGTACTTGCCAAAAAATTGGTTCCACCATGAATGGTAGCGCTAGTCGAAAACAGGCATTAAAGCCTTTACTATGTCTTCAAATATAAATAAACATCTCGTTGATATTTTCAGTAGTAATTTACAATAACAGCACATTTGAGCAGTGGATAAAATGGTCAATTTTTCCGTGCAGTACTGTACGGATTATACGCTCCTCACCGGTTGAGAGTTTGGCCGAGAATTGTTTTCTTTCTTTTCTGCCTTACTCCTGTTTCTTTCTATTTTGCGCTGGTCAAACTAAAGATCACATCGCTAGAGAAACTAAACGAAGTATACAGAGAGACAGATAAATAGGAAAAAAATTAAGGATCGTTTGTGTATTAATATTATGTATATTTATATATGTGTATATTTGTGTCCAATTGTAAGTAAATATTAATTAGGCGTTTTGATCCGTCAACATTATTCCCTATAAATGACCACTGTTACTGACTGAATCCTTTAGTGCGAAATTATGTCTATCACTAATTCGTATAGGGTGACTAGGACACATGAGACATTAATCCTTTTCGCAGAGGATAGTGAGCCTCCTACGTCTGTAGTGCACGTAACAATGACAATACCGTTTTAGAAGAAAAAGCCCTTTCTGCAATAGCCGCTTCAATCCACACCGTTGCTATGGAAAACACATTGGAAGGAAAAGAGAACTCCTGAAGTGGAAGCGGTTTCGTCGAGTTTTTGATAAGGTTAAGGATTTCAGAAGTACCCTCAAAGGGTAATTCTAGCGTTCGGAAGTTATACAACGTGTCTTTTTTATACTTTAGTATATTTATAACTTAAACAAGTGGAAAGCTCTCAGATCTGATGTTGCTAAATTTTCTTTGCAGTAAGAAGGCAACCAGTGGGGTATACCTTTTTTTAAAAGTACTTATTGGGTAAATAAATAAAGCACGGTTCAGATAGAATGGTTATTGCTACATATTTTTATATAATTAGTTCATACGCATCAAACAAGAGAGAGTAAGTAAATGTGTGAAATGTTCAGTCAAGATATTATAGTATATAAATTATAAAATAAAATAACTACTTTAAACGTTTTATCTGAGGCCGTTGGAGAAATGAGTACAGACAGAATTTTTATGCTTAAGATAATTTTGTCAAGTTGATCAAGAGATTGTAAAAGGATTTATCAACAAATTTTTGATAAAGCTGAGAAAGTATTTTAATTTAGAACTATATATGAATTGAGAGCAAAATGATCATGAGGAGTGGCCTTGGGAGGATGTAAAACCGATAAAAATGAATCGATGAAGCAACCGTAAACCCAGACTTCTAGGGCTGTCTTAAACAATCGAAAAAGGATATCCGACAGGTGCACTAAAAGGTTTTGAAGCATTACGTAACGCAGTTTGCCGGGAGGAAAGGTCTTGTAAAATATTACGGGGGTTTCCAGCGGAGTAGAGGGGGTTCTAAAAAAAAAACGAGTTTGGAAATTTTTCGGTATAGTTTGTGGCGTAGTTACGTAAATGTGGTCACATGAGTTACGTATTACAGAGGAGGAAGAGGGGTAAAGCAAAGTGTTACAAAGCGCTACAAGAGGGGAGGAAGGGCTAAAAACTGCATTAGGTAGGTAATACTTGAACGGCATTTTAGCAAGTTGTTATTGTAATTATGCCTTTTAGAATAGGTAATACTTGCAACGTAAATATTAGGAAGGGAGTGAGATAGGGAAACACACTGTCACCGCTACTTTTCACATCAATTATCTTTAAAGACAGTACAACTGTAGGGATAGATATACAGGAGGAAAAGATTAGTATGCTTAGATTTGCAGATGAGTGCAGTATTCGAAATGTGGTATTACAGGCAAGTGATGAGGATACTGCGGATATAAAAGGCTAGAATTGAAGAGGTATTAGAGAGAATAGGAGAACAAAGGACTTTATAGAAGTCAATAAGAAATAGATAGGTTAGTAGGACACCTTCGCAGGCATGAAGGGCTAATCAGAGACATATCAGAGGCAAAAATGGGAGTTAACAGATGTTTAGTCCTAATATTTATCTATATTTTATACAATTATTTTAATTCGAAAACTTTTCCGTTTAGTTAGATTTAGTATTGTTAATTACTTTCATTACATTTCAAATTTCTTTGTTCCTTTGTTAAGTTCAACTCCAAACATTTCTTCAAACATTTTAAGCCATAAATTCCTTTCCTTTATTATTTGGTTTTATAATATTTGTGAATAATTTCATTGTCATACAGACAAAATGTACGTTATGAATTCAATAATTCCTGGTAGCATAAATGAGGTTTTTCTATCACTAGTACCCGGCTTATTGTTAGCTCATTCGTACCTGTTTTCAGAACTTTTCTGTATCTGGTTGAACACCCTCTCGTCTATGACGACATTCAGTAAATTCCTTCATTTATCCACCACCATGATATGCNTCAGAACTTTTCTGTATCTAGTTGAAGTCAACACCCTCTCGTCTATGACGACATTCAGGAAATTCCTACATTTATCTACCACCAGAATATCTTTCAATTAGACTCCACCCCCTTTGTTAGTTGTTCTCTAGCTTTTAAGTAAATTTTTTATATTGTCAGTTAGTATGTAAGAAACACATCAACTCAAATTCGCTACTAGTTTTATTTAAAACATTCTAGTAGAACGGTAGTTCAGTAACGCAACTTCCGAGTGGTCTCCGGATAATTTTTTATCGTACGACTGCACAAAACAACAGAAGTAGACCCAGATTAGCTTACTGTTCGCAAATATTTAAAGATGTGGGATGTTCTAGTTTTAGGGAAATGCGAAGATTAGCATTAGATAGGAAGGAGTGAAGGTGCGTGTCCAACCAGTCTTAGGATTGACGGCCTTATGATGATGACGAATACCATTACGCTTATACAGTAACTTTTCTTTTTTCCTTTACAGAATTCTTGTTAATATTCTCACGGTTCACAAATCGAATGTATTCCCGCAAAAAAGTGCGGGTTTGATTTCAATACGTATCCAAAAATTAAAAACACCTGGGGGTGGAAGTTGGCAATCCCTGAGAATATAAGCTTTTTAGAAAAACAAAAATAAGCTAGACATTTTTAATACAGGTTGTTTATTCTATTTTGCAGTCAATATGTTGGTTACTGTGACAATGTACGTACTATATTAACATTGTAAAACGAAACCTAAGCCTTATTAAGGTCAAATACTATTTGAATGTACAATGTAAATTGAAAATGTTCATTTGTAAAATTTTTCTTAAAATTTTATTAATCTTCTTCGCTTCTCTTATAGAAATACGTATAAATATTGTTTGCAAACTCACTTTGTATCCAAAAAGATTATCATCCTCATAAGGTCGTAGTCCTAAAACTGGTTGGACACGCACCTATACTCCTTCCTATCCTGAGGTAACCTTCGCGTTTTCCTAAAACTAGAACATCCCACATCCTTAACTATTTGCGAACAGTAATCTAATCTAAGTCTACCTCTACTCCTCTTTATTCCTGTTTCTGCCTCTAATATGTCTCAGACTAGATTGTAACTAATTTTTAAAATAATTGTGAGCAATAGTCATATAACAGTTTCTAATCTTCCGTTTCTCACAGTGGTTATAACAGTAATAGGAAATTTACCCATCGAATGATGTAAGAATTTTTTACCTATGGAGTGCTGATGAGATCAAATAAGCTTGAAATTGTGATTCACGTCTGGTAATTTCGATAAATTACTGACCACGAATCTGTTCTCATTAATTCGGTTTATGCGAGACCTTTACGTTTAAAAGCTGCGTGGTCGATGGCGTGCCGATGAGATCAAATAGGATTGAAATTGCGATCCACATCTAATGTCTGATATTTTTGATAAATTACTAGTATTACTTTTTGGGATGTTCATAATAATTGAGAAACTGCAATTTTCGAATGAGCGGAAAGTAGACGTACCATTGTATAGTAAAAGAATCCGAGTTGCGGTTTTTTAAAACTCAAGGAGCAATTTTGAAAGTTCCTTAACCAGAAGAGCTTAAAAGCCCTCCAAATAATATATTTTTCTCTTGTTTGAGCACATACGTAAAGTTTCGCAAATCCGTGTGTAGCATTCGAAAAGGATTTCAGGCAAGTAAGTATTGCTTAAAACTTTCATGGAATAACGGATCCTTTTGAAACTTTGACGTCTTTATCAGTAACGAATGGCGATTCAACAAATAAAAATCTGGTAGTAGGAAATAGGCAGCGAAAGAGGAAAGTCGAACGGTGATTCCCCGCTTTGCCAACTCCTGTTTCCCTAACTTTCACATTACTACCTGTTTTAGTACCGATCCATATCGCCAACTTTATTTTATTACTACATTACTTAGTTCCCGATTCTCGAACTTTTGAAAAGTATATTTTAATTGGCAATTACCCGAAAACAATAATAAACGTGTACATTACATAGAAGGACACAAAGCGTAGAGAATCCCCGATAATGAAAAAGCGGGTAAAGTGAAAAGGAGGGTTGGTTCAACATTATTAAATCGTTAATACAAATCAGTAGGGAATGAGCGAATATAAAGATAGAAGACGAAAAATTAGAAGAAGTGGCCAATTTCAGGTACCTAGGAATTCATATAAGTCAGGACGGAAAGAGTGGAAGGGATATAAAGCAGAGGGTAGCGCAGGGTCAAGTCGCCTTCAATAAAAAGTAGTCACTTCTTTGCTCGCGAACGATTAATTTAGAAATTCGAAAAAGGTTGTTAAACGTGTATGTTTGGAGCACTGCACTGTACGGGTGCGAAAACAGTGAGCGCGGCGGAAAAGAAAAGGTTAGAAGCGTTTGAAATGTGATATTACAGACGGATGTTGAGGATACCGTGGATAGAGAAGGTTAGCAATGAAGAGGTATTAGAAATAATAGGAGAACAGAGGACTCTATGGAAGTCAATAAGAAATGGGCGAGATAGGTTAGTAGGACACCTTCTCAAGCATGAAGGCAGAGACATATTAGAGGCAGAAACAGAAATTAAGAGGGGTAGAGGTACACCTAGATTAGATTACTGTTCGGGTTCTAGTTTTAGGGAAATGCGAATATTAGCTCAGGATAGGAAAGAGTGGAAGTTCGTGTCCAACCAGTCTTAGGACTGACGACCTTATGATGATGATAAATACAAATCAGTATTTAACTAATAGTCGATAGGTAAATGATCAACGACAATTGTTAAGATAATAAATTGAATGTGGACCCGATTTTTCTAACTTGGATATTGTGAATCGTCAGATTGTTCTTGAAAAGGTCGAGAAAAGTCGTGATCATTATAACGACATAATCACAGCGTATACTTAATTTGCATACACTAGGACTCTGATTTGTATTGGAATATATAATAATAAATATCAAATATTCGAATATCTGAACATCCATAATTCAGTTCATTTGAAATTTAAATATGCAGGTATACAAATATCCAAATATTTGATAATTAAAAATTTCACATATATCTATTATATTTAGGGTAAAGCTCTGTAGCTCAGATACTTAGGAAGAATTACCTTATTAAAAGTAAAAATACCTACTATAATATTGTGTGATAGAATACGGACTTTCCTTGCTTCAAAAGAGTACTGCAAATGGTTCATATCGTAGTACTTTTACTCCATATATATTAGGTACACTTTTTTAATGTGTGCATATTTTTTTAATTGAATTACCTTGAATTAATTTGTAGTTTTAAATCTCGTATTGCTTTATAGTATTATTATCAACATGCTCTGCACAAAGCAAACTGGACAATATTGACTGAAGTTAGCATCAGTTTATAGTGAGCTCGTCACTTGAAATATAAAGACAAATGAGTATCTAACTAAAGAGCAGGGAATGCTAATAGTAATCATGATATTGAAATTCTAAAATAACTAACAGAAAATGTTTTAAATGCAGTTAATGATTTAATGAATTTTAAATGTGAATATTATTAAATAACAGTTATCGAAGTACTATTTTTAAGTTCAATTTCAAACACGATATAAGCTAAACTCGAGAATAGCAGATTGGATCGTCTTCATTTCAGTTTTTCAGATTATGTTTCACCCTCTTCTGTTGCATCATAAAACAGTAGGTATACGTATGAGCAGAACAAAAGAAATACATGCCGTATGTCTATGAATTACTGGTCCACTTGCAATTTTACAAAAATGTCATAGTACATCCCACTTAACCTATCATAATTGCTTCCGTTATCAGAACTGTTAACCTATTTTCATATAGTGGACTTCTCTTACTTTTCTTGTATTTGTCCCTTAATTTTAATATCGCACGTTACGCTAAAGTTTATTAACAAACATAAATATTTCATTTCATAAAGTTCTATTGGTAATTTGAAAAATGAAAGATGCATAACCATTATTTCGGTTTGCGAAATTGAAGTTTCGATGGTTATTAAAAAGAGAACAGTCGAATGCGTTCGTTTACAAAGCTCAAAAGTTTTCCATCAAACACAAGTGACCTGTACTATGATACACAGTGCATCAGCTTCGGTTAACTTTCATTGTTTTGTTTTAAAATTATTTCACGTTGTTCTCATTAACTTCAGTATAAGCTTTGCAGTCGATAATAGTTTTTAATTGACCAATTAAATTAATATGGTGTGAAGCAATATTTCAGCATATACCCTCTGGTTATTTCAGCGTTTATGCCATACACAGAAAAGTTTAATGAGAACAAAAGAAGTGGCCGCAAAAATAATATTTGGTTTTAAACTAAGAGCTAAATGATTATTAATGATGAGAGCAAGCTGAATACAAAATAGACGATGACCATAGGTTTAATTTCTGAGATACGAGCAATTGAAGTGTAAGAAATGCGTTGTGCGATATAGGAAAATATAAAAAAAATACATATGATATTTTCAGCATTTTTCGACGTAAAATCCAAATGCAATATCGAAAAATTTGCATATTCATTGATTATCTTCAAAAAACCAAAAACATTCATGCAAAAACAATTTATGAAATATAAAAAAGTTACAATTACAATTACAATTGGATAAACAAAAGCTAAAATGCTTGGCAAAAGAATCAAAATGTTTGCAGTGTAATCATTTGTATAAGTAGTAGATTTCGGAATTATTTCAGTATTATCACTCTTATCAATATTCTTATAATACTGAATAGGTATTTGAATCTTCTCTACTAGATGCGGAATTTTAGTGATGAGCAATGTAAGACCAAGACTAATACTATGCCAGTTTTGGTATTGGTCTTGGTATTGCTTTTTCGGTCTCGGTCTTGCTCAAATACTTCTAGTCTTGCTCTTGGTCTTGGTCATGCTGATATAGTCTAGAACAACCCACATTCCTAACTATTTGCGAACAATACATTAATTTGAATCTGCTATATATTGATATACATTAATTTAGGTCTACCTCTACTCCTCTTAACTACTCTTTCTGCCTCTAATATGTCTCTGATTAGGCCTTCATGCTTAAGAATGTGTGCCACCAACCTATCTCGCCTATTTCTTATTGACTTCCTTAGAGTCCTCTATTCTCCTATTCTTTCTAATACCTCTTCATTTCTAACCTTCTGTATGCACGGTATCCTCATTATTTAACTGCAGCACCACATTTCGAAAGCATCTAACCTTTTCTTTTTTCGCCGCGTTCACCGTCCATGTTTCGCACCCGTACAACGCCGCGCTCCAAACATACACCTTTAACAACCTTTTTCGAGTTTCTAAATTAACCGTTCGCGAGCATATGAGTGACTTCTGCGCTATCCTCTGCTTTATATCCCTACTATTCTTTTCGTCCTGACTTATCTGACTTCCTAGATACTTAGAATCAGCCACTTCTTCTAATTTTTCGTCTCCTATCTTTATATTCACTCTTTCACTACTTTTTCTTCCCTTGCATAGCAGTATTTTTGTTTTACTTTTACTTATATTTATACAATACTGTTTTGTCAATACCGCTTACTATTGTAATATTCCATTTAAAAACGACTTTATTTGACAATTCACTTCGAACTGCACAATCCATGGTCATGTTTAAGTAGCATCTTTACATTCACATCGACCCTTGCACTAATGGACAAGAACGTATGGAATCGCGTGCATTCCTTTCATAAGTTTCACTAAGTATATGTATATAGTGTGCTATGAAGCAGCTTTTATCCGGATATGACGATGATAGATATAATTCATTGTTAGACTTATTGTTGGTGTACCGTTATCGATTTTCCACTTAAATATCGTTAAGGCTTTTCGGATGGACTTGGCCTATAATTTCCATTCTCCATTGTAGAACGCTTGTCGAAGGATATCCGTTCCTATCCATAGGATTAAAACTACTTTCCAAATGCCGGTTCGTCTTGTGTTCGTTTAATTGCCTATTAAGTGAAATAAAGGATGAATGCCTTGCTATTTGCCCTCCTACGGGTTTCAATGATCCACTCCATTTGTTAATTGCTATGTCCATCAAACTTTATGGCAACCGAGCGTAATTACATATTAATCAGGGCACACGTCTTAATCATTTAACTTTTGCTTTTAAGTAATACAATAATACTGTTATCATTTATTTCCTAGAAATATGATATCATTCTCTCAATAACATATTAAGGTTAAGCAAAAACACACTAATTACATGGATGAAAATTCACAAAAATTGTCGTAAAAGAGAATGTGAATACACAAGTAATTTACGAATTCTTATTACAGATAAAATAAAAGCACTGTGAAACATGCCATGTGTTTTCTTTCTATTATAAAAGAATGTTTATCCAAGGGTTTTTACTATTTCAAAAATATTTTTTATACAGGGTGTCTCACGGCAGAGTTACAATTTTAAAGTTGAATATTTAAAAGACCCTTTGGATTGAGTATGGAGGAAGGGGTGTAGTATATTCATCTGTCATGCGGATTTACCAATTGCATTGTCAAATTGGTTGGGTGCCCATCGAGCTTACGCTATCGAAGCGTTTCTCAAAGGAGGAGAATCGTGCGTTACGGCTCGGCGGCAGTTTTGTTCCCATTACAATATCAAACGTTTACGAGATGGACAAATGAAAAATTTGATTCGCAAATGGATCCAGGAGTTTCGAGCTACAAGTTCCTTCATAAATCAGCTACTCCCAGGCCCTAGCTAAACTTCAAGAACTGAAGAAACAATAAATGAAATTACGGCTAGCGTTCGTCGCAATCCTCGGCTCTATCAATACGTAAAAGAGCAGCGACTTCAAATGTCACTAAATCTACTGTAGGACGGATTTTGGAGCGTGATTTGAAATTTCATTCCTATAAAATTCAGATGGTGTAGACGATAACGAAAAATGACCACAATTTATTAAAAAGTTTTTGTCAGACCATCATTGAGAGATTTTGCACTTTGAATAGTGTGTTTCGGAGTGATGATGCTCATAAATAAACAGGATTGTCGCTTCTCGTCATCTGTCAATTCCAAGCAAGAACGTTAAACACCACTGCATCATCCAAAAGTGATAGTGTGGTGTGTTCTGTCGACCATATTTTTTCAAAATGCGAGAGGTACAACATATCGGCTAATGATATCCAGTTATTTTATACCGCTGCTTCGAGAACATACTGCATACAGCTTATGGATGTGCTTTTAGTAGGACGGTGCCATTTTCCATACTGCTAGAGCCACTATGGACCAACTTGAGCTGTTTCTTCTAAAGTTGATATCCGGCTTTGGTGATATAGTATGACCTCCGGGATAACCGATTTAACTCCTATAGGCTTTCTCCAGTGGAAGTATCTTAAGAGCAAGGTTTTCATCAATACTCCGAGGAATATCGCTGAGTTAAAAGAAAACATTCGCTGTACAGTATGCGAAATTGAGCTTTGTTGCTCTGTTTCGGCGTGTTATACAAAATACCATGGACATATTCCATGAGTGCGTGCAACTAAGTGGAAGACATCTAGTAGATATAATTTTCAACTAATGAAATCCGCATTATTGCTAATTATTTTTTAATAAAAATATTTTTCCTAAAATTAGTGACTTTTTTTAATTTAAGTTGAAAATCCCAACTCTGTCGTGAGACACCCTGTATTTAGCTACCTACAATAGAGTACGTTGAGTTGTTTCTATTATACAACATTATGTTGAACAAAAGTTTATAAGATTTCGTAATAATTTTGTTCCTGTAACTGTATAAGTGATCTAAAATTAGCAGGGATTTAATTTTACCATTTAAAGTATTCTACTATATGGCTACTGTTTAAAATGATCCGAAACATTTTTATTAGGTATAAGGAGTTTACTTTGAGTTTTGTATTTCTCCAATAAAATGTTATTCTATAGGTCACTATTGAATTTCAAACGAAATATATAGTGCCCTTGTTGGGTGAACACGCCTAGAATATTAGCAATTGACTACCAATATCGCCATCGATTGAACGTTTCTGCGAAATGTTCGGCGCCAGGGTTTAGTCATGTCAACGAATCTACACAATAAGGGATATTGTGACCCACACGAAATGTTACATTAGTAAAAGGACAGCAAAGTTTGAAATTGTCTGAAACTGCTCACTACGAACGAGAGCCTTTAAATTGTCGTGTGTCCTTTGCAATATTGGTTCTTACACCCTATGGTCCAAAGTCTAAAAGTTTATTCATTCACAGCATATAATAAAATAAATATGCAGTAGAACATGGTTATAGCGTAACTTTAAGGACAGACGATATTTTGATGTGATAACCGAGTGTGGTTTCGTTATTAACAAAAATTTACACGGTTAGAAATTACAAGACAAACAATTTGGGAAACACATTTAATGTTTCTTATCCGATCCTTTTTAAATAAAATGGGAAAAAGAGGGAACAGTTACCAACCCTAACCTAATCTAACCTAACATTTGTTACTTTTGCAGTATTTCAGTTCATCGTTACTATTTGATAACTAAATATTAATTCGATCTAGACCTTGCTAAACATAACAAAAGTACAAATTGACATATAAGTATTAGGTATGAAAAAACAATTTTGCGTGCGTATGTGATTGTGTAACGTCTAATCAGAAAAATTTGATAACAGCTAGATGATGTCCTAATACATGACTATGATATTTCTTATTGGTTATGACAATATATACAGTTTATTTTTTGCTGTATTACTTTCTTTAATAATGTTTGAGTTACCAGAAATATATGAAATTCGTCATCGTATACAATTCCTAGGAAATGTATAGAATTCCTAAAATCGCCGGGAAATTTGTGAAATAAATTATATTCGACACATTTCTTAGGAAACCTATACAATTCCTAAATAGCAATTGGTAATATATTACAGGAAATACTAAATAGGCAATAATACGGTAGGCTGTTTGGAGATGTACCCATATCCATTAGTGACGTTATTGTTTGGTTAGGGAGATTTATGACAAATAGGAGTTTCCTTAACGACTCTGCCAGGCTGGTATGTTAGATGTTAGATAATGTGACGAGGTTATCTTTGTTGCAGCACTCACGATGACCTTGAATTTTTAATATATTGTAAAGGTGATAATGCTGATCGTGTTCATATATATATGTTGGACGAGGAGATCATAATAAAGCATACTTTTCTAAGACATTATTGCAACATATCAGCCGGCAGGGGCATTAAAGAGACTCCAGTCTGTCATGAATCTACCTAAAACTTTTGGGTGTTTCATTCTCACCAGCCAATAATGCTGGTGAGCGGGCAGTCTCTCCTGACTATGCCGGCGGAAGACCCTCTTCAGCCTGCTTTCAGGAATGGTGGGAATGGGTGGGTGGTGGTTCGGGTGAGAAAGATGAGACGGACGAAATGAAGACAGAAGAGAATGAAAGATTATCTGTGGAATATTATTGCCCCAGCATTTGCCTAGGTGATCCAAGAAAACCACAGAAAAACTTTACCAAGGCAGACGCACCCGGAATCGAACCGGCGTCCTCCCGAATGCTAAGCAATGGTCTAAACTTCTAGGCCATGCCGCTCGGTTGAATCTACCTAGTAACCATACAATGACGTCACTATTGCATGTACATCTCCAAACCTAACCTAACCAAACAATAACGTCCAATGCATATCATGTGATGGCACTAAAATCGCGTAAACACAGATAACTCTGATTCTTAGTTTACTAACGTATTGTATTAATTTTATTCACGGAAAGTATTAGTTTTATACATTTCCTAGTAGAATATCGGAATTTCATATAATTCCTAGGAAATACGTACATTTCCCAAATAGCCTCAGAATTGTAAACAATTCCTAGATTTCCTACATTTCCGATAACATATGCACTTAGTAGGTAGGTAGATATATTGTAATCTTATATTTTTTCTTTTTTAATTATAGGTCGCTGCAGGATCATTAAGGAATGTTCGGTTAGTTGCGAGTTTGAACAAATAGTACAGATGTGGCGATGCAAGAAACATTAAACGAGACCGAATGTGCGGCCCTCCTGAAAGATGTCAAGTGGGGGGACCCAGGTCTGCTCACTTCGTTGTCCATTTTGGCACTAATCAACGTGATGGTGATTGTCGGTAATTGCCTGATCATCGCTGCCGTCTTCTGCTCTTCCAAATTACGTTCAGTTACTAATCTCTTTATTGTCTCGCTTGCTGTCGCCGATTTATTGGTCGGCATCGCCGTATTGCCCTTTTCTGCTACAAGGGAGATATTCGACGTAAGTATATTGTTTTACATTCTACTGATTTATTTTCCCATTATGTATATACTTCGGGTTGCATTTATATTCGGTGGTAACAGATTTATTTTTAGAAGAAATATACGAATACGAATTGCTTCTCTTACTTCCTTGATGTATCGTATGAACATTTGATTATCGACTCGTTAGAAATTTCTGTAATTCAAATATTCGGCTGATGAAGAGTTTTAATGTTCACTATTTATACGACAAATGTGTAATTGGTGTAAACGGCAATGTCCTTTGGCAATTTATCTTCTGTAAGCAGACTGTCGTGTCGCACCGCGCACCTTAAAATAAAAAGAACCGTTGTGCTCCTACGCATAAGAACGCCAGCTACTCGATTCCCTCGGGACTGGAGCAATTAATCATAAAGGAAAGTACAATCTTGAATGCTAGAGATTTGTGCCTCGTCGCTCAGAAAAATTGTCTAAGAGTTCGTGAAATGGTGAAACATTTTTCACATCTGATACGAATTCTGCGAAAATGGTAAAACGGTGGCTACGTAAAAGGTTTTCCTTTTCTTGTTCAAGTACCCGCACATTCAAAAAATGCCTTGATAAATCGAGGAGGCTTAACGAAAACCGATGCTGAATTCTAATGACACTGAACCAAGTTAAAATTCGTTTGTGTAAAGAAATTTTGTTGTGGTTCGTTGCCTATGCATATTGAAAAATGTGTAACAAGTTTGAATTAAAAAATTAGTCCTTGCGCCTCCACCAAAATTAACGAATACCCTTTAACAGTTACGATATGTATATGTATATTGTATGTTGATTTTTGTATTACACTATTAAAACTATAGTAACGCTTAAAATATTTACGGCTATCTATAAGATTGAAATACATTACAAAAATATAATAAAGTCTTAAAAATTTTGAATNGTATATCCTGCGAATAAAGAGCTCTT
Source organism: Agrilus planipennis (assembly GCF_000699045.2). NCBI lineage: Eukaryota > Metazoa > Arthropoda > Insecta > Coleoptera > Buprestidae > Agrilus > Agrilus planipennis. The sequence goes on along the minus strand of NW_020439039.1, from coordinate 594,313 downwards.
ACTATATTAAATGTGTATGTTTAGCTAAAAGCAAAACTGAAAAAACCATATGAAAAATGGAAATTATTTTTAAAAGGATAGATAACACAATAAAATTGCTTTTTAATTGACTCCCTCCGGCTCTTGAGGAGTATGCCGGCGTTATATAGGGATTAACCTTTGTACTAAAAGCGCGGACGATGATAAATCATATCCTGACTGACGCATATTCGCCTGTTTAACAAAATAAAGACTTCGGAATAATTCGATGATAATAATCTTAATAGGCCTCTGGATAATAGTCGGTTAGTTAGTATATGGTTAAACTATGAGCTTATCAACAACGCTCCTATATTCTGGTTAAACATAAGGTAAAGGTCTAGATGATGGCCCCCACCCCCGAAGAGGGTGAGAGTGGTGGGATCGAAAGAGGAGGTCTCCCCCACCACTGAACCATAAAACGTTCGTGGCGGTCTCATCCCCTTAAAAAGTTATGGGGGTTGGATGATGGCCACCCACCCCCGAGGGGGTGGGGGTAAAGGGGATCGAAAGAGGGTGGTCACCTGAGTAAAACCCCATAAAAAGTTTGCGGCGGTCTCACCCCATGAAAAGTTATGGGGGTTGAAAGTTGATTATTTTGACAATTTTCATACANGAATTTAAAAATCTCAAATTTAGTTTACTCTAAAATGTTTCTAGGTATTTAAGTTTTTCCTCTGACTCTTGCTTATGCTAACAGAATTAGATTTAAGATAAATTAATACGCATCGTATCTAGAGAGGATGGTAATATATTTAACTGTTACTTAGGATTTTAAAAATATTAGGGAATGGCACTCGTTGCAGCTCTTATTAACACTTCGCTGTCATACAAAGACTATTCATGATATCGTTTCAAACTCAATCCGTACATTTCCGATTAGGAACAGCTTTTGAAAATGTTAAATGATGTAAAATGTTAAATATACTTAAAAATGTAGGAATGAGATGCAAAGTGATAGGTATATACCATAGTACGTATAAAGAGTAACAGGCAGTTATATGTAGAACTTGAGCAGTGACGTAAAGAAATGGAAGAAAGTCAGACAGGCATGCAAACTGTCACCACTACCTTTTCATCTATATATTGAAGACGCAATAAACATCATTAAAGATAGGATAACGTTGGGGATAGAGGCAAAATATTAGTATAAATGTTTAGATTTTAGCATCCAGCAGGGAGGAGTTAGAAATAGCCTTAAATAAAATGGAAGCGATATTGGCAAAGCAATATGGTATGAAAATAAATACAAGTAAAACAAAAATATTGGTATATATAAGAAAGAGGGAATGTAATGATTGGCCATATAAAATTAAAAGAAGTCCCTGATTTTAGTTATCTAGAAATTAAGATAATTAAGGGCGGAACCGGCAATATTAGAGATACAAAAAAGGGGCAGGGTAAAGTCGAATAGCCTTTAACAACAAGAAGTCATTTTTATATTTTTTAAACGGTTAATTTAGAATTTATAAAAAAATTGAGGATGTAGATATGTCAGGAACACGAATCTATACGATTGTGAAACGTGGACGGTGGGCACGGCGGAAAAGAAAAGATTAGAAGCGTTCAAAATGTGGTGTTAGAGGTGAATGATGAGGATACCGTGGACAGAGAACGTTAGAAATGGTAAAGTATTAGAGAGAGTAGAAAAACAGTGGGCGTTATGAAAGTCGAATAGACGAGATAGGATGACAAGACACTTTCAGACAGGCTAGTGGGAGACATATTAGAAGCAGAAGCAGGAGTTAAGAGGAGTAGGGGTAGACCTAGATTAGATCGCTATTTGCAAACAGTTAAGGATGTGGGATGTTCTAGTATTAGAATAATGCGAGGATTAGTTCAGGATGAGAAAGAATGGAGACGTGTCCAACTAGTCTTAGTATGTATAACGATGGTGAAGAATATGATGACAGCGTTTTGTCTCCCAACTCCTTGAAATCCGTGAATTCATTAATAAAATTTGTAGGCGTTTTGCCCTTATCTTTATCAGTTATTTATTTCCATATTGAGATATCTGCAAATTAGATTTTCCATTGGCTGTTGCACCTATTGTAGTTAAATCAAAAATGAAATATTTATAATTTAATATTATATAAACATGCTTTTATGGAGCACCTTTAATGATTTATCGAGACTACCTATGGCGTGTGTTAATAAGGTCGAAATCGCAATCCACGTACGGTTGTTTCAACAAATTACTGACCATGAACTGATACATCGTTTTCAGATATTCTTTGTGCGCAAGTAGCTATATTTTATGTCAGCAGATAAAATGATAGAGTGGAAAATCATGTGAAATTCGTTTCGACAATTTGTTTGTTGCATTTTTAAAAAGCACGTTATTGATTGCGTATCCGAGTTAGCCAAGCTAATTCCCTAGTCAGTCGCAATCGACTGTTTCTGTTTGATTATTACGGACTGGTGCCGTCGTTTTCTCCATTCAATTTCAATTTCTTCCTAAATAATATAAACGTCACGTCAACCTGATCTCGTTGACGATCACGCACTTATTGCAATATTTCGTGCTTTATATGTACTTGTATGTATGTATACAGTTCCACACGACAACGTAAAAGATTTATTACAAAATAATTTTTATAGAATTTTGTTTGAGGACACTTCGGATTATTATTGAACCAGAAGCAAAATGGAAACGATACATAATTTCGCGGTCAGGTCAACTGATGCCGTTTTGACTTTTTGAATTACTTTGCAGACAATCTGTGAAGAATCTAAAAATACAGTGATACCTCGAGATACGAGTTTAATTCGTTCGGTAACCTTGCTCGTATGTCAATTTGCTCGTATCTCAAAGCAATTTCCCCATTGAAATTAATTGAAGTGCCATTAATCCATTCCAGCCCCAAAAATGCTACCCCAATTGTTTTTGTTACGTGTTTGTGAATAAGACATTCCCAAGATCTATTTTATTTCACTTGTTGAGATAACCTCCTCCACTTCTGGGGCTCTTCCTCGAAACCAATTTCATGCAGAAACCCCGAATGCTGCTGCGACTGCAACTCTTGTAATTCCTCGGTCGTCAGTTCCTGAGAGTGCTCCTCGAAGAGCTCGTTCATGTCTCTCTTATCCATCACCAGGCCCATGGATTTTCCCAGAGACACTCCATTGGCACTTAGGGTTCGAATCCTTCGAAGGTCCTTTCGGCTACAGACTTAAATCACAGCTTCTTCCATGCAGAGGTCAAGGTCCTCGTTGTAACACTCAGCCAGGCCTGATCAATAATTCTGAGGCATATCACGATGTTAAAGTGGTCCTTCCAGTATTCTCGAAGGGTGAGGTTTGTGTTCTCTGTCACCTTTGGTTCGGTGGGTGAGCAGGAGCTTTGTCGAGGACGAGAAGGGCTTGTATGGTTGTTTTCCTGCAGATATTTCTTAACAGAAAGGCCAAAAACCTCGTATCTCAAATGTCGCTCGTATTTCAAAGCAAAACTTCGCTAGCTCGACAGCTCGTATCTCAAATAACTCGTATCCCGAGGTACCACCGTATCTTGTTTTATGAAATGTAATGTCAAAATGTGATTTCATTTACAACTTCATGCAATTTGAACTGATTCAGGTCTGAAGGCCGCAGTCGGTTAGAAATGCTTCCTGACGTTGCCTTACCACGAGTGGCAAGCTTTTTCACATTTCTATCCATCTCCGATGCTGGATATGGAATTTCAACTGATTACCGCCTTTAGACTCGAATCAGAACAGAATCAGTTCAAATTGCATTTAGCCATAAATAAAACCACATTTGGGCATTACATTTCATTATATAAGATATTGTAAAATTATTAAGAGATCGCCTTTACACCATTAGCATAGTTTCTACACAGTAATCCAAAAGTAAACATATTTTTCTTTTACTAAACATAGCAACAGCACGTAAAAGTCAGTTGTAGTGAAAAAGTACGATAGGCATAACTTACGTCAGCAAATTGTAGGTAACAGCGTTTTATGTGTAGTCAATAAGATGAGGCAAAGATTAGGGCGAACGTAGGTTGCAGTTACCTCAGTATGGTGTACAGCGTACGTTACGATTTATTTGCCCGTCGATATACAGTATCGTATGCATGTCTTTAAATAATTGGTCCACACGCAATGTCAATAACGTTACTATGGTTACGTGATTTCCAACACTCAGTTAATTGAGAGATATTGCTACTAAATGTTTTATACATCTGTTACATTATAGAATTCAGTAAATTAGTAGATATTTGACCATTTCCATTTCTACTGATTAGTCTTATCTTACTGAACCTCATTCTCATTTTATCTTTGTACATGATACGTGGTCTGTTCAAAAAGTATCGCGTATTTTGTGTTTTTTCATTTATTCATGAATATTTATTTTGCCCCTCCAAAATAATCCCCACCAGATATTATACACTTGTGCCAACGTTTCTTCCAATCCTCGAAACACTTCAAAAAATCATTTTTTGTGGTCTCCTTCGGGAACAGAGGTCATATCTGGGGAATACGGCGGTTGCGACATTATTAGCGTGTTGTTTTTGACCCAAAATTTGCGCACAAGCAACGATGTTTGAGCAGTGATGTTATCATGGTGCGAAAGTCAATTTGTGTTCTTCCACAAATCCGGGCGTTTCTGGCGGACTGCTTCACGCAAATTGCTCATAACTTGCAGGTGAAATTCCTTATTGGCCGTTCTACCCTGTGGCAAGAACTCATGATGCACCACGCCCATGCAATCGAAGAAAACTGTAATCAAAACCTTCACATTCGACCTAACTCGGCATCCCTTTTTCGGTCTAGGCTCGTGCGGCAACTTCCATTGGAATGATTGAACTTTGGCTTCCACGTGATAACCATAAACCTATGATTCGTCCACGGTTATCATCCTCTGGTCTTTACGGACAGAGTCCAACAGCTCATTAGTAATGTTAATGCGGTGCTGTCTTTGGTCGAAATTGAGCAATTCTGAATTTTGGCAGGAGCCAATCGATATGTTTAGGTCCACAGCAATTTCTCTAACGGTGATTCGACGATTGACCAATATTATTTTCTCCACTTCATCAATGTTTTCGTCTGCTGTTGATGAGCTCGGGCGTCCGGCACGCTCTTCGTTATTCATATCTTCTTGGACCTCTTAAAACATTGTGTACCATCAATAAACGTTGCTTCGGTGCAAGGTAGCTTCACTATATACCAGTCAAAATTCGGGATGCGTCCGCGCACTTAGTTTCGTTTTTCACACAAATTTTGATACAGATTCTTGATCCATTTTTTGAGATAGACAAAAATCGAAGACGAGCAAAAACACGGGCAAGCAAAGCAGCTGTTAAAAAATAACTGGCCGAACTTGTCGGTATAAGTGGGAGACATGAGTACCAACATAACGCCACAAAAAAAATCGAAAATCCAATATCCGTAACGCGCGGAAATTCAAAATTAGCGATACTTTTTGAACAGACCTCTTATTAGCGGTTAATATCCACTACAGCGGTCCTCGTTTTACAGAATTCTGTTTTAGGCACAGGCAACATTTTCGTACCTTCATTCCTCGTATAATATAGTATATGTACAGGCAGTATAATATTTATGTTTTGTATGAACCTGATTGATGAAACGTGGTCCTTGGATGGTTTGAACGGGCTTGAAAGGTCCGAAAACGGATAACATTAATAAATATTTGGTTAGAAGCTTGCCAATATTGCCAGGTGTGGATAGCGTTCTTGGTTTACGTTAACAAGAACTTTCAGTACACCTTTCCTTGGCCTTAATAAAATTAGTAAAAACAAAAATATAATATACTCGACAAATGTCAGGAAATAAGGGATGATAAGATAATCGAAGCTGGGTACTTAGGTAACGAATCCATAGTTGATGGATAGGATACGAAATCTGTCTTTTACATTAAAGCGTTCTTAATTTCTGGGTATTTTTCAATTTGTTAATTTCAGAATAAATGCGAACTTAATCGATGTTCTAAACATTTAAGCAATTGTACTTCTTGTTCTCATTTTTCGTGTAGTTTAAAAGGCACTGTTTTGTAACTATAATATCTGTATTTTTTAGTTAGTTTCTATTTTCCCCATTTTTTTGAGATGTCATTGTATAAATCAAAATAAAGTTGGGCACCAAAGATAATGCAATACCACCACTAACACCTACATTTCGCTTGTAATGCATTAGGCTTTCTCAGGGTAAACCTTTTTTACATATAGATAGAGACTCTTTGTCCTTCGTTTTATTTGATTGAGCAGATTGTCTATGCTATTTCTAGTTTACGTACCATAATATCTAGTTTATATTTGGCAAGAATTTTGATTTAAAATTCGCAATACCTTTTGAACGTTAAGCAGCTTAATTTATTCATAGAAGGCGATTTGATGTCTATTTCATTTTTGATTTTATTGACAGTTATCAATGCTATAAAATAGTGCAATTTTTCCGACTGTAGGCGACGTAAAAACGACATAAAAGTCAGGAATTACTGGAATCCCTTTTAGTCGAGGAATATAAAAGTTATATAGGTAACACTTGCGTCTTGTATTCTAAAATAAATAGGATAATGTAATTTAGCCCCTCGTCCTTGTGCAATTATTTATATCCGTTCTCTGAAATCTTATTTTATTCGCACAGGTTTCGTGACTAGCTTGTAACGAAGTTTTCTACCTGTACCAATGTTTTTTTTATCTTTTCCAATGTCCTAACGTAATCACTACATCTAAACTAACACACTGAAGATATCCACCTACACAGATTCAAAAGGCAAACTTGATTCAGGGTTATTTCTTCTTTTACTTCTTATCATCTAGTACACAAAAAAAATATGGAAAATGAACAAACTCCTACAACGTTCTGTAAGACTTCTTTGTTCTTTGTCTAAAAGAGAACTGAATACCTGACGACGTCTGTTAAGAATTTTTGCGATATACCTTCTTGTCAATGTAATCTTATTCTGTCATTTTCTGTTATGAACTACAATAGGTCTCTCGCTTGAACGTAAACAGTACACTGAATAAAGTGATAACCGCCCGCTAAATTTTTTTTTACTTCACTTAGAAGTCTCTTAAAAATGTTACTTATTGTTCTCTTTGTTTTACTGTAAAAAACATTTTTGGGTTGTGTTTGTACAAAAAAGAGCTAATCGTACAAATACAATCTGATTTTTTTTAAAAGGCTTGATTTCGTCAATTCTTTCAAATTAAAAGCTGATAGCACCGTAACCTTTGTCTATTCTGATTTCTCAAAAGCAAAAATGTACTGCATTAATTAAAGCACTTTTTTTATTATCTATTGTTAATCCCTCTTAAAAATCTAAAAGTTACAAATTTTAACTTGAGTTGATTTCCTCAACATATGGTAATTGCTGGTGTTAGCGAATACAAAGGCTTGTACTGATTTTCAGAAGTTTTTCATTAAATTAATCTTATTTTCTGGTAACTTTAAATTTCAGTATTAACAAACTAACTTCAAAAGGACAAACATCGAGAACAAAGTTGCGAAGGACTTCCAATTAAGCAAAAATTTAGCGTAGGAAGTATTTGTTTTTGTAGAAATTGTTTTTTAGAAAATGAATGTTATAAATGAATTGACTCTCTAAATAAAATTTGCAATAAATCCTTCATCGAAATCAGTTATTTGTAGGCATTTCATTTTATTGAAATATTCTAAATTCTATGTTACTGGAAGACTGGAAAGATCTTCAAGTTAATAAAGCAGTGGAGTAGCGTGAATTTCTGCCACCCGGGGCCGTCTAAATTTGATGCTCTTTCCTATTTTCGCAATTATGTATGACCTTTTATTTAAATCAGTGGGGATTGCAGTGAAAAGGTGTAGGTAAATTATATTTTTAATTTAATCATTCAGGAGATATGTACTGTTTATAATAATGTCACTTATTTAAACTCCTTCTCCACACTACTATTACTTTTATTTAACAATTTACTTTCTAAATAACACTTCTGTTATTAATTAGTTAATAATCAACACTATAAAAACACTTATCACTTCTTCACTTCTAACAAGATTCAAAAAAATTAGTTCTCACTATTAATTCATTCATCTAAGTGCAAAAGATTTCAATCACAGACGCATCATGTTCCATAAAAAATAAAGGTAATAAAGTGTCTATTTAAGAAATAATTAGATAATTGTTAATGAAAATTTAAAAAATTCCGAATAACTTGCAAATGGTGGACAAATACATATATGTAGTTTATATTTTGATTTTAATTTTTCTAAGGCGACTTTTATCTGTATGTGTATATTACACAACTGAACTAATTAGTAACAGAACTAAGGACCAATATCTCCACACTAAATATTATTTTCTTGTTAAGGTACCTTTCCATACCAATGAGAATCAACAAAATGCAATACAGTAAAAGTTCCTTATTCACGGTTTCCTTATTCGCGTTTTTATTATTCGCGGATGCAATCGGTAAACAGAAAAGGATTCGGTGTCATTTATTATGGGAATTGACCGCAATAGACCGCTCGTGCCTAGTGTGAATTTTTCCGAAAACATGGATTTCTATTCTAAACATTTTGATGTAACACTGCGAGATAAATATGTGATTTTTTGTATACTAACAGATAAACGATATGGTCATTAAAAGCTTTTATAAGTGCTTAAAGTTGATGCTTCTTGTAGTACACGTACTTTCAATAGAAATAAAAAAATTTAAAAATGGCCCTCGACGGGCTTTAGACAAAAGCTTTATCTATCTTACTACAAAATTTTAAACCTCTATTCCAAACATTAAACTCATAATATCTATAACCGATAAGCATGTACGCGTGTACTACTGAATCCCCTTAATGTATCGACATCTTTTGAGTATGTACAGGTGGTACGTGCCGAGGCGACTTGCATAAAAGATGTAACCGAATACACTAATTCAAAATTCAAAACAAGAAAAAATCACTAAATTTTTTAAATCCTTGTCTAAAAGTGATAAATTAATTTTATTCTGATACATATTGGTTTTATTTTGGGACCTTAGAACGTATCAACTATAATTCCATACTGATTACCATTCCATATCGCGAATAAGAGCTTTTGCTGTATAAGAACATAGATCCATGGTATGACGGTATAACTATGAAACGGGCCGAAGGGTTGCAGTTTAGTAAGATTCCGACGAAACGTCTGGACCTAGAAATTCACATAGACCGCGGCCCTTAATCCCGAATCACAATTCTACCGAAGTTTGCTTCTTTAGGGGCTGAAGAAAACTATTCTAAAGAAGATAAAGTTTGTCACCGAAAAGTATTTCGGACATTTACTGTTGTAATTTGGAGGTAGGATTTGAACTATGTATTATTTATCTACAGTTCAGTACAGCCGAAGTTTCCAGTCTTCATAATTTGAATGAATGAGAAATCGATTTATTTAAGTTTTTTATTAGAATTTAAGGGAAAGCAAATTGAAGTTTTGGCGCTATAAACTCGTGAGCCACTTCTTCATGTTGAAACTAATCTAGGGAAAACTCACTAAGGCGCATAAAAACATAAGACAAAAAAAGGAAGATTAAGTACTCGAGCTACTATTCTGTAGCCTGGCTTATTAAAACATTGTCTAAATCTAAAGGAACAACAACCCCTGATACATTAAAACCCCCGTAACAAAAGACGCTTGTTATAGGCATGTATGCCTCCATACACACACGTTATGGTCTCGGTTCAATACCTTTAATCGCACTGCATGTACTTATGTCTAAGTGTATAGGGGATATATACACATAGTCATACATATACATAAGCACTTGGTACAGCAGCAAAAGCGATATTCGTAGTACCTATCGTCATCGTGTGGTAGGAACCCTCTCGAAAAGAAAATCCCCACAATTCATATGTACAGTTCTGACAGTACGACATGGCAGCGTTTACCTGGAAGTGCGTTACTAATACTCTGTTATACCTAACGGTTGCTACTAGACCTTCTACTGGTTGTTCCTTAACTTTAACTCGAATTTCTTAATTTATCTATCTCTNATTTAAATAATGTTTTATATAACTTTCTCAATATTTTTATGTATTTTTCATTAGTTTTACCTTTGAATATTGTTTAAGAATGACTATATAAATATTTTTATGCCTAGAAATGTATAAAAATTGGCATATTTATTAACTTTGAACCCCTATAACCTTTTATGTGGGTGAGACCGCCACAAACTTTTTATGGTACAGTGGTGGGGGAGACCTCTTCTTTTGATCCCCCCATCATCTAGACCTTTACCAAACATAAGTAAGGGCGAAAAACATGATAGATACTAAATTATCATCATCATCATCATCATCATAATAAGATCGTCAGTCCTAAGACTGGTTGGACCCGCATCTCTACTTTTTCCCATCCTGAGCTAATCTTCGTATTTCCCCAAAACTAGAACAACCCACATTTTTAACTATTTGCAAACACTAACCTAATCTAGGTCAACTTCTATTCCTGTTTCTGCCTCTAATATGTCTCTGACTAGACCTTCATGCCTGAGAAGGTGTCCTACCAACCTATCTCGCATATTTCTTATTGACTTTTATAGGGTCTTCTAAGCTCCTAATCCTCCTATTTATAACCTTTCTATCCACGCTATTCTCAACATTCGCCTGTAACACCACATTTCAACCACTTCTAATCTTTTCTTTTTTCTTTTCGCCGAGCCCACCGTCCATGTTTCGCACCCGTACAGCGCCGCTGTCCAAACATACACCGTTACCAATCTTAAATTAACCGTTCTCGAGCATGAAGTGACTTCTGTTTATTGAAGGTGATTCGACCCAGCGCTGTCCTCTGATTTATATCCCTACTACTCCTTCCGTCCTGACTTACCCGACTTCGTAGATACCTAAAATCAGCCAATTCATCTAATTTTTCGTCTCCTCTCTTTATATTCGCTATTTCCCTTTGCTAGATGTTTGAAATATAAATGTAGATTTAAGAGCCTATTAGTTTTGAATATTAAGTTATAAAAAGTATCTTAGTTTAACAAATATGTGAGTTAATCTTGATGATTCTACATTCGTATCATATGTTGCTCAACTACGTACACCGTTCTTTTAAAGCATATCAGTGACTGAGCCGGTTCCGACATACAAAATAAGAAACAAGAAGAACATTAGTGATATTGTAGTCGAGATCTTTACATTAACATTTACAAAATTAGCTTAACTCTGTCAAAACGTATACAAAGTAGCTACTTGATGAAATTATAAAACTTGCTATTTAATTTAAGCAAATTGGGGGGAAACAAGAAGCGCTCAAAGTTGTTTGTTTAAAGGCCAATGTAGAATAATCGCATTTGCAACCTCTGCAATTCGGAACTATTTATTACCTCATACACGTGCAACCGTACGTATTCGGAATATTTATATCATCGTCGCGAATTGCCTTGGAATTTAGTAATGATTTCTGTACATAATACGTGCTTTGGATTAACATACTGATTTGTGTAGTACTTGTTAGACAATCATTGACATTTTAATTGGAATCGCGGGAAGAATGTACCTAATTTAGATACAATGTGGAAACGAATGTTGATGTTTCATAAAACATTCGTTTATTATTTAGTTTGTACTAATGAAAAATCCCCAATGGTGCATATGTAACGATAAAATAAAGCAGTCGTTTACTTTATTAGGTATACAAGCTTAAATCCGCTGTTTGTTTTTTAAGAAAAACACCTTTTTTTTATAAAAAGCAAAATTAAATTTATTCAAAATACTGTCCAGTGTTTTCGATACAATTCTTCCATCTTTCGGGTAATTTGTGGATTCCACGCCAATTTCGGACGTCGTCGTATGAATCGAAGTGCTGCTCAGCGAGCGAGTGGCCTATCGAGGCATACAAATGATACTCGGAAGGGGCCAGGTTTGCCGAATAAGCGGGGTGGGGTAGCACCCCCCAGTTAAGCGTCTTTAAATAGTTTTGGACTTTTTTTGACGTGTGGGACGGAGCATTGTCATGGAGGAAAATCAGCTTTTCATGTCTTTGGTCATATTCGGGCCTTTTTTCACGCAGAGCACGGTGCAATTTGATCAGTTGTTGGTGGTAACGGTGGGCATCGACAGTTTCACCACGTTTCAACAGGTCTTAGTGGATAGTACCCCGCTGATCCCACCAAACGCACAGCATCGTCTTCCGTCCGACGCGAATTAATCTTGGGAATGATGTTGTTGGTTGGCCGGGATCAACCCACGACTTTCTTCGTTTAGGTTTCTCAAAATATATCCACTTTTCATCGCCAGTCACAATCCGATGCAAAAACATCTTTCTTTTGTGTCTGGCAAGTAAGATTTCGCATGTGTTTTGGCGTCGCTCCATCTGCCTATCGTTCAATTCATGGAGTACCCATTTTCCGATCTTTTGAACCTTACTCATAGCATGTAGACGCATGGAAATGGCTTGTTGAGAAATACCTAATTGCTCGGCAACCATTTTCTGCGATTGGGTATCGTCCTCGTCAAAAAGAGTCTTCAATTCGTGGTCCTCAAATTTCCTGGGCCGATTTTCACGCTCCTTGTCGCTCAAATCGAAATTGCCATTTTTGAGTTGACGAAACCAATCTCGGCACGTTGTTTCCGATAAAGCATTGTCACCGTATACCTCCACAAGCATTCGATGCGATTCAGCGGCTGATTTCTTCAAATTGAAGTAGAAAAGTAAGCTTCCCGCAAATCCTTTTTTTCTGGCACAAAACTAGACATGATTACTGAAGAGAAAAAGTATGTTTTTGTATGAAACTGATGATGATGTGAACTGATTATTGTTGACAGATGTCGTACTCATAAAAAAACAATATGACGTGTAGATATCAGCTTGATATGCTCACTGACGCCATATATGAGCAAACAGCGGATTTCAGCTTGTACACCTGGTATATAGTGGGCGTGAATTTATTACAGTACCAATCGGTAATTGCGATCTGTGGTGGAACTTTGGTTAGGTAAGAGATTAAAGCAAGCAGAACTTTAACGACAGTTTCCTTTACTAAACAACATTCTAGGCAAATTATTAAAAATTGAACAGTTGCTTTACAGATATTTTTTAATGATGGTAAGGTTTTCGATTTCTTTTCAAGTAACCCACGCAATTTAGACCAAGAGCTGACAAGAATATTGACGTTTCCTCGCAATCTTTCTGGCTACTGAAACTTTAGAATTCACAGCACGGCCGATGAAATATAAGTTAGGTACCTTAGGCACAATTGTAATAACTCTTCCACAAACTGTCTGGAAGTTTCACACGAAGGTAGAAGTTAGCACTTTGAACTCCGCAAACCTCCCTGACAAATACTATACCTACTGAGAATGTTATTTATACCTACATATATGTACATAAAACGCATTTAACTGTTGAGGCACCTCGGATCTAGTATTTTGTTGATACCGAGTATTATAAATTACGTATATTTAATACAGCATTTTTTTTTTATTTTCAAGTAGTGCTATTGCAACATCATCGTAATTATTAGGAATTTTTAATTACAGTTTAGAAATACAGATTGGTTTGTTAGCAAATGGAGTTAGTAGTTTTGTTGTAATGAATATAACTTCGAAACATAATCAGAAAGTGGAAAGCAGGAAAAATTGATTATTTTTGCAATGAATTTGTAGTCTTTTTGTCAACTCGCCCAATTTTCATTATATATGCCTCTCACCTAATTGTATGTACGTATCTATTTTTCGGTTTTACTTCTTTTGTATTCTTTATGCATGTCTTTATAATCTCTATCTTCAATTTTTGGTATTCATGTACATCAGTTTGCACTTTTCTGTCTTCTACATATTTACAACAGCGTTCTTTTCTGGATTTTACCGATTTTTATGCCTATATTTACGATCACTGTCGCTGGTATTCCTTGCTCTCAACAACATCAATATAAATCCCCATAATCGGTTATCCTGATACTTTTCACAGTTATTATATAAAAACCATATAACCTGAAATTTCGAATCAATTACTTACTCTAAATTTAAGCAGGGATCCCATTTTTATTAATAAACACAATCCTTTTTAATGTGTCGAACCCAATCTAAACATCCAAAAATTCTAGAGTACAGAAGCGCGCAAGTTCAGTTATTGATAAAACCGTTATTATTTTCATGTTTTCCAAACAATTAGCACCAATTTTACGAAATAAATATCAATTTAATGCAATTAATCTCAAACAGATCACATATATGCATACGCGTATAAATTTACATTTAACCTATGGTAGTAGAATTAGAACGCTGTCACTGGACTATCATGTTTATAATACAATACTTAAGAGTAAACTAAGGATATTTCACAAAAAAAAAACAAATTACTTAATTTTTAAATTTACTACAACTAGGGTAATTTGATTCTTTGTGAATAAATTACAGCAATCACGTTGTGTTTACCTGTTAACTTTATTTTAGCTGCATATTTATGTAGTTTACAAATTTTAAAATTACGTAATTTGGTTCTTTGTGAAACTTTCCTAACTTACTCCAGACTTTCTGCTCCTGACGAAACCATAAAAACATGCGAAAATTTGAGAATTGAAAATAAATGAGTAGGTATTATAAAACAAACCGAATATTTTCTTCTATATACCTATATTTATTTATGTGCACTACCCATGTAAGAACTGTCAGAGTTGACGATCGGGTGAACTTTGAACCAACATTGGGTTGCCCAACTTTGGCTGAACGGAGTTCATCCAAGGTTGTATCAAGTTAGGCATACAATATTTGCACATTCATGCATAACACAAAACAGCAATTTACATTTAAAGTACCTACCTATATCACTTTTATTACATTAGATTTTCATCATTACTAATTCATTTTTTATTTGCGTTTATGATTATTGGTGACGAGTATTTTTTTAATGGCGTTTTCCATTTTTTCTTAATGGAAAATTGAAATTTGAACAGCTTCATCGGCAATAATACCACTCCATTCCCAGGATGATGATTAGTCAGCAGAAAACGAAATTTTCACGCGTTCGCAGATAATTTTGTCACTACATTAAACTCGCTTGGAGATGGATGAGTTACAGTCATTATCTCTGTGACAAAGCAAACAAAAGTGAATCGCAGAATAAAGACGGAATGAATCGCTAATGGCATTCCAATCGATTAAGGCTTATAAGAGTCAGGACGTTCTTTTGCCTAAAGTGGCTGGCTAGCTAGCTCGCTTTCGAGCTACATACAAAGCTGCCTCAATCGCCGTTCGTGATCATCCCACTAAATAGATTATCAGCGTTGCCGTGCAAAAACAGGAAATTGGAAAGTTTAGTTTTTTACCAATTACACCGAAAATCTCGAAAGAAGAGAACAATGTTAAGTTCAAAAAGTCTACTTGGTTAATCTAGGAGTGTACTTTTTATCTTGTAATAAAAAGTTAACTGTAACAGCTGTAAATTGCTTTTCACGTTTGTTGAAGTACCCACGAACTTCTTGACGAAGTTTTGGTATAGTTTTAATTAGAAGATGCATACCTGCTTTTTGGATACTAGATTACAAATATGTCACACTCCAACTCTAAAAATCGTTCCTAAAAGCGTCCGTGTAGAAGACGGGCTTAATATTCACCTAACGATACCATGTGAGCAGTTTCGCTAATTATAAACGTAATATACTTTACGATGGATGCGATAGCCTATAGTAATTAATTGACTCATCAACATAAGGTCGTCAGTCCTAAGACTGGTTGGACACGTATCTCCACTCATTCCTATCCTGACCTAATCTTTGTATTTCCTTAAAACTAGAACAACCCACATCCTTAACTATTTGCTAACAGTAATCTAATCTAGGTCTACCTCTACTCCTCCTAACTCCCACTTCTGCCTCCAATATGTCTCTGGCTAGATCGTCATGCCTGAGAAGGTGTTCTACAAATCTATCTTCCTATTTCTTATTGACTTGCATAGAGTCCTCTGTTCTCCTATTCTTTCTAGTACCTCTCCATTTCTAACCTTCTCGATCCACGGTATCCTCATCATTCGCCTGTAACACCACATTTCGAACACTTCTAACCTTTTCTTTTCCGCCGCGCCCACTGTCCATGTTTCGCATCCATACCGCGCCGCTCTCCAAACATACATCTTTAACAATACTTTTATATCCCTACTACTCCTTCCGTCCTGACTTATCGAACTTCCTAGATATCAAAAATGAGCCACTCCTTAAAATTTTTCGCTCTTTCCCTACTTTTTATTATAATTGACTAACGGACCTGTTAACAAAGTATTCTATTTTTGGCTCTTAGGTGAGAATAACTATAGGGACTTCATTTTTTTGATTGTCGCCATTCAAAATAATAATTATTTGAAATACCGAGAATGTTTGTAAAAATTTACTTGAATGTTTGTGGAATCATTACTACAAAAGCAACAGAAACTATACACAAACTACAATAGTGACTAGTTATACTTCATTTTTTGATTAACTTTTTACATCTGAATAACTATACGTATAGTGGTACGTAATTGCTCATAGGGATTGGTTTTCTGTCCTAGAATACTCGGTTTTTGTGAGATATTAAAACGGGAATGAAATCAAAACGTGGTTATTAATCCCATCTCAAAGTTTAATTGAACTATAAGTAGAGAGAGCAGATAGCGCATTAACGTTAAAGTGGATGCTCCATGCACTTTGCTTAGTTTGTCGTATTAGAAATGCACATTAGCAGAACCGCCAGACAGACCGCTTCCTCAATTATATTTAATAACCTGTTATACGAAGCCTGCGATGTGGTGACATCTGGTTTTCACAACGGGACATACGTACATATTACTAAAGGATTCATCGTGCTCCTAGCCAGATATAAATACAATGCGTTCAATTGTCCCTTCCCTCAATTGAATTTTCATTTTGTCTAATTTCAAATCGTCATGAGCGCGCAACTGAGCACTAAATAAGACTTTTAAACTTCAAAATGTTCCATTCAGTCGCGTGGACAACATTCTTAGGACCACTTCTTCCTGGGATGGTAGACCGAAATCTTATCATCATCATAAGGTCGTCAGTTCTAAGACTGGTTGGACACGCACCTCTACTTTTTCTTATCCTGAGCTAAACTTCGCATTTCCGTAAAACTAAACCAACTCACATCCTTAACTATTTGCGAACAGTAATCTAACCTAGGTCTATCTCTACCCCTCCTAACTCCTGTTTCTGCCTCTAATATGTCTCTGACTAGACCTTCATGATATCCATTATGTGTGCTTTAATAAATAAGAGTTACCCATGTGTCTACTAAGAAAGTGATAGATAGTAACCAGTATCTACGTCAGTGATGTTCGCAACAATCTAGACGACTTTTATCATCGAATGCATCAGCTCTTTCATAACATTCGTCTATTTCTTCCGCATTTTGGCGTCCAATGGAGCAATAAAAGATAATTTTTCCGGTGCGTTGGTGGTTATATTTACACACTTAGATATAATACATAATTTTATTGTTTGTCGTATCGAAAAAAATCCAAAGCAGCTTTTTCCGTGAGGTACATCGTGACTCTAAAACGTCGAGTTGATTTCTTCTCCATTTATATGAACGATCACCAAAAAAGCTTGAATTTGCTTGTGAGATAACTACCCGTTTACAATAATCCTTAAAGCCATGTAGATCATGTAAAGATCGAATATTCATTGGGTTTATAGTTATTTAGGATACTGAATTCCAATAATAATACCTACGGCGTCTTTCATTTATCGATCACGATTGTAAATATTTCAAATTAAATTGGATATATGTTATACCTACTCCTATATGGTCAGTTGGTATACCAAAGAATTCTCTGCTATTACGCTACCGACTATATTTATTTTCTCTCCCCTGGAAGACACCGTGTCCATAATATTAGTAATTTTTTTTAATAACTATAACTTAATTCTGCTTAAAAACTTAAACCTGTGACGTAAAATTCATCATACGAAATACCTACATTATAGGGTGCTTAAAAATCAGCATTTAGAAATAAATATTTCATCTGGAATAATAATAAATACTAATTTTGATACTTTTTAAAATTTTTATATCCCCAAAGGTTAAAGCGGACTCGGAGATTCCAAGAATTTTTATATCTATAGAATAGCCTTTGTGTATAGACTGTGCAGCTTTATTAGTCTACATAATTTTCCACGATTTCTTTTTAGTCTTTTTAATATACGACTTCCTTTTTGCAACGTCGGGTATTCACCTTGTTTAAAGGAATTCTTTATTTATTCTAAAACAAAAGTTCTTTCTGAGAAAAAATCCTATCCAGAAAGAAGACAAATCTCCACCATCTCCATGTGAATAGCCGATAGAAAATACGATGTAGTTATATTCCTACATTTTACAAAATATATCGTAGCAAATATGCTGTTGACATTATACAACCATTCGAGGAAACTGTCACATTTATACCAAATTCAAATATTTTTCGTCTACATACGAGGTCTGTTCAAAAAGTATCGCGAATTTTGAAATTTCGCGGATATATACCGACAAGTTCGGCCATGTTAAATCTTCAGTTAATTTTTAACAGCTGCTTTGCTTGCCCGTAGTTTGGCTCGTCTTCGATTTTTGTCTATTCCAAAAAATGGATCAAAGAATCTGTATCAAATTTTGTGTGAAAAACGAAATTAAGTGCGCGGACGCATTCCGAATATTGACTGTGGCATATGGTGAAGCTACCTTGCACCGAAGCAACGTTTATCGGTGGTACAAAATGTTCTCAGAGGGCCGAGAAGATGTGAACGATGAAGAGCGTGGCGGACGCCCGAGCACGTCAACAACAGATGAAAACATTGATGAAATGAAAAAAATAGTATTGGCCCATCGTGGAATCACCGTTGGAGCAATCTACCAAAAACGCCCGGATTTGTGGAAGAACAAAAATTGGCTTTTGCAGAATGATAACGCTCCTACTCACATCGTTGCTTGTGTGCTAATTTTTGAACAAAACAACACACTAATAACGCCGCAGCCTCTGTACTTCCTAGATCTGCCCCCTGTGACTTTGTCTTGTTCTTGAAACTAAAGAGACCCATGAAAGGACGACACTACGCTACTATTGAGGAGATAAAGACGGCATCGAAGGAGGAACAGAACAAGATCACAGAAAAAGGATTTTTTTTGAAGTGCTTCGAGGATTGGAAAAAACGTTGGCACAAGTGTACTTATAATGTCTGGTTGGGATTACTTTGAATAGGATAAAATAGATATGCATGAATAAATACATAATTTTTGAAAACAGAAATCGATAATGGATTTATGAAAGAATTTTAAACATTGTCAATTAAAGTTATACTTATGTACTTACATATAAAAAGTATTTCATAACCTGGAAATACGTTACATGTAGGTTTACCTGTAAAGCAAACCAAAGGATCCGTATGGAATTTGTTCGCGTTGTGCATTATTCTATAGTCCAAATTCACTTTCATAAAACATTGTAACTACCTAAAATCGAAAATAGAAATTAATCTGATTAAACCCTTTATTAGTTTTTTATTTTAAAAACGCATTCAGATATCTCGTGAAATATAACTTATTAATTGAAATCACACCGAGGAAACCACTTTTCATTTCATAATGCTTTGCTGTTAATGGTTATATTCATTTTAATGAAAAGTGATTTGGGAGATATCAATCAAAACCGTAAAATTAGGTGTTCATTATATCAATCAATTCCTGACTACCCTTTTAGCACCATGTGAGTGAAATTTGGCGAATCATTAAAATGCTTATTTGGTTATCTGTTTGGTATGTTATTTATAGTGTTACGATTCAGCTAAATACAGGCAGTTTATATAGTGCCTTCCGTAGAAACTTCGATATCTCATTTAGGGACAGAACTTCGGAAAGCTTCCGAGTGGAATTCTACTCTATTAGGGCAATTAATAAGATGGATATGTGTTTAGTTATTTATGATCTAACGCACTTATTTTTGTCATGTTAAAGGAGATATTTTCCATACAAATTTTGAATCTTCTTTACCGCTTCTTGTAGGCTAACGTGAAAAATAAAAAGACGATAACAATACGTATTTCATCACTTATATTACACCAATTTTAAGTCAATAGAATCGCTAATTACTTCATATAGTGATAAATCAGTCAATGAGGAAGAAGCCAGTCTTCATTTGCTTTAAATTTGACTTCGATCTTTTCAGATATGGATATTCGGAGATACATGGTGCAGCATGTGGTTGGCATTGGATGTATGGATGTGCACCGCTTCTATATTAAACCTTTGTGCTATTTCTTTGGATCGGTACGTGGCTGTGACACGACCGATTACCTATCCGAACATCATGTCTACGTCCAGAGCCAAACTGTTGATCGCAGGACTTTGGATACTCAGCTTTGTCATTTGTTTTCCTCCACTGGTTGGATGGAAAGATAAAAAGGTAAATATTAAAGCTATCGCATTTAAGTGAAATTACAGATAATCTCGATTTATATCAAGATATTTTAACTATATTGGGGTGTTATGTATATGTCTTTTATTTTTAAAACCATCGCCCGCATGCTAATATGTTAGCTCCTTGTGCTATATTCGCTAAGCTTCCCAGTTTCTGTAAATTGTTTTAATAAGTAATCTAAAGCAACAACAGTGGCAGTTAGAGAGCTGACGCGCAAAAAAAATCATGTCGTCTCAACCTTATGCCGTCTGGTACAGCTTTTTATCATATCATTTAGAGCTTTTTTTTAATATGATACATAGGCGGAATCTGGGCAAATTTCGGAAAAATCGAAAAATATATAGGTCTTACTACTTGGTTTTGACAATACAATTTACTTAAAATACTTCACATTCCGATAAAAATAGTGGCAGAAAAAATGCATTTATAAACAAAACACAAGAAAGTAAACTCTATCAGGAACTAACGATCTAATATGGTCTGACCAACATTTTTGTCACTATTGTTTCTGGAATATGGTGTATTTTAAATAAGTTATATCATAAGTTTATCGGAACTTAACAAAATCATTTCTCATCTTTTTGAAAATTAACATATCGGAATAATAAAACAAGTCATAAAAATTTATTATTTTTATATGCTGGCTGAACTTAGCCGTTTTTAAAACACAATTTAAACGTACATACTTGTTGCAAAGCTGTTTGTTGTGCAGGTACCTGCTCCGGTTTTCAACAATCCCTAACATTTTGAATCCATAACATTATGAACGTATTGTTATCAACCGTTTATGTTTATGAAGTATTAGCGATAGTGCAGCATTATAACCGGCAAAATTTAGTTAATAATAATATTGTCCCTATGCAAATAACTTTATTATAGTTTAGGGCTTAAATCTATTTCTAGTTTTTCATGTGTTGATATATCCAAATTTTTGTCTCTTAGTAGTTTCCTATTTTACTCTAAAGACGTCCAGGACTTTCAGCTCCCACTTAGCCAGTTCTAATAATTTCATTTCGAAAATACTAATACAGTTATAGTTTTATTTATTTTGTATAGCGTTTGCTCAGTGGTGTAAATTTTAAATTAAAAGTGCAATTTTTATTCGTTTGGGATTATTTTGTTGATATTAACAATGCAAGTGCTAAACGCAAAACTTGTAACAAAATATTAGCGAAAGGGGCGCACGATCACTTCATTAAAGAATCACCTAAAATTATTACACTTCCTCTTCCTCAACAGGATTAACAGGATTATAGCGAACCAAATAGCAGAACATACTACGTATATGATATTTGCTTACTTCAGCAAAGCATAATAAATTGTTTTCAAGCCGTTTTGTTTTTAGGGTGAAGGCTGAATTTCTGTTTTAAAATTTCTATACCTTACTGGGAAGAATGATTAGAAAAGACGGTCGGAAATATATATATATATACTAAAGCTTGTTTTGTTTTTCGCAGTAGACTCAGCTTTTTTGATACAGTAGAGGCGAAACGTAGGGATTTTCTATCAGATACACTGAAAAATACGAGATGGTATAAGAAATTCGTACAAATACCTTGAACCATCTAATAATAAAGCAAGGCCAATAAATACAACTTAAAGCCTTTGAGGAATGTTATGCTTTGTTCAAAGGATTTTAAGAGTTCGGTTAGCTTAGGACAGTTTTTAAAGATAGACATGATTGAAAAGGTAAATTTCACACGTTCAGCTCGTACTATATGAAATCAAAAAAATCTGGAAAAGAAATGGGTAATTTTTGTATTGGGTAAATGTTTTGCTTTGTCTGTACACCTACATTAGATGTCTCAATAAAATAAAGACGCACAGACGAGCAGCAAAAATATATTTTCATGCAGGGTTTTTTTATTTTATTTTCCTGCCTTTTTGGCCTCATTCGCCGGGATGTTTATATATTATCTGTGTCAAGTGAAAACTATTTTTAAAAGAAGCGAAATTTTGTTTTTGCTTTTGTTTGACATAGAAAAATGAGGTAAACTTTTTTACGATAAACTCTACCAAAAATATCTGTTGAACTTGAATTGAAATTTTCTTAGTGCAATCTGTGAAGTGATCGAAGATTTTTCTGGGACGGATAAATGGAGAATCATTATTGTATTGAAGATGTAATCGTTAACTTATTCATGAGAACTTGTTGTAAATTTTCAAAGAGTATTAGTCTTTATTCTTTCGGGAATATGAAATTGTCTCTTCCTCGTTTCAACACATAAAAATCATAATTCCACAAGGGTTAAGAGGTCGTGTACGAGCCGATTGAATCTTCCTAGTACAATTTTTCCTGAAATTCTCTGGATTTTACAGCTTGTTAAGAGATATTCAGTTTTCAAATGTTCGGAAAATAACTTTACCGGAATAAAAGAAAACTGGGGAAAGAAGTCACGCCATCCTACGCCACGCCGCCTACGTTCAGTTTACATTACCTATTCTTTTTTCTTCCGTGCATAAATGCGAAACAAACTTCGGATATTTTTAGCCGAAAACATAACCGATTTTCAAGAGGGCTTTAATTTTGCACTTTCTTTTGGTTTTGTTATCGAATTTAAGACGTAGATATGCTATTTTATATCCTGGGGAACATTAATTGTATTTAATGTACGTACCTCCAAACCTTAGTCTAGTTCAGTGGTTCCCAACCGATTTTGGACCATGCCCACCTAGGCATTTCTAAAATCTTGATGCTTCCCTCGTAATATTTAAATTTTGTCACTTCTATGCTCGCGAACGGTTAATTTAGAAATTCGAAAAAGGTTGTCAAAGGTGTATGTTTGGAGCACGGCGTTGTACGGGTGCAAAACTTGGACAGTGGGAGCGGCGGAAAAGAAAAGGTTACAAGCGTTCGAAATGTGGTGTTATAGGCGTATGATGAGGATATCGTGGGTAGAAAAGGTTAGAAATGAAGAGGTATTGGAAAGAATAGGAGAACAGAGGACTCTATGGAAGTCAATAAAAAATAGGCGAGATAGGTTGGTAGGACACCTTCTCAGGCATGAAGGTCTAGTCAGAGACATATTAGAGGCAGAAACAGGAGTTAGGAGGGGTAGAGGTAGACCCAGATTAGATTACTGTTCGCAAATAGTTAAGGATGTGGGCTGTTCTAGTTTTAGGTAAATGCGAATTTTAGCTCAGGATAGGAAAGAGTGGAGGTACGTGTCCAACCAGTCTTAGGACTGATGATCTTATGATGATGATGATTCAAAATTTTAGGATTATTCACCTAAAGGAAGCTTAAAAGGGCATTAGCTGGGGAAACCGGAAATATCTTGTGTACCAATTACACAAGTACATACAAATACATTTATGTATACTTTAACACAAACGTCTACATCAATAGACTCACTAGAAAACAATTCACTGTTAATTACCCCATAGTCTTTGGTATAGTCAGCCGAAGGGTGCACGTCCTGCCCATGACCCACCAAAATATTGCCATGCCCCACCGGTGAGGCCTGCGCCCCACGTTGGGAACGACGGGTCTAGATGAAAACATTATTTCAAAATTGTTTTAAGAAGAATAAACTTCTTAGTTCTTTACATAATTCTGTGAGCATAATGCTGAAATAATCATAATCAGTGTTTCTAAAATATGAAATTGCGTATACATCTGACCACGAACTTATTCTGGGCAAGGCAAGACGAGGTAACGCGCGGCGGTAACCAATTACGCCCTACTTTTTATTGCATTTCATATTTATTTAACAAAAAAATCGGTTGTCTGTAAAGTCGGTTTATTGACGATAATTGAACGTGACAACGTCATAAGAAAATACTGATGGAATGGTTTCATTTTTCAAAAGAAAATTTTAATTTTATTTGTTTGATAGATATTTTGTATGGATATAGAGAAGGAGGTAAATGGAAATGTATTATTGTATAGCAGCTGTCCACGCGGACGCATCGCTCACTCAAGCAGGAGAGAGACAGATGTCGAACGCTGCCGAACGCGGAGGCCGATTGTGCCTCTTTGTCGCTCGTTACGCGCTCTAGCTTGCACTTCAAGCCTTAAATGGAACGCCTCAGAGCGAGGTAACGCCGCATGAGTCATGTTTTTTCGTGCGTGCTCCATCGAATTATTAAACGTTGTCACGTCAATAATGGCTGGTGATGATGATTATTATTAAAACCGTATTAGTACGTAAACAAAACAAGTATGCACACAAATGCCTTCCACATCAAATCAAATTCTCTTTGAAGTACCGACTATTAAAGTTTAGTTCGTCTTAGTTGCCCATCCATATCTTGCTTCGAATATGTTCGTGTCGTCTTTACCCACCTTAAGACTGGACGCGCATTGTAAGAATATTTCTGTTAGAAAATTTCTGATGCTCGCCGAAAGGCACTCCACGCTTACATTTTGTTGTGGACACGTTATTAGAATTCTGACTTGTATATCGACTGGACGTCAGAAATTTATGTGATCAGAACGCGTTCTCTATACATTTTATACTAGATCCCGCGAGATGCATCATGTGTTTATAGTAAACAGTGAGAAAAAATGACGGAAATTGACAGAAACATTTCATTATAGACGTTAAAAGGCACCCTGACTTATAGAATCTATGTGACAAAAACTATCACAATAAAATACATCGAGGTCTGGCCTGAAGCATTCAATCGAAATTGAAGCATTTATCAGGATAGTGTCTCAATCTCGCGTGTTTCATGGAAAAAATGGTTGTTTTGCAATCTTCTGAGGATGAGCCTACTATTGACGTTTTATTTTTCTTTTTCTCATTGAATAGAACAGTAACGCTAATAAAAGCAACTCATCGTCATCCATTGTTTTCGACTCTAGTGTATCAACTATGCTTAGTGTAACCAAATTACAGTTTTGTGTTGAAAAATTCGGACGAGATTTGATTTTTGTATGTAAATTGCTAGTTAAAGTAGCTTTTTCGATGTTTTTTTCGTTTTTCTTCTATAACTTTTTTTCCAATGATTTAATCGAAAAAGTTAAATAGGAGCGTTGTTTAGCATCACTTTTTCGATAAGGCTAAGGGAGTTCGACTTTTCTAAGTAATAATGTTTCTTCAATAAATGAAGAGTTTTCGAGAAAAAGTATTTTCCAAAAAACGCTGATATTTCAGCTAATTCGCCTGGACTAATTAGCAGCAAATCATAAATAGAACTTAAACCTAACCAAGTATCGCGAAAGATTTTTCTAGTGATTTTCTTTCTCTTAGAAGTAGCTACCTACGAATGAACATTACGAAAATGTCATCGTCACATTCGGTGTATTTACTTATTGTCATTCACACAAATAACATTTTAGAATGAATAGTGCATGTGCAAGACACATATCCGTATGTAACAGTTATGATGTTGCATACGTGTGATGCACGATAGCATCCAATCGGATGTCAAGACTGTTTTAATTTATCATGCATTTTTATTATGTTAAGGTTGGATTAGATAAGGGTACTTAGAAGTAGATTTAGGCTTTCACGGCTTTTGTCTGAAGAAATTGGATTTCCGGATTCTAACCGCATCTTAAAGTTCCTAAAGATGTCCCTTGTAATAGGGAACGAAACGTTGAATACTTATGACGCCACCATGATCTGACATGGGAATTTTATCAAGAAGACATGGTTAGAATCCGGAAATCCAGTTTCTTTAGATTAGTTTACGTTAGTATCTTCTTCAATATTTCGATTAGTAACAATTTTCCGATTGAATAAAATCAATCAATCACAAAGTAATTTGTATTTCTGGATATTTTTAGAAACATATGGTGGTTTTTATACGATTAATTTATAATAATTTAATCAACAATCTCATTTTAATGAACAGGCTAATTTTGCAACGTGCAACGCCCAGTCTAATCATTGCTTAAACTTGAAGAATGCACTTTTTAAGTGAATGTTGTACAGAATTTTTTTATTTATGTTGTCTTATTTTTTGTTTGAAGGCTGAGAACGCTAGCAACGTGACGGAATTGGAAAAGGACACTCCGTGCCCATGGAAGTGTGAACTGACTAATGAAGCTGGATACGTTGTTTACTCTGCTTTAGGATCCTTCTACATTCCCATGTTCGTGATGTTGTTTTTCTACTGGCGTATTTATAGGGCTGCGGTGAGAACCACACGTGCCATCAATCAAGGATTCAGGACTACCAAAGGTATGTTGATCTCAATTCACGTGCTGTTAATATTAAAACAATAAGGGAGAGTTTTTTCTTTTATTTCGTAATTGAAATCCGCCGTTACCTATATTTTTGTTTTCCTATATTTAGAATATTTTTTCGGAAATTTGTTACTTACAAAATCAATCTTGCCAGTTTATCTGGCTGGCTGACGTAAATAAAGAAACTAGGGATCTAGTCAAAATGAATAGATACGTCAACAATCAACCTATATTTAGGGGTATAAGTATTTAACAAAGAAAGTAAAGACAAAGAAAAATTTTTCGAGGACTGTGTATTGGACAAAAAATGAAAACTGATAAAAACCAGTCAAATACGATTTGGGATGCTTTGAGGGTGAAAACGTCTATCTATAGGTATTAGTTATAAATGAACATGAGCGTTGAAGAGAGATAAAATCGTAATTCTTTTACCGCTCTTTTGTCCATGACGAGTTATTTTCAATCATTTTATCGTTGTTTCAGAATATTTGAAAGGTAACATCTGAAGCACTGTAAAGTGTATCCCGTGATAGCGTCGCAAGCAAGGGAGTTACATATTTGACAAACTTATTAGACGATAATAAATAATCTGCATCCTTTCAGATATGACATATTGTTTGTGTATTCTTGATATCGATTCTATTAGCCTATTATGTTTATTCTTAATAATGATTAAATTAAGACATCCATATTGTTAAGATAGTCTCTATTTAGAAATAGATAAATTCAAAATATAAAATATCAAAAATTTAGAAAGTAAGTTAGTCTAGTAACAGATTTATGTCGGTCCTAATGCTAAAATAAATTTTTAAAAAGAAAATATTCTTTTCGAATTACTTAAGTAGGGGGCGTAAAAACTATGTACAAAAATTACCCCAGTTATATGAACCAACAATGATTGAGAACACTCGTCAGGTTGGCTGCCGGGTTATCTTATCGCCTTCCGTTATCGCCAGCGTCAATTGACGATACAGGCGTACCTACTCATGACTTTCAGAACAGCCTGGTATGCAAACAGGCCAATTGCACGTAATAACTAGCAGTCGTCTTCACTCCGTAGTTATCGTTCGATTGGCAAAGTTACTGCTATTATCTATCACAAAATACAAAAATAACTTTATTTTGAAAATATGCGGACATAACGACTACAGTGAGAATTGCACTCGTCACATAGGAAGTGTGATACCGCACCAGGGGGATAAGGACCAGCAAAGACGACAGATACTGACAAAATTGTTGTGCGATTAATTGAAGTCAACCCCGGCTTGAGAATGCAAGTCATTGTACGACAAACAGCCATTCCGCATGATATAGTGTGGAAGATTCTAAGGAAGTGTTTTTGCTTTTTTTTGCTTTTGCGAATTGTACCATTACCCTCTCCGTATGTAGTAAGCGGCAGTGCATTCCTTCCTTGTCGGTGTACGCGTACGGAAATCTACCACCGCTTGTAGCCACGCCGCGTTACACAATTATTACGCTAAGTAATCCTGGTCGTCATTGCCGGAGCAATTGGGGCTTTCGGCAAGATCATTACCCTTATGTTTATATATTTCACTGGGTGGTGCGAGATAGCTCATTTTATTTCTTTTTGTTGTATCTTCTTCCCCTTTAACTTTTACGGAATACTTATCAGACAAGATGTATAAACTGCGATAGAATTCTAAACGCTCAATTTTATGCTCGGAGTAATCTCGCTATAAGACACAGTTCATACGATGCGTTAGGCACATGCGGCTAGAACTTGAGCGGTATATGGGTCAGCACGCCTTTAAAAGTAGATAAGACGCAACCACAACAAGCAAATTGCATAGACTACTCAGGGTGCATAATATTTTTTTTCTTTACTATCAAAGCATTAGTGGCTGATTTTCGAAAACACAGAAACAAATATGACCGCATAATAAAATGGTATTGCAGAGTGACGTGATGCAGTGCAGTAAGCTGCACCGCGAGAAAATCTACGTCACATCACTATGCTGCAACTCATTTTACACCAAGTCTTAGACCTTAGGGACGTTCTGTAGGGTAACGGCGAGAATTTGTAAACCACAGAAATAATTGTGGTTTCGTTAGATGGCATCGCAGTGTAAAGAGACGCAGGTCATGCTCACCGTGACCTGCGTATCGTAGTTTTCATGCTACAGGTTTTTAAAAAATTGCGGCGTCTCTTTATATATAGTCTAGTGTCTAGTTCAAATTGGGGTTTATTATTGTAGTATCGGGAATGCGTGCTTTTTAGTTTATGGTAGGCTTAAAGTAATTTAGGAATAGTTTGTAATTTTAAGGGATTAAGTAATTGTTATCCGTATGTTTAGAATAAGAAGCAAAATATTTTTAAGCAATAAACTTTAAGAAAACTACTGCGTCCTCTCNGATTACTGTTCGCAAATAGTTAAGGATGTGGGTTGTTCTAGTTTTAGGGAAATGCGAAGATTAGCTCAGGATAAGAAAGAGTGGAGGTGCGTGTCCAACCAGTCTTAGGACTGACGACCTTATGTAATATGTAAAGCAGTTTAAGGGATTATTAGCACGTTATTATATGATTATCGTTCCTAGATTAAACATACGATTAGATTGGTAAAGGCTTTCGAGACCAATAGGTGAACTAATACTGTTCTGATTCTGGTCTAAAGGTTTTCATGTAACTTGCTTCCTAACGTTGGTTAGGATTTAGTCTCAGTTGAAGAAATTCGCCACTCGTGCTTTAAACTCGAATTAGAACTGCACCAGTTATACAATTCGATGTGTGATAAACTTTTTTTTGTTTTTGATAAACAATAGTATATTTTATGTAGGCATATTTTCGTCAAATCTGATAAGCAGTTAAAAATAGCATTTTCCCAGTTTTGTGAGGATGACCTTTTAAATTACTCAAAAATCAAAGAGATCGAGAATCGTGATTTGACAGTGTTAATTTTGACATAGACGAATCAATTGCGATACTTGATAAATAATGCATACGGGTTAATTGCTTTCGAAAAGAAACTGAATAGTTATTGAATTTGATGAATTTCCTTCCACGTTCAATCTCTTCATGCGTACGGAAGGAAGATAAAACCAGAACGGCGCATAATATGTAGGTAAGTAAACAAACAATATTGACATTTCGAAACCTAAGCTGTCATTGCCGAAGTTCCAATTTGTTGGTTCTGATTTGATTGTGGGTAACATTACGAGAAGAAAATATGTCACGAATATAAAAGAAAGAAGGGCATTATCTAATGAAAGCAGCTAAAATGAAAAACTCCAGGGCAACTATAACCTTATTTGGTAGATTTTGTAAGTTTATTTAGGTCACCTTGCTTATAGAAGGTTTTGAGGAGGACTTAGAAAACGAATAATTAAAACTAGATAACAACAACATATATTTACAACTTAACAACAACTGGCGTAGCGAANCAACGTTGGGGTAAAGAGAGACAGAGAGGGTATACTTGACCGAGGGTCTCAAAAACATTACGGTCAGTCTTGCGGGGGAGAGTTGAATCAGTTCTCGAAGACAGCGGTTGTAGAGGATCGAATTTGTACGAACTTATGATATGTTCATTTTGTATTTCATTTTATTTAATAAACACTTTTAATTCTTTCGAATTCTAAGCTAACATCACTATTATTAGTCCCATATTATATTAGAAGAAAAAGATTAAGTACATAGTTCAGAAAATTTGGAAATAGCCTCTTATTATTACTTATTTAGAATAGAATACATGACTTAAAAAATTCCCATACTTATAGTGGATGGAAAATCCCTTGTAATATGAAAATCCATGTTTCTCATTTACAACTCAAACTCGATGTCGGAATTCGTTTCTGTACTAAAATCGATCTAAACAGTCGTGCCTTGCATCTATCCGGCTAGATCGCCGGGCAGTGGACCACAGTGTCAAATGGAAGCTTGTAAACAACGCCGTTCTGGCTAAAACGTCGTATGAAGAATTCGCCGGAAAGACACAACCATTTTTATTAGGGTTAAACAGCGCATATTTTTCTTAACCAAAACAGAAAAGTTCAAAGCCGTCGAACCATAAGATAGGAGAGTCGGTTTTAAATAGGAAATGAAAAAAAAATCCATCTGATATTTAATATTTAACGTCTAATCAGATGGTTTATGTCACAAACGGTGAGTTTTAAAATATGCACATGTATGTATCAGTAAAATGACGGAACATAACCTAACGTAGCCAACGTCATCCATGACGAGATACACATTTATTTAACATTGTTTTCTTTTACTCATGTCTATTTTAATACAAAACATTAAGTAAATAAATTTGATAAAGCTGGAGTCTATAAGCCGGAGTGTTCGGAATGTGATTCCTTTTATTTAGGACAAAGGGGAGTATATTTTATTAAAGGGGGTAGTTTTTATTATTTAATCACAAAAGGAACTTAAATTTCGCAAATAATTCTTTTAGAATTTACACGGTACTAAAGTGAATACTAACACTCCAACTACATTTGATAACTATGACTCTCCAATCGACGTTTTTGCCTCAGGCGTACTCCGAGATTTCGTATCGTGTACAAGGGTCCAACGTCCATCCGGTTAAGTCGTCGAATAGTCGCAGGGCGAAAATTCGTATCGTGTACAAAGGCGCCTAAACTTGTTACATTACCTATGTATACAAATACGCTTGGACCGGGAAATAAAATCGGCCCCGAGGCATTCCATTTTGAAGTGGTCAGCCTTTACAATTTTTGTAAAGTACTGGAGCTCAAAGAATCAAAATACTTTTCGCTTGCTAGCGTCCTGACCCAACAGTCAGCCAGCCAATCTTGACAAAGATAAAACCTGATTTAGAGGTCTGCTTGTAAACAAAACAAGACGAGACTAAAATCAAAGTAAATCGAGTCTACGTAACTATGCGCTTACAAACAGTTCCATTTCCGTTGAACTTTGCTAAGTTAAAATAACATTGCATTCGATCGGTTTACTATGATTTTTATCGTAAATCTCCATTTCTAGCTGCTAATTTTACTAAAAGTTCCTTAAACATTGGATGCTTAAAAAAAAATTTTTATGTTATCAAATTTTGTAAGTTCCTAACTTTTCCATAAAGACTAC
Source organism: Agrilus planipennis (assembly GCF_000699045.2). Classification (NCBI taxonomy): domain Eukaryota; kingdom Metazoa; phylum Arthropoda; class Insecta; order Coleoptera; family Buprestidae; genus Agrilus; species Agrilus planipennis. Next base: position 562,736 of record NW_020439039.1, on the reverse strand, counting down.
TATTCCGTCAAACCAATATTTAAAGGAAACAATACATATTTTTTTCTGTTTGCTATTTTGTTCTATAAAAGAGAATGAGTGTTCTTAGAGAAATAAAATTTTTTTTGCTGTCAAATAGGTGGTTTTAAACTTGATATTTAGCATGCAGATGATATAGTTGTATTAGCATCTACGATAGCAATGAGGAGTTAGAGGTAGCGTTAAATAAAATGGAAGAGGTATTGTCAAAACAGTACTGTATGTACTGTATGACAGTACTGTAAAACAAAAATATTGGTATGCAACGGAAGAAAAAGTAGGGAAAGAAATAATATAAATGTAGGAGACGAAAAATTACAAGTGGCTGATTTTAGGTATCTAGGAAGTCAGACAAGTCAGGACGGAAGGTGTAGTAGGGATATAAAGCAGAAGATGCGCAATGTCGAGTCACCTTCAATAAAAAGAAGTCACTTCTATGTTCGCGAACGGTTAATTCAGAAATTCGAAAAAGGTTGTTAAAGGTGTATGTTTGGAATGCGACGCTCACGGGTGCGAAACATGGACAGTGCGCGCTGCGAAAAAGAAAAGGTTAGAAGCGTTTGATGTGGTGTTACAGGCGAATGATACCGTGGATAAAGAAGGTTAGAAATGAAGAGATATTAGAAACAACAGCAGAACAGAGGATTCTATGGAAGTCAATAAGAAATAGGCGAGATAGATTGGTAGGACACCTTCTCAGGCATGAAGGTCTAGTCAGAGACATATTAGAGGCAGAAACGGGAGTTAGGAGGGGTAGAGGTAGACCTAGATTAGATTACTGTTCGCAAATAGTTAAGGATGTGGGTTGTTCTAGTTTTAGGGAAATGCGAAGTTTAGCTCAGGAT
>NW_020439039.1:506802-561003 GCF_000699045.2 Agrilus planipennis | reverse complement strand
GTAAGTTTGTTTGGGTCACTTTGTTATAGAAGGTTTTGAGGAGGACTTAGAAAACGAATAATTAAAACTAGATAACAACAACATATATTTACAACTTAACAACAACTGGCGTAGCGAAAGGAGAAGAGAAGAGACTTGTTCTGCTGAAGGCGTAAGACGAACTGCTTTGGTATTTTATGAAAAATGAAAAACTGTTCTACAAGGAAGGAAAAGAGAGGGTAGTCGATACGAGTAGGGAAGTATTAAAATATGCAAACTTTAAGATTAGAAATACCAAGAAATTGATGGCCGGTCAACCACCGAAGAAACCGATTGTAAAAATGTAATTAGGAAGGAATGAAAGATACAGACGTCATGCGGTTAGTGCACGAAAGATGAAATGTTACAGGGATTACAGGAAAGTACAGTAATAGAGTTATTTAAATAGATAAGCAAGATACAATAGATTATTTACAGAAGGAAGGAATTTCTGTAGACCCTAATCGAAAATAGAAAAGAAATATTTTAGAAAGGTATTTACAATATGTACACAAAATGAAAACAATTTTAAAACATGTGGATGTCGCCACAGTAGACTAATTCTGTTTGTGAATGCTCTAATTTTTTTCTGGTGTGTTTGTTATAGGTAATATTTTCTTTCATTAACTTCAGTAGCATTCGGCTATATTCGTGACTACTCGAATGTGACAGCTAAACCCTTAACTTCCCTTACGCTGTTCGGTACTCCTTATACGGACCCGAACATCATATACCAGAAAAGCCTATTCGTAAAGGTACTCATGTATTCCAATTTTTAATAGTAATAGCCAATAGCTCCTAGTCGATGCAACCACAGCATTACTTAGCACACCACTTCCAAATCTTAAGTCCAAATTTTCATGTGGGTTCCTCGAAATACTTCCGCTGGCACCGAATCAGCCGTATCTCGATATTTATCAGTTCTTCTAGTGTCTTCATTTAATCCGTCTCGTCTGTCTTTTCCTTTACCAAAACGAGACTGAAGAGGTCTTCTACATGAAGTTCACAAAATTTCTGCCACACACGGAACCTTGCTGGCCCGTGGTGGTCAAATTAAAGCTTAATTAGTCAATGTTAATAATTCAACCCTGCAGTGTCCAGGTTATTGACGCAAAAACTACTTTATACTTACAGTTTTAAAATATACAAATATATCTGCTTTTGTTCCTGCAAATAAAAATAATTACCTACTAAGTTGTGAGAGGCAAGTTTTGTGTGACTCGAGATTCACATTCATGAGGTTAATTGGACAAATTTCTGTTTTCTACGAAATTGTTTGGGGAAGTGGTAAGGTAGCAACTTTTATAGATTGAACTTTTTGATAAATGCCGATATTAAATTCTGATTTAATAAAGAGAAGATACACGAATATAAGTACAGAGAAGAAACTGTAATATTACAAATTACAAATTTATGAGGTTATTTATAAGTTGTTTACGTTATACTATTTTTTGGTGACGATAAAATAAGGTGTATTGTAGTAATTCCAAGAAAATTAATATTATAAATAACCTATTGTATATATATTTCGATTGAGTCTAATTAATATCCTTTATATATCGTATCTCAAACGCTTCTAACCTACTTTGTTTTCATCCGTACAGAGGCGTAATCCAAACGAATTCCGATCTAGAAATTAAAAGCTGCTCGAGTAAACAGTATTCTTTTTTTATGTCTACTGCTTTTTCCATTTTGAGTTATCTTATTGTAGATATAGGAAATCGGCGACATTCTTTCTAGTTTTTCATTTCCCGTTAAAAAATTAAGATATTTTATTGTCTCAAGATAAAAAACGAAAAAAAAATGAGAATCACACTACTTACCGATGATTGTTTGAGATTGGACTAAAATTTCCCATTTTTGGCACTTTATCGTTCGAGTGATTAAATTTATGAAACTGGGAAAACTTAACATCACACTTGTTTTCTATAAGAGAATAATCAATTTGATAAAATATGATTGGAAATGAGACCTTAAAATCTCCTTTTATTAAAAAAGCTATTAAGCCATCGTAACTGCTTTAACAGCCCAAGCTTTTATGTCGAATAAAAAACGTTCGTTTTATTTTTATGTTCGTTCACTCTTTTTATTCATAATGGAAAAGTTATCGGTTTGTAACTTAATGCTCGTTAACTGGGCAGTGATTGTCATTGTGATATTTAAATTTAAATGTCACCAGCAAGAGGGATCTTTTATGGACTACGAGTCATTCATTTTCTTGTTTAAATCTTATCTTCGTTTTTCTTTTGAATTAAATCGTTTAACTATTTCCAATTTCGCTTAAAAGAAGAAGAAGATATTGTTATTCCAGCAATCGTTTGGTATTGATAATTTCTAATAACAGGAGAATTAATAGCATAAAACTGTTTAAGGATGTGTGGATGAATATTCTTAAATACGGGGTATTTGTTTTAACGAAATATATAGAAGACGAAAAATTATCTAGAAGTCATCAGTTTAGATATTTATAGTCAGATAAGATGGATTAAAAAAGCGCTAGATATAATAACCTAGGATCAAGTCGCTTTTAACAAAAAGTAATCACTTTTGTCTCCTTGAAAAAAAAATATTTAAAGTGTAAACAAAGGGGTATTAAAAATGCCTTGGATAGAAAAGGTAAGAAATAAGGAGGTATTAGAAAGAGTAGTGATGAGCAAAGCAAGACTAAGGCCAGTCTTGGTATTGGTATTGGTCTTGCTTATTCGGCCTTGAACTTGGTCTTAGTGATATAGTCTTGGTTTTGGTCTTGGCCTTAACGTGTTAAGTCTTGGTCTTGCCCATTTAATCTGATATTTACTTTTTTTTTAATAATTCTAAGCACAAATTTTTCTATTTACCGATACAGTAATTGTATTAAATGAAATATATCCTCATCATTCACCTGTAACACCACATTTCGAACGCTTCTAACATTTCCTTTTCCACTGCTCCCACTGTCCATGTTTCGCACCCGTACAGCGCCGTGCTCTACACATACACCTTTAACAATCTTTTTCGAATTTCTAAATTAACCGTTCGCGAGAATAGAAGTGACTTCGTTTTATTGAAGGCGACTCGACCCTGCGCTATCCTCTGCTTTATATCCCTACTACTCCTTCCTTCCCGACTTATCTGACTTTCTAGATACCTAAAATCGGCCACTTCTTCTAATTTTTCGTCTCCTATCTTCATATTCGCTCTCTCCCTACTTTTCCTTCCCTTGCATACCAGTATTTTTGTTTTATTTTTACTTATTTTCGTACAGTACTGTTTTGTCAATACCGCTTCCATTTTATTTAATCCTTTGCCCCTGTATATCTATCGCTACAGTTTTAATGTCTTTAATGATGTTAATCGCGTCTTCGATGTATAGATGAATTTTTAATTAATAATATAAGCTCATGTTACTGAATATTAATACTAGTTATATGGATCAAAAATATTATGAATTCGGTCAGGCATTTAAAATCTTTGAATATACGACCTTCACTGCTTTCATCAAGTACTATTTTTTATCTAAAAGCGTTTTGCGAGGTAAAATAAATAACCGAAAACTCATTCAATTTTTCATGGTTTAAACACAGCTTGCAATTTTGTATCATTTAAATACGCCAGAAGCTTGTCATAAACTGTATCACGAATTTGAAGTTAAATAACCTGTTTACGTGTGCGGGGTATTAGGTATCGGCAAATACTGACAAGCGGGATATAGTATTTTTATCGAAATGCCTTCGGGTATATTACTTCGATATATGATGCTTTATGTCTGGTTTCTCGATATTAGAATAGCAGCTTACTTTTCCATAAAATTCTTGGTTGCATGAATGCATTATGTACCATTCTCTGTCAAAGTCACTTTTATTTGTTTGAAAAAGGGATGAGCAAGTGAATGTGTAATATCTTCAGCTATGTGTATATATATCTTTTGAACTGAACAACTTCAAAGGTTAGATTGCCCTTACGTGTGGTATCCATCGATCTAACATTGGGTATTTTAATGCGACTAGAGCTTACATACATGCTGTAAATTTAATTAGAAAATGTCGAAATCAATTCAATTTTCGGAAAATGCTGCTATCCTGAATTGGACTGACTTCTATATTTCTATCTATGATTTCTAATCAAAATTATGAAACTTAATTAGAAAGTTGTAGTATTGTACTTGCGGAGGTAGTCATAGCTTTCTCGGATAACAAATTGAGTTTTCTACTGCATAAACTTCGGCGCGTCTTCCGGTTTAACTTTTTAATGTAGTTTTGTGTCCTCTACAATACACTACTGCACGTCTCAAGCTAAGCTCAATTTTAACGTATCATGCATTTTAACTAACTAAAATTAACAACTACATTATGTTTGACTACTATATAAACCGTCGAGTTTTATAATTCATTTTTAGTTTTCCATCTAATCAATAGAAATACTTGTCTAAAATCTGAGATGTAACTTATCGAAGATACAAGTATCTAAAATACAAATACAAGATACAAAATACGTATTTTCATCTTGTATCTATAAAACTTTTTTAAAATTCATTTTGTATCTTGTATTTAAATACCTNGGTCATATAGAAAAAAATTTTTTTTTGATAGAATTTGATTTTATTATTTAATATAGTTCCCTTCGAGGGCGATACAACGATTATAGCAGTCATACAATTTTTCGATACCATTTTTATAATACGACTTGTTTAGCCTTAAAATGGGCTTCAGTTTCGGCGATTACCTCTCCATCGGCGCGAAATTTCTGTCCAGCAAGCATTCTTTTGAGGTCTGAGCACAGAAAAAAGTCGCTGGGGGTCAGATCTGGAGAGTACGTTGGATGCGGAAGCAATTCGAAGCCCAATTCATGGAATTTTGTCATCGATTTCATTGATTTGTGAAACAGCACTTTCTTTTTCAAACAACAAAAGTTCTTTAACTAAAAATGCTGTAACTCAGATAGTAATAGTGCAACAGCTGTCAAATTTATACACGTGTCTTTTGAAGGTTAGGGGTAACTAAAAATCATATAGATTTGATATTAGTAGAGTCAAATATGAGTCAGCCTACAAACCTTTCAGCCCGCCCTTGTATCTTAGTATTTTGTAGATACTATGTTTGTTAAAATACTTTTAGTAATAGATAAATGACTGAAAGAGCTAAAATGCTTATCCTACAATAAAAAATATTCTTCTCATTTGGGAGCAAGATCATGAGGCCTCATCGATGCAAAATGAGCGATAAACTTGTTTTACTTAAGTCTCAATTAAAACTTTAAAAAATATAGTATTATGTTGTGTCACGTTTGTGCGATCAACGCGATTTACATATAAAAAAAGAAACTTTCATAAAAAAAAAATTTTTTACTAAAGTATTTTATCTATAAAAAGTATTCAAAAGATATGTATTTTATATCTAGTGTTTCAGATACCATTCCAGAAAGTTATTTGCACCTGGTATCTGAAATACTTAATTTAGATGTATTTTGCATTTTATATTTCAGATATTTTATTTAAGGTATCTTATACATCACTGTCTAAAAATGTACACCATCTGTAATTCCGTGAATTACATCTTCTTCTTGATCGATACTTTGTGTCATCATGTATCAAAGCACTATTGTCTTGATACTCAAAAATTACAAAATTTTTGGTCCGACAAAAAATTATTTAATATACAATTGTTACAGACGTTATATGTACCTACAAATATAAAATTATGTAAACACAACCGTTTGTTTAGAAACATTATATCAAAAAAAAAATACACGTAAAATAAATCTACATCGATTTGTGAATATGAATTACTGATATGTTTTCTTTTTCATTTCACAGGTTCTAGGAAATTCGGAAACCGTTTCGACGAACAAAGGCTGACCCTCCGCATTCATAGGGGTCGGGGCCACTCAACGCGATATGGCTCATCTCAGAGTTCCACGAGCAACAGCACATTAACCGCGGATAGCGCGTCTCCAAGCCCTTCCTCTCGTGGACGACACGAACGAGTCAAAATAAGCGTGAGCTACCCATCAAGTGACAATCTTTCTTCCCATTCAACGCCCCATCTGCTATCTGTGAGCCCGACGTCTCCTGTTCATTCCATCAATTACACAGTACATTACTCTAACGAAAGGGGCACTTCGGTTACCATGCTTGACCCATCCGAGACGCATTTGAGGGTGAAAACTATGGCTGATAACCATCGCAGGCATTCGACGAAATCGGCTAATTTCGACATAGAACGAGATAGGAGTCCCAGTCCGAGTATTTGTGACGACGGCACTCCCCTCAGGTCAAAAGTAATGTCACGAAAGATGGGAAAAAGGAACATTAAAGCGCAAGTGAAACGGTTTCGTATGGAAACTAAAGCGGCTAAAACTTTAGGGATTATTGTTGGTGGTTTTATATTTTGTTGGCTGCCGTTCTTTACAATGTACCTGGTGCGCGCCTTTTGCCATCACTGTATCCATCCGTTAGTGTTTAGTGTCTTGTTCTGGTTGGGCTACTGCAACAGTGCTATAAATCCGTTGATTTACGCCCTATTTTCTAAAGACTTTCGATTCGCGTTCAAAAGGATCATTTGTAGATGCTTTTGTAAAGGTGGCGGTGAATCTACTTCTAGGAGAGGTTCCGACGGATCTCAGATGCAAACTCGACACTTCCGAACCCCAAGCTATAACAATCGTTATCAAGAAGAGGACATTGATAACAGAAACGGCTATCATAGGTGACGTATGAAGAAACCATCTCTAGCACGTATGTACCTACATAGGAATCCTGCATTTAAGGTTGCGATGCACATTTACGGATAGTAGTTACTGTAATATTGTAAGGGAGGTAAAGTTAAACAATCGAACATAGGAAAATATTTGAAGACAGAAAAATTGCAAGCCTCTTAAACATTTTGGGTAAGTTTAATAAGTAAAATACGTATCTACATTTTCAATCTGTAATTAATTCACTGATGACTAATAAGAAATATCATTAATAAAAGAAGAACACGGTATATGTACTCCCCTTCGAATGCAAATGCTTCGTATCATTATAAGCATGATCAATCCATTCCTTATAAAACTGTAATGAGAAGGAACATAATATACTTCATTTCTTCAAAAAAAAAAAAAACTGAATAATATTGGATAAAAAATATCTGGTTATGTAATTGTGATAGCTCTTAGAATTGTATAAGAGCCCAACTTAGTTATGTCAAAGTTTCCTTTTGAAATAAAATTCTTAATCATGGTCAACTATCTACTTTTTTATCCAATAGCTTTTAGTATTTTTTTAAAATGTGTTTTAAAAACTTGTTACATGCAATAGTGAAGTGATAATGTCCATAGAATGCCCCGTAAATTATTGATGCTGTTTCAACTGCATAAAAGGAATCCCAAGGTTAACCAAAAAATTGAATTTTGTGTTTTATAAAAATCAGATGATTTTCATCAGCGTTACCGGATAAAGTCAACCGTTAAATGCGAACAAGATGTTATTGGTGTTAAAGCTTAGGATGTAAAATAAAGCATCATAGACTCTCCTACAACTCGACCCTTGAAGTTGACCGATTTATTTTTACTAGCGGCCAATTGTCGGTAAAGATCAAAGCAGCTTTTGCGAAATAGTCGGGTAGCTTTTCTTAGCATGTGCAAGCACGTTCATTAAGTTTAGTTTGGAAAATGCGATTAAGCAAAAGGTATAGGGGCCGGCGTTTAAGAGGCAAAAAAAATTCATGAATCTTTGAATGCGAAGTAGCAACTCGAGGCGGGGACAATCGGCCTGCGGGCAGCGTGATAACTGCTCAGCAAGATCGGCAGCGCGGTTACAAATAGTTTCTAATTAAGAGTGGAGAAAAGTGGTGATTTGTATTTCGTTCGAAATGAGTAATCTTGGCCAAGAAAAAACTTTTGAGTGTTTCATTCCCACCAGTCACTAATGCTGGTGGGTGGGCAGTCTCTCCGGAAAGTAGGGCGGAAAGCCCTCTTCAGCCAGAATCGTAGGAATGAGTGGATGGTGGTTCGGGTGAGAAAGATGAGACGGACGAAATGAAGACAGAAGAGAGTGAAAGATTATCTTTGGAATATTACTGCCTCAGCATCTGCCTAAGTGATCCAAGAAAGTCACAGGACCAAGGCAGACGGACTCGGAATCGAACCGGCGTTCTCCCGAAAGCAGTGGTCTAAACCTGTAAGCCATGCCGCCCGGTCCTTTGGCTAAAGTAAGGTTCTGAGCTACGCGCCACTGAACTGCAAATTTGTTTAGTCAGTATCATTGCCATCAACATCAACAATTAGTTCTTCTGTTTATATGTCTATTACTTGCCCATTATCTAACATAACATTGAAATAAATCACGTTAAACTAAATTATTGCGCCTATTTCTTTTTTATATAAACTTTAAATATCTACAGCAAGAAAATCAACCGAATAAGTTAATTTTGTAAACTGATCCCTGCTTTTAAATATTTAATCTACATCCCTGATAGCAATACTGAAGAAGGAGGGCTGCAATTGTTATCACTAAAACTGCCTACTTTTGCCACAGCGCATTCACATAATTTTAAAATTTCCGCCAGCTTAAAGCATCATTCCTGTAACTCCAACGTTGTTGAGAGTATTATCTACCAGTAGACAAATTGCCAACAGTAATTGGGAAAAGGTAGACCAATTACCAACGAATGATTATAACTGAAGCTGTCGCATTAGGTAAGAGTAAGAGGGGACTTTCGAATCCCCATGATAAAGAGCCTGATATGACTCTAGTCAACCTAACGAACAGTTACTATCCACAGACAAAATGAACATCATGAAAAAGGGAGGCAATTTTGGAATAGTGATTAGTGTATTAAGTAATGTATTAGTTTGACGTGCGTAAAACCAGGGGCCCGGGTCCAATTCCCGGCAAGAGAGTGACAACAGCAATAATTTTTCCTCATTAATTTGAGGTTATCTGTAGTGGGTAGATTTAATTCAAAAATTTATCCCAGTAGTTATTGTTGCTATTGCTCTATATATTTATAATCCTACATATAACATCTATAATATCCTCATTTTATTACTTTATTTTAATAGCCTGTTAGCAATCAAATGAATAATGAGGAAGCTTTTCAAGAAAAATCAAACTATATCGATAGGTCGTTCGAATAATGCTGATACATTAATCACCTTCTACGATTAGACGACTGAATCGATCATTGGATGCAGCAACTGATGTGACCAATCACGTAGCAGTATTTACAACTGGCTTTTTAACGCCGCGAGAAGTCAAATACGCAACCGATGAACATAAAACGTTTTTCATATTTGGCACGCGTAATACTGTATTGTACTGAAGGTTTAAGTAAGATCTAATTGGAAATACATTATTTTTTGCTACAATAGGTCAAAAATTAACTTTTTTAATAAAATACAAACATGTAAAATCTACAGAGGAAGCCACTGTGGTGACATAATATAACTGTGGTTTAACAATAAATGTTTTGGAACTTTTACGTTCTTTATTGCAAAAATTGAAAGCTTCGTCGATTCAATAGTGAACTTTAAAATAAAGGTATTCGCGTGCTAGGAGTGGTACCGTTCGAATGAATTTGGCCTACCCTACAACTGAGTAGGATCCTTTAGAAAATGTTTACTTTTAAAAGGAGAGGAACACGTCCTGCTTTTTAAATGTATGTGAANTTTGAGAATGGTATTTATAAATAAAAAATTCCTTTATTTTCCTTTCATTTTCACGGCGCCCACTAAACTAACTAAATTTAGAAAATCTAAAATAATCGAAAAGGGTGAGACTTAGTAACATAAAACGTAAAAAAAATGGATAATGTCAAAATTTTGTACTCTGCATATTGTCAATTATTAATGGGACACCCTATAGTAATCGTGTTTATTTAGTAGGTTTTTTCAGTTTTGTAATTTTTCTTGTTAACGCATCATTATTTTATCATACATTATGAAACCTAAACGTGCAAGAACTGCTTTCCATAATTAATAAAAATAAGAGAAATGCTCGTGTTCAACTTATAATGTATCAACTGTTTAATTTTTCTATGCAGTTTTATTTGCATTTATTCGTGTAAAAATACCTTCGTAAATACACATCGCTATATTGTACTCGTCCTTTCTATGACCTCTGTAAGCTCCTTTGCCTTAAAATATTGTAATACGTCACATTCGGTAGTAATAGTCAGTGGAAACGATATTAGCCGAAGCGGGACATCACATACAGATGTATAAAAATTGCAACAGAGCGAGTTCGTGTTCCTAGGGACGTTGAGCAGAAACTTGTGTAAGTATTATACAAAATTAACCTTTTTTTATCTTCATGGCGAATGTTTGGTAGGTTATATGAAGTGTATATAAAAAAACTATAAGAGTTTAGTTAGGTGACACCACATAAGAGTATTAGTTAGGAGATTAATTAGTATAGGCACCAATCAAACTTGTAAGAAGTATCTTCTAGAAGTATTCAAATATAAATACAAAAACTCATATTTTTTAGAGTATTTAAATACAAATACAAATAAGCACTTGGTTTTGTATAGGTATTTAAATACAAATACGAATATTCTTAAAGTATTTGAAATGCAAATACAAATACTTTTGGATTATATTTAAGTACATATAAAAACGCAAATATGTTAACGTTTTTTTTAATAATTTGCACATAAGTATATATTAAAAAAAATGTGTATATAGGAAAATATATTTGCATTATTTTAATTATTATAGCAACTTTCTGAACGATTTATATATCCTAATTAATATTATAAATGCGAATATGAGTTTGTTTGTTTGCCATCATTTCACACCTTAACTGCTCAACCGATCATGATTAAATTTTGTACACACATTGTCAGGAATATAGAAGGGATATAAGGAAACTTTATTCAGAAGAAAAAACTGTTCACTAGGGATAGAAAAAAATAGTTTTATGTGGCTGTCGATGATCTTTGGCACGTATTTAGGACATTAATGCAAGCATATATTATGTTGAGTTGAATGTATTTGAAAAAGCATTTGCAAAATCAAGAAATAAAAATTTGTATTTAAATACAAGTAATAAATACTTTCATTAAAAAGTATTCCAGATATAATTACAATTACTCTAAAATAATTTTACTTATTTTTCATAGGGTAATGTTTACTACTAACAAGTTTAATTAGCACGAAACACATCCTATATCAGTAGAAAGGCCTTTATTTGGAAAACAATGTAACCGCTTAATAATTTAAAAGTATTAAAAATTTGCAATGTGGGAACAAATTGAAGGTCTCAGACTTTTTTTTAATATTGAATGCAATTTAACTGGAAAGCTAAGTCCTAAACTATAAAATGTCAAGAGAACTCTATTTATTTTTTAACAAATTCATTGTTTGAACCTTTCTACAATATTATGTTTCTAACAAAATACTTAACATTTGCTAGAAGATCCATCATCGTATTTAGCGAGTCAAAATACATAAAAATCATTTCTGATACTTATTCCGTCCAAATATGGTCGTACATCCTACAGAAACCCTATTGGCACATACATTAGTACGATTTTGCTGAACATGTTGGCACTTGCACGCTTTATAATACATATGTGGGTAGTAAAATATTTTACAGTGGTGAAATAACTATACCTTTTTACAAGCTTTTTGCATTGAGTAAGGAAAGTTTGACTATTACCTATCCTAATTAGTTTATTATTAAGATAAAAACGCCAAATAGGTACCTATTTGTACTTTTATTAAAGATAAGGAAAAACAAGCGTATTGCTGTTATTTTTTTCTAATTTTAAAACTGAAAATATTCGGATTATTAATTATCGTGTATATTGCTAATTTCACTTCGTTATTTACTTATTATTTGCTTATTCATTGTTCATAAATAAGAAGTTTTTGAGGTTTGACTTATTATTACTTGTAGAAAAGTATTGGTTGTATTGAAAAAATTTTAAATAAAAGCTGTAAATCATTCAACATCCTTCAATTTGCGCCGTGAAAATTTCAATTTCTTTCAAAAATGGCAGGGTACTTTTTCATTATAAACATTTGGAGTTGAAGCGTCCCCTATGCTTCGTATTTCTAACTTCAAAGGTATCATGAAAACAAAAATTAAAAAAAAGGATTCTCGGACAATAGTCAAGTTCGGATACTTTTTTTTATAAAGTCGTGACTTTATTAATCTTAACATATAAGAAATGAATTCGGCTGCATTCGATAGTCAAAGACTTAAGAGAATCCTACTTGAAAAATGTCTTCCCCTTAAAAAAAAAAAAAACAAGACTAGAGTAAGAAGCATTAGAGGTCTCAGGATAAACAAATTAACTTCTCAGTAAGAAAATGACCGATCGGGTTCTACAAGATTTCATTCGATTTAAAATGTTTTTAAGATATGTTATGTTGGTATTTGCAATAAACATTGTAATTGCAAAAAAGTTACAATTGTCAACCGTTTGTGGTCATTTTTTGCAATAACTGTTCAACGAAATTGAAGTTTTCACAGCTCAAAATGAAAGGTTTTTAACGGGTACTTTGCAAGCAAATAATAAAAAGTTACGAGTCGCATTCGTATAGGGATACCTCTTTTCATCGTCCTTTGTAAGTCCCAAAAATTCCCCGATTAAAGGCCTTTTTTTCCCACTGCCTCAACTATTACACATTCACGTATTCTAATGCTGATGATGTAAGCGTACGACTTTCAGACTTATCGTCACCTTTTTGCGTCGTCCTTTAAAAAATATACACTTAAATTATTTTCCAAACGCGTTTCTTCCTATTTTCTTAGCATATTTGTGTTCTTATTTTCATATTCAATGATAATAAAATAACTGCGTGGATAACATTAATGAATATAAAGTAGGTACTTCAAAGTTCATATGAAAAGGGGGAAATGAGCTAAACTTTTATCATTCTACTCAATAAAGTGTTATTGTCGTTCAACCTTTTATAGGATAAATTCGTGGTTATGCAGCGCATACATTGCCTTTTTAGTACAGTTTTAGTTTCGTTTACATTTCCGTTCATGCATAAATACATTCAAACGGACACAATAGGGCTTCATCATCATCATAAGGTCGTCAGTCCTAAGCAGGGTTGGACACCCACTTCCACTTTTTCCTATACTATCTCTGCATTTCCCTAAAACTAGAACATCCCGCATCCTTAACTATTTGTGAAAAGTAATCTAATCCAGGTCTACCTCTATTCCTTGTACGCCACTCCTGTTTCTGTTTCTAAAATGTCTGACAACTCCTTCATGTCTGAACAGGCGTCCTACCAACCTATCTCGCTTATTTCTTATTGACTTCCATGCAGTCCTCTATTCTCTTATTATTTTTAATACCTCTTTATTTCTAACCTTCTATTTCCACGGTATCTTCATCATTCGAACGTTTTTAACCTTTTCTTTTCCGCCGCGCCCACTGTCCATGTTTCGCACTCGTACAGCGCCGTGCTCCAGACATACGACACAATGCGTTTCAGAAAATACTACAAACTGGGCAGTAAACGCCGTCTGTAGCACGATGATACATTTTAGGATTACGAATACAGACCACTTCGAATTATTTTATACAACACAATTTTTTTTGAATTTTTAAATTAACCATTCGCGAGCACAGAAGTGACTTCTTATTGTTGAAGGCGACTAGACTCTGCGCTATCTTCTGCTTTATATCCCTACTATACCTTCCGTCCTGACTTATCTGACTTGCTTGATACCTAAAACTAGCCACTTCTTCTAATTATTCGTCTCCTCATATTCGCTCTTTTTCTACTTTTTCTTCCCTTCCGTGTCAGTATTTTTGTTTTACTTTTATTTATTTTCATACAATATTATTTTGTCAACACCGCTTCCATTTTATTTAATGCTATCACTAACTCCTCTGATAGTGCTTATAGTGAATTGTGAATTCGTAAAACAAAAAGCGGTGTAGAAATGTTTTTATTCTATTGATCGACTAACTAACGTTCAGTTTATGTATAGTGCATGAGGTAAACGTGTATGAATGACTGGTTCGGCTTAGTGACTCACCCTGTGTATGTAATTCTCAGTTTTTTATTTCGGTACTAGATCGGCGTCTACGTTTTATGTAAAATATCTTTGTTTCTTCAACTTTTTATCATAAAAGTTTCTGTTTATTTGAACTGTCTTAACTTTGTTTTCGGAAACACAGATTAAGTCTCACCCAATTTTTTTTGACATCTACTTATATACATAATAAAGAGGTCCTCAAACCAAACTGTTTTTTTCCTTGTGACTCCCGTAACGAATAAGTAATTCACATCTTACCTGCCTGCCTAAAAAGTCGCGATTCAGTTATTCACAACAATTATTTGATAATTAATATATAAAAAACGATGAGTCGGTGATATTACAAAAACTAATAGCTCCATCTATCACTTACATCTAAACATACTTATCTTAATTTAAATAAAATTATACGAAAGGTAACTTTTTGAGAGGTTTGCTTTTTGTTTTTGGTAATCTGTTATTGTTTTTTATCATAATTTTTGAATAATTTTCTTGTTTTATGTGCGACCTACATTAATCATACAGTTTACCAATTATACTTTAATACTTATGCTGTTGATGCCTTGTACCTGTAAATTGTTATAATCTAATAGGACCTTTTACATTTGATTTTCAGATAAGCGCTTTCTCGGTAGATATTTATCAAAAGCATGCACCCACGAGCTTTTCCGGACGCTTTTCTTATCTTGCCATGTTAATTACATAATTTAAACAACAAAAGCTTCTTGCTTTAGCTAATTGTTTACAGGATCTATGCACTAGAACGGTAAGAAAACTTCTTAATTTTTAATTGCTTTTCGTGCTACCACTGTATAATCTTCGTGTATAAAGTAATCTAAAAGCTCTTTTGCATTTTACATTTTGCTTTCAAATTTTATGCTTTTAATGGATGCAACAATTCAGAGTGATAGTGTATTTATTAAACAATAGAGCCTTCTTTTATTATTAGTATGTATGCATTATCTTTTTAGTTCATTTTAAACGTAATTTCTGAAAATTGCAATGTTAAAAAATACTTTTGTTGATTTTTTAATATTGTTTGTTTCGCCGACAATTTCTTGTGGTATTAGTGATACCTACTGTAAAGGAACTAGAAAATTTAGTTCATAAATGTTAGAAGAACTGTTTAAGATTAGAGACGTTTAAAAGAACTGATGTAAAATGTAACTTCAAAATTTTAATTAAAGTTTCATATATTGACATTTTTGCAATTTTATAATTATAATAATAACAAATAGTGACAAGCGAAAATAATATGGGTCTTGCAGTGTTGTGTTTTAATTGATTTCTACAAATTGTTTAAAACTGGGTTCGAAAAATATGTACATTTTCTAAGATATTTAGGATATGAACCAAGTAAGTTCCTTTCTTTTGTTTATGGTTCCTTACTGCACATGTTTAACACACAGGTTCAATTGTACAAAATTTTGCTATAAGTCATTATTTTAATGCAGTAGCAGTGAAACTGGTGCGGCGCTGTCGCGCGACAAATTCGCAAATATGTTACCGGCCTTATGAGTCACAACATACTACAGAGGTAAAAGCCTGTTTCTGTTGCGTGCAAAAATCATACCGCAAGGAAAAATTCAAATTTCCGGAACTATGCGTCGTATAACGATAATAATCTTTTTTAGTTTGGGTACCTTGCGATTAAAATTACATTGGGTATAGAACTTCTACAGAATTAACCCTAGCCGGCTTATTTCAAATTACAAATATATTTTTGCCATATTGCTTTTTATTGTTTATTTTTTATTTCATCTACATTAAAACAAAATTAACAACAAAAATTTTTAAATATTACAAGAAGCTGTCGAGCATCAGAAAAAAATTGGAGATTGTCAAGGTCAATAGTACGAAGATAACATTGTTTAAAAAATGTGTAGACAGAAGAAAAAATAAAATTGATAAAAAGTAAGATCGTAGAAATAATATAAAATTTAAATAAGTCGCTTGGACCAGTTTTGTGGAAGTAAATACAACGAAAGTCATTTGTTTCACGAGTTATTCCAAATTAAAAAAGAAATTGTCGTCCTGCGATATATAATTCCGGAGATAATGGGATATTTTCCTTGCGGTGCGATTTTGACGCGATTCAAGCAAATATACCGTTCCGCCACAGAGCGGTGCTACCGCTGCTGTCACTTACGTATCCACGCGTTCCATAATTTGAAATGAAAAAGTCAATAATTGAATAAGCTATGATTAAAACAGGGAAAAAGTTACCCTAGCTCCATTGTGACTTAGACAGAGAGTTATTTTTTTTTTAATTCGCAGAAACATCGCAACTTTCAATTGTAACTTTCCAATGATCCCAGTTCTCATCATCAGATCGTTAGACTGGTTGGACACGCACCTACAGCCTTTCCTATCCTGAGTTAATCTTCGCATTTCCCTAAAACTAGAACATCCTGGATCTTTAACTATCTACGTACAGTAATCTAATCTAGGTCTACCTCTACTTCTCTTAACTCCCGTTTCTACCTCTAATATGTCTCTGACTAGACCTTCATGCCTGAGAAGGTGTCCTACTAACCTATCTCGCTTATTTCTTATTGACTTACATAGTGTCCTCTGTTCTCCTATTCTTTCTAATACCTCTTCATTTATAACCTTCTCTATCCACGGTATCCTGATCATTTACCTGTAACACCACATTCCGTACGCTTCTAACCTTTTCTTTTCTGCTGCGCCCACCATCCATGTTTCGCACCCGTACAACGCCGTGCTCCAAACATACACCTTTAACAACCTTTTTCGAATTTCTAAATTAACCGGTCGCGAGAATAGAAGTGCCTTCTTTTTATTGAAGGCGACTCGACTCTGCGCTATCCTCTTCTTATCCTCTTAACTCCTGTTGCTTTAAATCCCTACTACTCATTCCCTCCTGAGCTATCTGACTTTTCCAGATATTTAAAATCAGCCACTTCTTCTAATTTTTCTTTATATTCGTCTTTTCTCTAATTTTTCGTCCCTAGCATACCAGTATTTTTGTTTTACTTTTATTTATTTTCATACAATACTGTTTTGTCAATACCGCTTTCATTTTGTTTAATAACTCCTCCTTACTATATAGTCTGCAAATCTAAGCATAGGTACTAATCCTTTGCCTCTGTATATCTATCCTACAGTTGTACTGTGTAGAATCATGTTGATCGCGTCCTCGATGTATAGATCAAAAAGTAGCGCTGACAGTATGCATCCTTGTCTGACTCATCCCTTCCTATTATTTACTTCTCTACGTTGCTGCTCCAGCCCTATAAATGCCTGTTGCTCTTTATACAAACTAAGTATCACTCTTCTATCTTTGTAACTCATCCCTACATTTTTAAGTATATTTAACATCCTGTCCCATTTAACATGGTCAAAAGCTTTTTCTAAATCTAGAAATCCTATGTACGCACTCTTTCCTTTTTTCTGTCGTTTTCTGTATTGTTTCCCGTATTTCTTATAAACAAATTGATCTTCCCTAATAGTTATTCCGCCCTTTTGTTCATCCTCCTCTGTACAATTCTAGTTAAGATTTTTGACGCATGGGAAGTTAAGCTAATTGTTCTACATCTCTCGCCCTTATCCGCGCCTCTCTTTTTATGAATAGTTACTACCACGTTCCGTTTATAATCCTCTGGGACTTTCCCCGTTTCGTAAATGTAAGTAACTAACTTAAACATACGATCTCTAACGTCTTGTCCTGCATGTTTTAGAATTTCCGCCTTTATCCCATCTATACCGGGCGCGTTATTATTTTTTTTTAAGTTTTTTAATGCTACATCTCAGTTCTAATGACTATTTAAAACAGATTAGTTATTTCATTTGTTTATGACTTGAAATAGAATTAGGTACTTTTCGAACCCTGTTTTAAACTATTCAGTTTAATTAAACTATTCAATTCAAATAAATGAGGTAAATTATATTGAAAATAAATATTTACTTTTTGTTTTAATAGAGAATTAAGTAATTTTATTATTAAATTTCATGTGTTAAACTCACACTTAATTTCTTAAGAATACTGATGAAATAATTCCTTTCATTATTTAATTTTCAGATTCGTTTTTCGTGGTTTTCGATGTATTAGTTTAAAAGTGTGCGGGCGACATTTTTCGCGCGGTAGTGTAGTGATTTTTGAACGAGTAAGGGACAATGAAAATTAAATCGTTGGCAACGTTTAATGAAAAGTACCCATAATGTAGGCGTCATTACTCTCTAGTGGATTGGTTTGGCTGTTACAAATATGCTTAAAAGGTACGCTTTTTACATTTATTTTCTGTAGCACCTCTAACTTTTTTATTTCTCTTTTTAATTTTTCTATTTTGCTCTTGGTACATGAAAATTGCGTTCCACTCTTTTAAATTAAGCGCTGTGCAATTTCGTGTAAAGAACATTTATCAAGCTGATTCAGGTTTTGTTTGCCTTTCAAATAAATTCGATATTTAACTTCATACATTTTAGTCCGGGAGTAAAAGGTTAAATGTCAGTACATAATTCCACAAGTATGAACCTTTACCTGAATATCATAAAAATATGTAGTGCTTTTAAAGTCTACTACGACGTAATTTAATTATTTACAAAATTGGGTTTACGTCTGTTGTGGGAAATCCTACATCTACATCTTCTTTCAATTAATCAATGTTTACTAAGCAATTTGTTCCATTGAATTATGAAAATATAGAAGTTAGGAATAACAACATTGATAGATTGTTAAGTTTATGTTCGATACTTGGTACGTGGTACTTGGAGAAAACTTCTTCGAAGGAGTTTAAGTGCTTACTAAGTGGTATCTCGATGTAGTAATTTTGGAAATTGCTCCTTATAGGCACTCGCCTATATATTTACCTTTAATGGACATAAGACGATATGTTTAATTATGTGATTATATTGCAACAATGGTAATTTGTGTTTGAATATTTGTTCTACCAATTTTATAATTATTACTTGTATGAAGCGGAAGTAATCAAACAATACTTTAATGTATACAGAGTTGTAGGTAATACATTTAAGACGCAAGTAAGGTTGGTATTGAAGAATCCCCCAAATACAGACAGCGTGCGCAAATTCTGTTGTATGCTATTGGCCGTGTTCGATACTGAGATTTTTGTACATCCGTGTTCCATGACAATGTTATTGTGCATGCGCGAGCACATCGCTCATTGGAGAACACGGTCATTACGTAACTTCCGTTGCAATCTGCGGCGCAACTTCCGTTGCATAAACTCTTAACAAACGAATAACTTCAACAATACATACAGTGTATTTTTCGCTGTAATCAGTAAAGTAAATTATGTAGTGCGGGTAACACTGGGAGAGTACATATACCTACGAAAATAGAAACTAATTTATATTACATTGCAACTTTGTTAATGAAAGTAACAAAAATGGACGATTGAAAAATGACAGTTGGTATGTTAAGACGACAAAAAAACTGAATAACTTTACCTCCTAGCTGAAACATAATAAGTATTAGGTAATCTACGTCTGATCTGATGAAACATTTTCGTGTTTTATTAATTTGTATTTAAGGAGAGGGAAACCTGACGACTTACTATAGATTAGTAAACGTTAATGTAAAAGAGAACACATTATTGTAAAACAATCACCACTCGTATGTAAAATGTGTAGGTATCTTAATTTAACATGGTGTCATACATTTTTTACTTGTCAATCATTAACATTTTCCATTGCATACGTTTTCAAAATAAATTTTGTCATTTAGTCCTCAACGTCTTGTGACAAATAATCAAATTAATAACATCGTGGCAGAAATTATAAAACAAAAATGCCTTTACAATAACGTAAAATTTTGGAATAAAATAAATACTACATTATAAATAGTTTTTACAGGCGTACACAAATAAAATATTCTTCGTAATAACTTTTATGAATAATATAACTGCATATAAATAATGCACTAAGTAATCGTAATATAAGTATACCTACATGTTAAAGATACCTAATAATGTATTTTAATGGAATAATGATCCAAAAACAGAAATTGTACATTGCTTTACTGTACAACCATTAGCATAAATGCTAATTTAATTGAAATTCATGCAATGGATTGCAGTATTAACGCAATTGTTGTTTTTATTGGTTGTCAAAAAATAAGGGAACGAAAAATTCTATATCGTACTCAAATAATTTAATTAAATACATAGTTTTATTTGCAAGTCTGCCTATATTACGGTCTACTGATTTTTAATTTTATTAAATAAATACATTGTCATAATCTCGTAATATCACTGGCAAATACATTCTTTATTCGATGCAGGACAAAACTTTTAATAAAACTCAATTTCTCAGAAAGAACTGATTCAGGTTAAAGTATTACCTACAAGGTAATAATTTGTATAAAAAGATATGTAAATATTGATGAAGGTTACCAAAATAAATTGATTTTTCTGTTATTTTTACCTACCTACATTAAATTTCTGTCGAAAGCAAGAAATGTTTTAGCTTTGGCTTTAATTTATTCTTACAGTTAGTTTTAAAGAGATTAAGAAAGACTGTTGTTTTACATTTCAGTTTGTATTTAGATCCTGACGATACTGTGTTTTGTTTTTATGCCATACTCAAAAGAAGAGTACATTTAATACTTAACGTATAAGATTGCCTTAAGTGTAGATATTTAATGGGCTCTTTTTTTGACAATGGTGTATAAACCTAAGCAGTGTCGTCAAGATCGAAACAGATTGTGAAACCTAAACTAAGTGTCTTTCTAAATCTTTTTATTATATTAATGTTTCACCAAGCGATCAACAACCGCCCAATTTCTTATTCATTCAACTAATGCTGCCCTGATTAGGGTCTAAAGGTCGTCATCAGTTGGAATTGCTTCCTAATGTTTCGCTAGCACGAGTGGGGAGTATCTAGTTCACATGTGGTCCATATCCAGCATCGGAGATGGAAAGACCTCTGAAGAAGTTCGCCACTCGTGCTAGCGAAACGTTAGGAATCAATTCCAGCCATAGACGGCCTTTAGACCCGAATCAGGACTGTATCAGCTCACTTATTGACCGTGAAAGTCTTTTCTAGGTTTTTCGTAAAATGTCTTTGTTTCTCCAACATTTTATCTAAATTTCCATTTCTTTGAACTGTCTTAACTTTATTATCGAAAACAAAGATTACATCTTGCGCAATTTCTTTAACATTTACTTATAATAAAGTTCTTCAAACTTTTGCCAGATTTTTTGTGTTTGTTCGTTATTAATACACAAGAAAACAAGAATTGGTGATATAACAGAAACTTTTAGCTCCTTCTGGGCCAACAGCTTTTCATTGTATCTAGGCTATAGATCAAAAGGCGGATGCGATTTCTTTTTCTTTCAAGAACTGATCAGTATAAAGTAAATGAATACCATTTATTACTGAATAAACTTATTTTAATTTAAATAAAATTATAAAGAAGGTAACTTTTTGGGAATTATGTATTTTGTTTTTTGGCAACACCCGCATTTTTGTTTTTCATCATAATTTTTTAATAATTTTCTTGTTTTCTTTGTATCTGACGTACGTTATCCATACAGTTCACCAATAATACGCCTCTTTCATTTACATTATTTCATTATATTTAGTAAGTTTTTGAAGCGATTGATTCACTTATAAGTATCCTGTTCATTTTGTATTTTTCTAAAAAAACGATGTAGTTAAAACGTTTGTACTACGAAGATACTTTTTCATTTTGTTTTCATTTGAAAATATAAGGAAACAAATTAAATCTGACATAAATAGGTGCTGGTTTTTGATGTTCAAATAAATATAAATTAGCGGTAAGAACTGCGTATTTGTTACTTTTACCTATCTGGCATTGCATCCAACCAAATAGTGTTTGACACTACCTTAACTTAATAAAAACGTTATCCATTTGGATGGAAAAATTAAAAACGAGTGAACAAAAACATTATTGATGGACTTTTGTTATAAGCGTTTGTAATATACTTCTGTATGTTCTATTATTGTAACATACGACTTCTTCTATAGGTGATAAATACGTATGTCGATGTCCCTGCAATTATGGCTGTGTTTCGTAGCCAAATTATTTGTTACTAATCTGTTTTGTTACACTTACATTGCCATTACAGATTCTCTTGAATGTTCCTTAACTTGTCATATAGTCATCTATCTTAAGGATTATTGTCAGTAATTGTTAACTAATGTACGTAAATTATAATGTGTACATATTATATATATATATATATACATATATATTTATCTACCTGTAAAAACAAATAGACAGACGCCTCTCTGTAAGATATGTAAATGTTAACTATTAATTATAAGTTCAAATAAACTGTTCATCACTTTAAAAGTATAAAAAGCATAAATACATTATTTATGAGCTAATTTCAATGTTTTTGAGTTATGGTGAAAGTTTACATGAAAAAAAAATTTTTCATAAAGTTCTTGGTCAGAAATTTACTGAAACTAGCAAACGTAGATTGAGATTTCGAACATATTAGATTTCATCAGCACGCCGTAGGCAGCTAACAGTGTGTTTAGCTGTATGAATAATTTAGCCTGAATAACGGTATATTTTGAAAACCAAGTTGTAAATGTACATTGAGACTAATATTAACAAAAATGTTACCGCACCATAGAGAACAACAGTCATTTACAAGAAACCGACGTAGGAAATAGAAATATAAAGAAGAATAAATGGAGAAACAAGGTAAGATAGATACGAGGTGTAAATGTTATGCACTAGGATAAAATCATTTTACCATAACAAAAGCTATACACAAGTTCCGCATACATTTTCACATCCGCTTCTGCATCTGGTTTTGCTTTTTTATAACGGAATCTATACATAGAAGACGCGGTCATTATTAAAGACACTACAACTGTAGGGATAGATATAGAGGGGTAAAAGATTACTTTGCTTACATTTGTAGATGATATAGCAGTATTAGCATCTTACAAAGAGGAATTAGAGATAGCTATAAATAAAATGGAAGCGGTTTTAACAAAACAGTATTGAATGAAAATAAATAAAAGTAAAACAAGAATACTGGTATGCAAAGGAAGAAAAAGTAGGGAAAAAGCGAATATAAAGATAGGAGACGAAAGATTAGAAGTGGCTGATTTCAGGTATCTAGGAAGTCAGATAAGTCAGGAGGCAAGTAGTAGTAGGGATATAAAGCAGAGGATAGCGCAGGGTCGAGTCGCCTCTAATAAAAAGAAGTCACTTCTATGCTCGCGAACGATTAATACAAGCGTTTGAAATGTTGTGTTACTGGCGAATGATGAGGATATCGTCGATAGAGAGAAGGTTAAAAATGAAGAGATATTAGATAGAGTAGGAGAACAGAGGACTCTATGGAAGTCAATAAAAAATAAGCGAGTTAGGTTGGTAGGACACTTTGTAAGACATAGAGATCTAGTCAGAGACATATTAGAGGCAGAAACAAGAGTTAAGAGGAGAAGATGTAGACCTAGGTTAGATTGGGTTGTTCTAGTTTTAGGGAAATGTGAAGATTAACTGAGGTTAGGAAAGAGTGGAGGTACGTGTCCACCCAGTCTTAGGACTGACGACTTTATCATGATGATGATCCGTATTGTTGGATTACGAAGATTGAATGATTGTATTTAGAATTATTTATATGTTTTTAGATAGTAAATATGAAGTTTAAAGTTTTAAGAAAACAACACACTGTCTTTAAAAATGTTTACTAATTAATGCTTTTAAGGCACATATTTACAATTACATTAAACAATTACTCAGTCTTTTATAATTAAGCGACTTTTTCTAATTCTTATACTGGCACATCTTATAATAAATAATAAGTTGCTATAATAAATAATGTATGTTGTGATAGATACATATGTAAAACACCTCAACATATTTTGCATTATCTAGCCAAAAACTGGGCTCCACCTTGCAGTTTTACATATCGTTAGTAATCATCCATTACCTATTATGGAATTATGATCGTTTAGTCATTTTGATCATGATATGCAAACTGTCCTTAAATAGTTCTACCTTCGTACTCCAATTCATACAAATTGCGCTATTATTATTATTTCTCATTCCGTACTGTAGAATCTCCAGTCTTATTTTGCAACGTTATAATTGGCTTTTGATTTTCAACGTCATTCAAAGTGGCAGAGCCACCCAACAGAACTTGTACTTCTTCCATAGTTTTACCCTTCGTTTCGGGTACCACGATAATACAAAACACTGCGCCGAAAAAGCTAATAGCGGAGAAAATTCCAAACGTGATACCTGCTCCAAAGCATTGAACAAGTGTCGAAAATAATTTAGTAACTGCAAAAGCTAAGGTCCAATTGAACGCTGCCGCAATTGAACACGCTCGTCCTTTGAATTCAGGAGTGAAAAGTTCACCAGATATCATCCACGGAATCGGCCCAAAACCAATAGAGAATACTATGATGAAAATAGTCAAACTTATAAGTGGCAGGAAACTGAGGTTTGAAACGTCAGTGATCGTTTTGAGGTAGAAGTAGATTCCCAATGAACAACTGCAAACGGCCATTACTGAACTTGATATGATTAGTAGAATTTTTCGACCAGCTCTATCAACTAGAAGGGTAGACACGTACGTTGCAACCACCTGTAAAATAAAAATAAAAGAAATTAATTTTTGGAAGCATGTTCAATGAAACAATTAATCAGTTAAAGGATCAAATTATTTTTTATTACAGATAATATTATATATAAAAGAAATTATAAATGCTGTCAGCATAGGGCAAAGTAGTATTACGTGATTAGTATGATCAATTTCTTATGCTGAAGTGTACGATGTGTTGCATACCTATTTACAAATAATTCTTTTAAATTTAATTTTTCAAATAATTTTTAACAGAAAGAAACTGATTAAACAAATTGTTCACAAAAGTGAATTTTGACCTCTCGAAGCAATGGTGCTTACAGTGACTGATGGGGGGGGGGAGAACTAGTTTACATTTATAACATAATTTACGAACCTGCATCGTTCCAATAAAAATGGCACACATGTTGGGGGACATTTTGCTGCCACTGTCTTTGAAAATTTTCTCAGCATAAAAGAGCACGGCATTGACTCCGCTAAGCTGCTGGAAGAGCATCAATGCCAAGGAAATGACTAGGGCTTTGGAGGCCGCTTTGCTCCTAATTAGATCAGATAGACCGGCTTTGTTTCTCGCAGCTTCCGTAATACTCTCATGTATGCGAAAAAGTTCATCTTCAACGTCGTAACTTTTGCCTCTAAACCACTGCAGGGATTTCCTCGCGTCGTCAATCTTTCCCTTAGCAGTCAGATAAACCGGTGATTCGGGCATAAACGAAAAGGTAATCAGATGAAGTGCCGGAAGAATTGCTGATATCAGGGCCAAATATGTAAAGCTTTTTTCTACACTACCTGTAATAAAATTATAGATATTGTTATCATTCTTATAATTGATAAAAACAAACGCAGAAAATTACTTTGTGTTTTTTATATAAATAATCAGTTAACGGTTGCTACCTAGTTGATATAATATACCATAAATCTATACGAACATCATAAAGAGATAAAGTTTATTTGTTTCATTATCCAAGATAATCTGTAGAACCGAAGGAGAGTTTCGAAAATTTTTCTACTATCAAAACCTGGGAAGGTAGCGCAGTGATAAGAAATACAAAAAAAACAATGAACATTCACAAAAATGGGTATCTGTTTAAACGCGTGAATGGAACCGTTTAAGCTACACGATTTAGTTTAATTTTATTAAATATAGAACCAGTTTCTAGCTGTAATTGGGTCGACATGTTTTTATTTGATCATATGTTATGAGTTTAAGTCACCTTTTTGTTGTAAAAGGTCATCAGTTGGAATAGTACGATTTCTAAATTGGCACTATCGGGGACAGAAGTGATACACCCTTCCCCATAAGATTGAATTTCTAGGTATACATACATCAATGGTTTAAAAATGTATTTATCATGCCATTTTTCACTGATTTGTGTAGACTCCCCGCATATCTGTTATTAATTTATATTTCAAAAATTTTTACTTCATTTGTAATTGATAAATATCTCAGTTGCAAGAAAATATTGCTTGAATTATTTCATTTGCTTAAATGAGATCCATTCTCGTGCACCCCGATTTACCTGTCATACACCCCAAATTTTTATTTTTGCTGACATGGATCACTTGTACACCCATAGGGGTTAATATAAACCACCTGGGGAATATCAGATATATGTAAAGTTAGCAGTCGGTAACTAATCTATTAAGAACGATTTTATAAACATATTAATTTTTAGCAACTTGAAACCTGATGTTGAAGTAAATATAATACGCCATTTTCCCGCAACACCTAGATACAAGTATACAACAATTATTGTAATATAGATTATGATAAATAAGGATAACAATTATTGTTTAACCCATATCCTAGCGTTTGGTGGTGTATTTGGAATATGTATAGTTATTGATTAACATTTTAATTTCCACCGAAAAATCTGCTGTCCTACTCCCAGAATTTAATAGAATTTCATTTCCTTGGTGTGAACATCAATATTTACACAAACATATTTCAGGAAGCAAAAGATTGTACTAGACCACTACGATAACCGGAAATTGTGATGATGTTATTATCATTTTCGCTTCATTATCAAAGTTGTAGGTTTATTTGTGTTGTTTGTTTGGTGTATATTTTCGGTTTGAAATTGGTACTTCGTTTGATATTTTCAATGAAAACTTTATTTACAATAAAACGGAAAATATAATTATGAATGTACTGACATGAAAAATAATTATAGAAATATGTTTAAATTTAGCACACGTCGACAATTAACTTTATTCCTTAGTAACTACGTAGTTATAAAATAAATGGAGAAACAAGACGCGCAAATGATTTATTGAAAATAATATGTTTGTGTTATCAAAAGTTACTATTTATTAATAATAATATCTGGTAAATTTAATTAGCAATCACACTTTTATTTTAGCTACTATCTGGTTGACCTAATTTTTTATATGTTAATCTATTTTGCTATTCGTTTGAGGTTTATTCTTTAGAATTAATTTAAATTGATTATGAAACAAGGTCGATCATCGGTTTGCTCCAATAAACAACAACTTTATTAAAGAAAAATTGTGTAAAAGATAAACGATGTTTGAGTAAGGAAATGATTAGAAGCGTGCTACCGGATAATGCGAACTGAAAGTGCGTGAATATTTTACTTTGTTCTGTTTATAATCTTTGTAATAATTGGAAACGATTTTTCGTTCTAGTTAGGCCTGTTCAAAATTAACTCTAACTCACATCTATATATATATATATATAAATGAATGTTTGTCTGTATGTCCTTTATGGAATCGTAAACTATGCATTTGATTATAGCAAAGTTGTTGTGCATGAGCCAAAGAAGGTTTCTGAGTTGGTACGACCAATTTTCGACAGGAAAAACAAAAAATATTGTGCATCCCACAGCACTTCAATAAATATCGGATTGAAACGAAACGCTGCAATGTTACAATATTTTCGAAATGAACAAAATCAGTAAATCAATGAATGGAATATTTATGTAATGTTTTTCCTTCAAATTTATTTTAGTTGGTGGCGTAGTAACTCGCGCAGGGTACAGCTAGTTTATCGTATTCAATAAAAGTTAACGACTATAACAATTACTAATGGTTATCAATAGCTTACCTAATATATATTCTACAAGCAATCCAATTGTAACTTGTAGCTGAAAGAATCCTCCAAGAGATCCTCGTATTCTTGGTTCAGCCAAATCGGTTATATACATCGGCGCAGCTACACATATCAAGCCAACCACTAATCCAGCCACTAAACGAGCAATATAGAGAAGTATAACGTTTGGACTGCAATAAAAAATTATTGGCAATCAATACAACATGTAATATAATGCAATAAATCCAGTTATTTTTATTTTTAGAGATTAACATTGGCTTCATATTAAATTGAGACGTACCGAATTAAAAATTTTAGTAATTTTGTTTTTTATTTATTGAGAAAAGGTAAAATAATAAAAATCATCTAAGTTGAAGTTGAATTATATAATTAATTAGAAGCACTAAATGAAATCTACAAACTTAAATTATTTTGAATCAATCTAGTGCAACTAGGTGCTTTTTTCTTGGCTTCAGGAAAAAACTATGTTAGTTTTAATTATTCACCAAAGAAAAAGGGTGACACCTTCTTCAATTAACTGTATTCTTTTTTACAAGTTATCGCTCTATTAACAAATATAAATTTGTTATAATTATTCATACCTGTATGCAATGGTAATCCAAGTTACAATAAAAGGAATTGTTGTTAGTTGAAGAGTACGTTTGGGCCCCAAATAGATAGCTATTTCTCCTGCGGGAATAGCGCCCATGAATGCACCTAGTGTAAGTAAAGATGCAATCCATGAGCCCTGCTCATTCGTAACAGGGAGAGGGGATGCTGGATCCTGCAGGAGCGGTAACGCTGGCGATGTCCATGACAGGGTAGTTCCCATTGCAAGTGCCCCTAAAGTAGCTATAATGTAGAAAATAAAAACAAATTAAAAATTTGTGAATAGGCGGTATTGATCTTATATTTTATCAAAAGTTTAGATTCTCTTGCTTTCTAGGTTTTGGAAAAGCAATGTCAAGTTAAATTATTTCTATTCTCTGTTCATTTTGAGCATACCTTCCTTTATGGAAAATGAACTGCGATGAGTTTATTCTTACAGCATTTTCACTGTTAAGAAAGAGGCAGTTATTTTCCATTTCCAATCAATTCATTTGTAATCTTTGCGATTCAAAGTAAATCTGATGCTTTATTGAATCAATTATGTTTACAAAGGCTTTCAGTCAATACGATAGAAATATCAAACTTAAGGTCGAACCGTCGGATTTGTGAAAAAGTCACGTAAATCAAATAAAATTACTCAGCGGAAAACAATACGCATTGCGTTAAAACGTTTGATGAAAACGTTTGACCGTTTCAAAAGCCATTTTAGATAAGGGTAGAAAGCAATAAGAAGATTTTTCTATAAGCGAATTTCTTATTATTTGAAAATTGCTATCAAAAATTTGTTTTGAAATTCCTTACTCTATAATTAGGTGGATACTTATTTTGTATACAATTTGGGTTTTATTATTCGCTGTGGCTAAAAATATTCGGATTTGGATGGAATTTATCTAAATAAAAGAATAAATCGGATGAGTTTGTGTAATTGATTAGAGTAATGACGGACTTTAACGGTGGTGACATGAAGACCGCGGACTTTTTTCTTATAGCAGACAATTTTCGGCCACTTCCTTTATTATTAATTATTATTATTATCACTGGTTGGACGATTGTTTAGTTTTTCTTTTATCAACGTTGAAAAAGTATTAGAGTTCAACTTAGAATGTCAAAAGATATAAAACTATCTCTGTTCGGTTTCAATGCTTGTGATATCGAAAATTTGAGGCCTTGTCGACTTAACCTTCGTATTAAGTGTTTATAAAAGAAAAATATTTTCGGGAAGTTGAGTGTGTGCTTTTTATCATTCAACAAATCCAGGATGAGGGCAACGAGAACAGCTATTATGTTCGTGGTCGATTATTATATAAGGTCGTATTACATTTTATAGACGAAACTTTTTCTTGAGATCTTTTACTTTTAATAAACACTAAAAGGATACTTATTTATCTTTTATATCGGATCAATTTTGTTTTTCGGAAATTTTTAAGATATGTAACATTTTTTTGTCACAGTAGGAGTAAGTCTCATATCGCGACATTGGTTAGTTGTTTGTATAAAATATTGTCTACTTAAATGACAATTTAACAATGTAATTTGTTAATCTTATCAGAAATCCTACATACCTACCAAGTTTTTTACTATCATACACACCTACAAGTTTTATTTCATTCACGCCTTATTAAAGAATGTTACGAGTAAAATGCAATCTGCGTTACGATCATTTAAAACCTACCAACAAAAATTGAATTTTTACGTACAAGCGGTTTTAGATTTAAACTATAAAAAACCTTTCAGAGAATTATTACACTTTTTGTAGTCAGTTAAGTAATTGCTCCCACGTTTCTATTGATTAAATCAAAAGATGTTTAGTCAGGTTGCAGTTTTACCGTAACAAATTCATTAATGTGAACAGTTTTTCAAAGATTTCATTTAAAAGTTGTTTACTTAACCAACAGGAAATCTCAATTTAATTCTTACCCAAAACGGCGGCCAAATACTGTCTGAAAGCACTGTCGGGAATTTCATTGGAATTCGTTTTCTTCTTTTGTTCCATTTTAGAAGCGGTTAGTTTAAATAATATTCACTCACTCTTTAAAAACAATCAATAAGTAAAATGAGCGTATTGAACGAAATAGCTCGCGTTATTGAATAACTCCCAACAACTTCTGCAGATTCGACGCTTGTAAACCTTTTATATACACCATTTTTATCGGCAAATTTTTAGAGGTTAAAAGTTTACTGATCGCGAGTATAGTTACAGCAGCGCAGCACTGACTTGGACGAGCCTCCAATGATAACGCGTCTTTTATCACGTCAATGAAGTCAAATTTTTATACCTTATTTGATACCGCCACGAGTCTGCGACATCTTTATAATTATAATATTACTTTTCATGCTTAATTCTTTACAAAAACATTTCCTATAGAATTATTAACAGAATCGTGTCCTTTATATATAGTAATATTTAATAAATAATTATGGATCACTTTTTACCAAAGTTCCAATTACAATCACAATTGTTGCAAATAAAAACAACTTAGAAATTACAACGTATAATTAAAATTGAATAAATACTTATATCTAGTTCAATAATACGGCCAAAGGACACAAATATTCGTAGATAATTAAATTACTCATTTTTTAATCAAATAATTTTTGTTAGACAATTTTACGTCTAAAACTAATTAAATTAGTTTTCTTTTATCTTATCTTCACTTAAAGTAATCATCAATTTATTTACCTTGAAGAGATTTTCCGTCGTAGCGTCGTTGTGGAAGTTCTTTGCGAGTTAGATTAGAATTGGTCACACATCTCATTGTTTTTAGTTCGATTAAAAAAATCGAATATTAGAAAAGAAACTAACGCAACCTAACAAATTTCCTGAAGTAACTTTTGTATAGAATACTCATTCTGTGGTTTTACTAATATTCCATTCTTTCAAAAAAAAAAAAAATAAAATAAAAACAAAAATCACTCCAAAAAATTTTTTGGTACAATAGATTTAATTAACATTGGAGTAAGTTACATTAGGCAGTTTTGTTTTTTTTTTTAATTAAATCACATTCGACTAAAATTTATGGATCTTGTCGCACGTGTTGATTGTTTACATGTATCTAATATGCCAAGACTTGTGCTTTGGTTATAACGAAATGATTCAGTAAAATGTAGGTAAAATGATTATATAGTATTTATTTTGTTTTGTCTTGAGTTAATTAATTAATACATCAGCATCAGGTTTACAGTACCTTTTTCTGACTAGGTTACTTTCAAACTGTTCATGGGTAGGTACTGTATAACCGAAACTGCTGTAACATTAATTAATAGAAAAAAAAAGAGTGGAGATATACCAAACATACCATTTTTATTGTATCAACATGAATCTTCGTCAAGTGTCGACTGAGTCAATTTAACATTATTATTTATTTCAGGAATGAATGCAACCGTTTAATAAAAATTTTATAATCTTTTACTCCTCACTTTATCCATGATTACATTAAGTAGATTAAAATAGTAAAATAATTATATCTGATTATTTACACTAGCGTAAAAATATAATAATAACTATCTATTTTATTTAAGTATAGTAAGATTTAGACCGTGTGTAGAGAAGGTTAGAAATGAAGAGGTATTAGAAAGAATACGAGAGCAAGGGACTCTATGGAAGTCAGTAAGAAAAAGGCGAGATAGGTTGGTAGGACACCTTCTCTGGTATGGAGGGGTCTAGTCAAAGACATATT
Organism: Agrilus planipennis; assembly: GCF_000699045.2. Taxonomy (NCBI): domain Eukaryota; kingdom Metazoa; phylum Arthropoda; class Insecta; order Coleoptera; family Buprestidae; genus Agrilus; species Agrilus planipennis. Next base: position 529,116 of record NW_020439039.1, on the reverse strand, counting down.
ACAGACCGAAACAGGTGTTAAGAGAAGTAGATGTAGACCTAGGTTAGATTACTGTTCCCGAATAGTTAAGGAGCTAATCTTCGCATTTCCCTAAAACTAGAACATTCCACTAGTTTTAGGGAAATGCGAAGATTAGCTCAGTATAGGAAAGAGTGGAGGTGCGTATCCAACCAGTCTTATGACTTATGATGAAGATTTAGACACTGCAATAAAATTCTTACGTTTTGCCTAATTCTAATTTCAGAGCAATTGATCTATGGAGACATACAAAGTTATACCTATTTATAAAACAATTTCTTACTTATGCAAAAATTTTATTACTTTTTTATCATAAACCGATTGCATTAATGAACGTGTCATCCATTTAAGTAGTGATTATCACTTAAACCTCAAAAGTTATGTTGGTGGACCATATTGCAATAACCTTCCATTAATTTACTAAACCTCTGGAGTAGTATGTAAACACATATTTTTCGGTTCAATGATTTTGATTAAAAACATTCCATTGGTGATAAAAAAGTTCCAAAAAATGGCTGTTGGTAGCGATGTACGATAATATGTACTTACCAATTTTAATTGGAAAAGAGAAAAGAAATGCCATATAGGTACATGTATTAATTCATTAATTCTTCTCTGTTACCATATTTACCTATATTTTAATAATTTTGGCATTATTTATTGGACAAGTTATGTTTAAAATAAGATGATAAGAAGTTTATCTAAATAAAACACATCGTTTATCTCGCGTTTCAGTGAACCTTACTTTGTAAAATAGATACATTAAATTAAATAAATTTTGACCATTCGGTTATCATCCTACAATTAGAAGAATGATTCTACCTTTTTTTTTTCACGCAACATAAACTAAAATTTTTACTTACATTACAATGAATTTTCAATTTCTACAAACAATCACATCCTGTATCGTTATTTCTCTTGTGCAAGATACTCCCCTAGAAGTTATTTAAGAGTTAAATTTATACTGCTCCTTCATTCTAATAAATGAGGTTTAATTTTTTGTTTTAATTAAGTAATGTTTTTATACTGTTTCTCCCAACTGGCTGAAACTTCAATAGATGATCCTTTGTTGTCGTCATTAAGACTTCATTTTTCCTATACACCGTAACAAAATTACTTAAAGCTCTGACGTAAAGGCAATTAACGTAATAATATAACAAAATTCATGACAGTTCAAGTAACCTTTTCTCAGTTACCTCCGTTATCTAGTTTACGTTGTTGTTTTGCTAATGGTTTTTAAATCCGATAATCAACTAAATAATTGACGTAGTAGGTATAACAGAATTACGAGGAGTTCCTTATTACATGCATATGTATATAATATAACCGTACCTATTTCTTTTTACTAATTACTTACACAGATCTAGAAATTAGCAGTTTTTGTCCCTCTCGACTTTAGGATTAGGTTTAAGACCTAATAACAAATCAGTTTCTTCCTATCACATTAGGAAAATTAATAGGTCTAAAGCATTAAAATGAAAACTTATTAATATTTTCAATCAAACATACAGAAGTTCGAGAAGAAACTTTTAAGAAAAAAAGGGCATGTCGATGTAGTAATTGTAGCTTTGAAGATTAATAAGAAAAGGGAAAAAATGGATAATAAGACACCTTTTGATGCTCAAGCAAGGTGCTTGAAGAAACTATAATCGCACTTAAAGATACCAGATGTGACCATATTTTAGTAATACGAGGGTGGATTGATAAGTTTCCGGCCTGACCAAGAAAAACAAGGTTTTTAAAAATTTTTTTTTTTTATTTCTCAACATAATCTCCTCCAAGGCTGATACATTTCTCATAGCGGTGTTCCAGTCTATTAATGCCATCTCTATAGACTGATTCGTCAAGCTCCTCAAAATAACCATTTACAGCTTCGATTACTTCTTCATTGTCCGCAAATCTCTTACCGCCAAGCCATTTTTTGAGATTAGGGAACAGAAAATAGTCACTCGGGGCTAGGTCTGGAGAGTAAGGAGGGTGCGGCATCAATTCAAACTTTAGATCGTTGATTTTAGCCGTCGCAACGATTGACGTGTGCGCTGGTGCGTTATCGTGATGAAACAAGATTTTTTTCTTCGCCAGATGAGGTCGTTTAATTTTCACCTCGTGGCTCAAACGTTGCAATAAGTCTGCGTAGTATTGACCAGTGATAGTATTACCCTTTGCAAGGTAATCAATGTATATAATACCTCTTGCATCCCAAAAAACAGTAGCCATAACCTTGTTCGCCGAAAAAATTGTTTTTGCCTTCTTTGGAGTTGGTTCCCCTGGTCCAATCCACTGTTTAGACTGTTCTTTGGTTTCAGGAGTGTAGTGGTGGACCCACGTTTCGTCAACGGTTACGAATCGACGCAAAAATTCGCTTGGATTACGCTTATACAATGACAAATTTGCGGTAGAAATGTTTTTTCGAATCAATTTTTGGTCGACTGTTAGCAAACGCGGCACCCATCTTGCACAGAGCTTTTCCATATGCAAATGTTGGTGCAAAATATGTTGCACACGTTCATATGACATCTTACAGGTCTCAGCTATCTCACGCACTTTCAATCTGCGGTCTCCCAGCACTATTTGATGAATTTTTTCGATCATATCTGGAGTTGTGACCTCAACGGGGCGTCCTGAGCGAGGCCCATCAGAGGTGCTCACACGACCCTTTTTAAACTCGGAAACCCACTGCTTAACGGTTGAATATGACGGGGAGGATGTCCCCAGTGTTGAGTCCATCTCTTTTTTAATTTCCTTCGGCGTTAACCCCTTCAAATAAAAGTATTTGATGACAGCACGATTTTCCTGCTTTTCCATTTTTACGAAAACCACAGAGGCGTCTTGTTCAGCGTGCTGTCAAACCTACACTAGCAAGGAGATCGGGCTGAAACTATAGCTACAAGCTATCCAAGGATGGTACTATAGAATGTCACCTCAAGGTAGGCCTAGTGGCGTCATCTCTTGGTTAGGCCGGAAACTTATCAATCCACCCTCGTAATGCAGAAGGTAATAAATTGTTTATTCATCAACGACACTTATATGCCGGCGTAACAAATGAAGTTCGAAAGTTTTCCAGAAAAATTAATGTTTAATCTATAAAATTCGATAGCAATATAGGAGTCTGGTTTTAATTCGATTATTGCAATAGACTTTTTTCGAAAGATAACAGCAAAATTATTCAAGTAAATAAATTTCCCTGGTTCAAAAGTATCTTCCGAGAATTCGCATGGTTCAGCGCCGGGTTAAATTATAATTTTCATTTACATCATGCATATTTCTATCGTACCTACGAAACATTGAACAGTTCTCCAAGAATACAAAATGGTCTAAAAACCACGTCGCAACTTGTCAAAATAATTTATGTAAAATTCCATTGCGATTAGTTTATAGGTAGGTTTTATATTAATTAATTTTATATTAATTTGTTTCATTTAAACAGTTTTACGATTAGTATCTACTTACATTGTTTAGAATTACATTTCACCATAAAAAAAGATCGACAGTTCATACGAGGGGAGGTCCACAAGTTCGTGGAATGAAAGGGAAGTGGCGGAGTTAAAAAATCTCACTGTGGATTTCTTAAATTAGGGTTTCATCATTAGTACATATGTGAAATTTCAAGTCTGTAACCTTATTCGTTTATGAGTGATCACCCTTCCAACAAGCTAATTCAGAAAAAAATCGTAACGATGGAAAAAATTGAACATCGCGCTGTGATATAGTTCCTGACAAAGCAAGAAAAGTCAATTCAGACTATAATGAGCGAAATAAAAGTCGTTTATAATGATCACTACCCTAGCAAAACTATGATATACAAGTGACATGGGTAATTTAAATATAGTCGAGAGCCGATTGAAGGCTATCCCCGCCCTGGATGGTCGATTGAGGCCACCACATCGAACATCATCGAAAAGGTCGAAAAATTAATATTAGAAGATGCTCGCCTGAAAAAGAAACAGATATGTTTTATATATGACATAGAATACACTGTCAGATACCACAATTTTAAGAATTTTACACGATCATCGTGGCATGTAACCATTTTTTGGAACTGTTTGGCGATGAACCTAGCCCGATTTTGGAGAAGATTGTTACCGAAGATGAAACCTGGGTTCATCACTTTGAACATGAGTCCAAACAAGAATCGATGCAATGATACAAAAAGGGTACACCACCCCCTATGAAGTTTAAGGTGCCAGAATCGGCTGAAAAGCGGATGCCTACAATTGGAAGTAGTGAAGGAATTTTTCTAATAGATTACAAAGAAAAAGGTAATACAATTACTGTAGACTACTATGCCATCAAGGAAAAAATAAGAGAAAAACTGACAAAAGATGTGCTGCTCGTGCAGCATAATGCGCCAATTCACAAGTGCAGAGTTGCGATGACTGCTCTACGCAAAAAAGGATTCGAATTACTAGTTCACCCACCATACAGATCAGACTTGGCTCCTAGTGATTTTTATTTATTTCCAAATTTTAAAAAAGAACTAAGAGGACGAAAATTTTCCAATGACAATGAAGTCAAAGAAACTGTTTCGGTCCATTTTAGGGCAAAGACAAAAAATATTTTTTTGATGGTATCGAGATCTAATACATGTATTTACTTTATGACGAAATATATTGAAAAGGAAAAATAACTTTGTATTTTCATTTATTTTACAGCACTTTCATTTCGCGAAACATTTGGACTTGCCCTCGTAGTTTAATGACAACTCTGATGTATAAACTACTTGTACATATATATTTATGAATTCGTTTGTTGAATATGCTTTTTGAATGAACCTTGTAAGAATCAAAGTGGTAGGTAAATATTTTGAAAAGCATCGTATTGTCTGGTGTTACGGAAACTTTAAAACTTATTAATCTTGAACAAGTCGTTCACATGTGATTTCATTCTTCTTCATGATCTTCTCACAGTGCATGCACGGTCTTTAACGTGCTCTGTCCGACGCTGGCTATAAATAAATTGTTATATTCTTTTTATGTTAATAATTTAAATATTTTTATAACGAAGATAATACGGAGACAACTTTAATTAACAGTAAAACCCAAGAGCGATTACAGCAATGGAAAATTTTCTATTACTGATAAACATTTTTCAAAATTTTTAAATCACTGATACACGCAACAAAATGACACGTGTTAAATTGAATTAGAAAGGTATGTTTCCTGCTATAATTTTTATCGCAAAATTAATCGATAAAAAAGATCTGTTATTTTCCATTTATTATTTTGAAATTGATGAAATTATTGTATCGAGGATGTGACATATGTAAGTAATTGGAGGAGTGTACTATTATCTTATATTTTTTATTTTTCAATTTGTTTTGTAACGCAAATCTGTTATTATTTATTCATATCTGTCTAGGATGTAATGCATATTGATTGTACGTCAAAACTAAACTGGACTTGGAACTGGTACAAAGTGTTTTCTTGGAACTGTTGAAAACCACAGAGGCGTCTTGTTCAGCGTGCTGTCAAACCTACACTAGCAAGGAGATCGGGCTGAAACTATAGCTACAAGCTATCCAAGGATGGTACTATAGAATGTCACCTCAAGGTAGGCCTAGTGGCGTCATCTCTTGGTTAGGCCGGAAACTTATCAATCCACCCTCGTAATGCAGAAGGTAATAAATTGTTTATTCATCAACGACACTTATATGCCGGCGTAACAAATGAAGTTCGAAAGTTTTCCAGAAAAATTAATGTTTAATCTATAAAATTCGATAGCAATATAGGAGTCTGGTTTTAATTCGATTATTGCAATAGACTTTTTTCGAAAGATAACAGCAAAATTATTCAAGTAAATAAATTTCCCTGGTTCAAAAGTATCTTCCGAGAATTCGCATGGTTCAGCGCCGGGTTAAATTATAATTTTCATTTACATCATGCATATTTCTATCGTACCTACGAAACATTGAACAGTTCTCCAAGAATACAAAATGGTCTAAAAACCACGTCGCAACTTGTCAAAATAATTTATGTAAAATTCCATTGCGATTAGTTTATAGGTAGGTTTTATATTAATTAATTTTATATTAATTTGTTTCATTTAAACAGTTTTACGATTAGTATCTACTTACATTGTTTAGAATTACATTTCACCATAAAAAAAGATCGACAGTTCATACGAGGGGAGGTCCACAAGTTCGTGGAATGAAAGGGAAGTGGCGGAGTTAAAAAATCTCACTGTGGATTTCTTAAATTAGGGTTTCATCATTAGTACATATGTGAAATTTCAAGTCTGTAACCTTATTCGTTTATGAGTGATCACCCTTCCAACAAGCTAATTCAGAAAAAAATCGTAACGATGGAAAAAATTGAACATCGCGCTGTGATATAGTTCCTGACAAAGCAAGAAAAGTCAATTCAGACTATAATGAGCGAAATAAAAGTCGTTTATAATGATCACTACCCTAGCAAAACTATGATATACAAGTGACATGGGTAATTTAAATATAGTCGAGAGCCGATTGAAGGCTATCCCCGCCCTGGATGGTCGATTGAGGCCACCACATCGAACATCATCGAAAAGGTCGAAAAATTAATATTAGAAGATGCTCGCCTGAAAAAGAAACAGATATGTTTTATATATGACATAGAATACACTGTCAGATACCACAATTTTAAGAATTTTACACGATCATCGTGGCATGTAACCATTTTTTGGAACTGTTTGGCGATGAACCTAGCCCGATTTTGGAGAAGATTGTTACCGAAGATGAAACCTGGGTTCATCACTTTGAACATGAGTCCAAACAAGAATCGATGCAATGATACAAAAAGGGTACACCACCCCCTATGAAGTTTAAGGTGCCAGAATCGGCTGAAAAGCGGATGCCTACAATTGGAAGTAGTGAAGGAATTTTTCTAATAGATTACAAAGAAAAAGGTAATACAATTACTGTAGACTACTATGCCATCAAGGAAAAAATAAGAGAAAAACTGACAAAAGATGTGCTGCTCGTGCAGCATAATGCGCCAATTCACAAGTGCAGAGTTGCGATGACTGCTCTACGCAAAAAAGGATTCGAATTACTAGTTCACCCACCATACAGATCAGACTTGGCTCCTAGTGATTTTTATTTATTTCCAAATTTTAAAAAAGAACTAAGAGGACGAAAATTTTCCAATGACAATGAAGTCAAAGAAACTGTTTCGGTCCATTTTAGGGCAAAGACAAAAAATATTTTTTTGATGGTATCGAGATCTAATACATGTATTTACTTTATGACGAAATATATTGAAAAGGAAAAATAACTTTGTATTTTCATTTATTTTACAGCACTTTCATTTCGCGAAACATTTGGACTTGCCCTCGTAGTTTAATGACAACTCTGATGTATAAACTACTTGTACATATATATTTATGAATTCGTTTGTTGAATATGCTTTTTGAATGAACCTTGTAAGAATCAAAGTGGTAGGTAAATATTTTGAAAAGCATCGTATTGTCTGGTGTTACGGAAACTTTAAAACTTATTAATCTTGAACAAGTCGTTCACATGTGATTTCATTCTTCTTCATGATCTTCTCACAGTGCATGCACGGTCTTTAACGTGCTCTGTCCGACGCTGGCTATAAATAAATTGTTATATTCTTTTTATGTTAATAATTTAAATATTTTTATAACGAAGATAATACGGAGACAACTTTAATTAACAGTAAAACCCAAGAGCGATTACAGCAATGGAAAATTTTCTATTACTGATAAACATTTTTCAAAATTTTTAAATCACTGATACACGCAACAAAATGACACGTGTTAAATTGAATTAGAAAGGTATGTTTCCTGCTATAATTTTTATCGCAAAATTAATCGATAAAAAAGATCTGTTATTTTCCATTTATTATTTTGAAATTGATGAAATTATTGTATCGAGGATGTGACATATGTAAGTAATTGGAGGAGTGTACTATTATCTTATATTTTTTATTTTTCAATTTGTTTTGTAACGCAAATCTGTTATTATTTATTCATATCTGTCTAGGATGTAATGCATATTGATTGTACGTCAAAACTGGACTTGGAACTGGTACAAAGTGTTTTCTTGGAACTGTTGTACAACACACTGATAAACTAATAAATAATCAAAACTGATACTAACATTTACTACTGAAATTATTTATTGTCATAGGATTAGCAGACAAAAAACTAGAAGTCGCCAATTTTCGATATTTAGGATGAAAAAAGCGATAGAAATATAAAACAAAATATAGCGCAAGATAGGAGTCGTTTTAACGATAATAACTCATTTTCTTACAGGCAATCAATTTATTTCGAAATTCAAAAAATTGTATTATATGTTTGGCCCTGTAAGAGTGTGAAACGTAGACGATGGGTAATGCAAAAAAAACTGAAGAATGCTTGAGATGTGGGGTTACGTCATAGGGGGATGTTGAAAACATCGTGCACCGATAGTGCCTGGTAATTCTACCAGAGGAAAACAGAAAAAAAACAGCAATAAAAAACCTACTTATTAAAAATTTCAATTAAGATTGTATTGGAATAGGTCGTTTGTCCTAATTTACATTATTTGTTAATTACTATAGATAGTTATACCAAATTATTTCTTATTTCGCTATAGTTCCTGTATTTATTTTTTCTTTTGAACAAGAGGGAAATACCACAAATGGCGCGGTAAACGCCATCTGTAGTACGATGCTACATTTTAGGATTACGTACCTATGCTCCAACAAGGTCCATTTTAAATATATGGATATGGACGCCGGGATTCGTTTCAGCAAGTACATATCCATATATTTAAAATGGACCTTGTTGGAGCATACGTAATCCTAAAATGTAGCATCGTACTACAGATGGCGTTTACAGCGCCATTTGTGGTATTTTCTAAAACGGGCTGTTAAGACAGCAAGTAAAAGTTGGTCTGTGTTCTGTCGGAGCTGCCTGCGACGCGCTGATGAGATCCAAAAAGATCGAAAAAAAGCGACAGAGGTAGAATTGTTCACAAATAATGATCTATATATTTTGCTCCAGTTTTCGAGCAAAGCGCTGACTGACTCAAGACAGAAATAAGTTAAGATGCATGTCAAACCGTATTAAAGACTTTATGATGATGATTGCACCCGTTTTAGTGAGTTGCAAATGTACTTTTGTTGAGATACAATGTTGGAAAATTGGAAAATGTAGCAATTTAAATTCTGTTTATGAATGATTGACAGGAACCTTCGGCTAACGTTAAGCGTACGTTACAACAAATTTAAACTCAAACTGACAGCTCAGGTAGGATGTCATTTCAATTGTAACGGTTAATAAAAAAAAAAACAATGACGCTTTTAAGCTGATTTTGCTGTTGTTGTTGGTAATTTCATGCGAAAATATTGTGCCATTTTGCCAATTGCCAATTGACATCTAATTGATGTTGTTAATAGACATTTAATATTCTCAGTCAGTTTTAATACCCTCAATTCCTACGTCTTCTTTGCAAATGAAACCCCAATTTATTTTAGAAAGCTACCATCAAAAGAACAACGTTTTACTTTTTAATTGATTAATTGCATAGGTGTTTTTTTTTATAAATCAGACAAAAAATAAGTTAAGTAAAAGTTGCGGAAAATTCCTAGTTTTGTGATTGGTAAGCACTACAAGATTACAATCCTATAAAAAATGGTCGGTGGAATCTTAATTTCAGTAATATTTGAGAGGTAACTGTAGAATATTCCGTTATGAATAAATAAGTATTAAGTCAGTAAGAATTTCATTATCTTAATTAATTAAGATACCATCGAAAAAATATGTCACTGATATACTGGTATTTACATACTTTGACAATACCTACTTATCCTTGTTACCGTTATCATTTTACTGAAGGAGTTCCTACATGAGCACATTCTGTTATTATTTTTTTTTAAGTAAATAGATTGAACATTTTGAATAGTATAAGATAAAGCTGTAACTGAGCTTTTGAGGATGACCGTATAGTTCGAAATAAAGTATGCAAAGACTACACTTATATATTTTTCTCATTTAGTCTTTTATGTTCTTGTTTGCGTGAATATGTAGATACATGAATATTTTTAATTATTAACCATTTTTGAGTAATATTTAAATGGCTTCATAAGTAAATTAATGCAATAAATAACATCTATAAAATATTTTTCCAAAATGTAGATCAAACAAAAGTGAAAGAATTGTATTCATTACGTCATTAACCCAGATCAACTTTCATTTGCAATTAAATGTAGTAAATAGAATTTCAAAAAATATTCGTTGATAAGATTATCTTTTACTTACTCGCAATTTTCTTTTACTGCCTTAATTAAGGTAATAATAAAAGAAGCATAATTTACATTCAAATGGAACATCAATATATTTATTTATATTTTATTTCTGTGGAATAAGAAGCACTGTCACCTTCCCAATCTGCGCTCTCTTGTATAGAACCTTCTTTCACCTCTTGATGTATTTGTGGCGTAATTTCTTCAACCTGCCGATCAACTGCCTGAACTTTCTGCGTCGGAGCAGTAGTCTTGCGATTTTCGTTCGTAATTGATTCTAAAGCGGAATTAACGTCGGATATTCTGAAACCTTTAAGATGGTTTGAGACGTACTGCATTGTTTGTAACACCCCGTTATTGTCGATAAAAGAGTAACCCCCAGTCGCTTTTATTTCCGGTATTTTGAGAGATCCATAAGAGTATAGGTCTAGTCCTTGAGGTGTTACTCCTTTGTTTGATCCAACCACCTCTACAGGGGCGTAAACTTTTACCCTCAGAGGAACATCGTTTCGAATTAGATTGTTTGATGAAATATGAGATGAGGTAAACTCATTGAATGCGCGATCTGCTTCTGCTAGAGCTCTTTTCCTAGCTTCTGTCACAATTCTCACTTGATCTTCTGCGACGTGATGCTGATGTTCGTTTTGTTGATCCCATGACTGTCTGTATAAATTCTTCTCTGCTTCGTCCTTTTGTTGTTGTGTTTCTTGTAGAAGTCTGGTGGCTTCCCTATGTGATTCTAAAGCAACGTTGTAAGCATCCCTTTGTTGTTGCTTACTTTCTTCGAGTCTTCTCGCGGATTCTTGATAACTTTGTTGCGCTTGTTGATAAGCTTGAAGTTGACGATCGCGCAGTTCGTTAGCCTGAACAATTTTTTGTCTATCTGTATTTATAGCAGCTTCATAAGCTCCCTTGTGATCTTGACTGTTGCGAACACTGTTCCAATAACTTTCAGCCTTCTCTTGCTGGAGAGCAATTTCTTGTAAGCGTTGTGATGCATCCCTATGAGCCTCCAGTGCGGACTGATATGCTGCAGTTTGTTCATTTCTAGTATGTTCTAAACGTGATTCTGATTCTCTGTAACGTTGAATTGCTTCGTGGTAGGCTTGAAGTTGACGGTTTCGTTCTTCTTGAGCCCTAGCGATGTGCTCTTTTTCAGCTCTAATTACAGCTTCGTAATTGGTCCGATGCTGATCATCTTGATTTCCAGTATTCCATTGATTTTGATTATTACGTATTGTATTCCACTGTCGATCAGCTTCCTCTTGTCGTAGTCGCGCTTCCTCAAGACGTCTAGCTGCTTCCTGATGTGCTTCACTAGACGATTGTTGGATAGAATGTTGATGGACCCTGGTTTCTTGTAAACGCGATAGCGATGCTTGGTACAACTGTTGTGCTTGTTGTAAGGCTTGAATTTGACGATTCCGCTCTTCGTTAGCACGTTCTATGAGTCCTTTTTCAGCAGCTATAGTGGCTTCAATAGCTGCGCGATGTTCATCAGTGTTTAGATTCCATCCTTGATTTATCCAGTGCTCTTGTACACGATCATTGTTTGATTCAGTGTTTTGTTGTTGTTCCTGATCCCTAAGTTTCTGAGCTTCCCACGTATCTTCCCATTTCTCTTGACCTTCTTGATCATCGTGACGGTTTTGGTTCTCTACCCAATGGCTGCGTTCATTAAATAATGCTGCTTTTTGATGTACATCTAAAGCAGCTCTGTAGGCCTGTTCGTGTAAATTTCTCGCACGTTCTAAAGCAGAATTGTCATGCCCCTGACTATGAGAAACGTGAACGCTTCCCAAAAGCTTCTGTATGGATCCTTGGCTCCAATCCCTTTCGGTCAATTGAGTAAGTTTAGCAGCTAGAGCGGCATGTTCAGCAGCTAAAGCAGCATGTTCGGCTTTAATTCTTTCAAATTCTTCAAAATGCTTATGCCTTGCGTAAGCTACGTCTGGATCATCCTTGGGCAGATTAGTTGTTGCTACTCTGAAGCCATTTTTGGCGTCTGCAGTATATTCTACTGTTTGCACCTCACCATTTGGATCGATGTACGAATATCCACCTTTTGTAACACCGTCGTGCGTCCGAAATTCTGTTTTCGTACTATGAGGAGTGATGTAGCCGTACACGTATGATCCTAAAGCATCCTGGGAGTAATACTGGTGTTCAATCGGTCGCGAGTAAGACTGAATTCCGATGGTCACTCCAGACGATTCGGCCGAGTAAACAATGCACACAATTAATACCACTACCTTCAATAAAAAAAACTGTTGTGAGATCGAAATTTCTCAATAAGCAATAAACTCACCAGGTAATACATATCGGAGAACACTTCCGCACAAGAAACTTGCACGTATCAGACGAAACGAATGTCCTTAAGGACTTATATACTTTCCCCTGCCCCGCTAAACATTCAGACAGGGTCACTGTACACCATGGTAATAACTATTATTCATCGAATATATAATCTAAAAAAAATTAGGAAACCATATGGACAATTGGCCAGCAATGAACTTGTTCAAGGTTTTCTCTTTGTTGACAAGCATCTCTATTTAAAGATCAAGATCAATTTCACATATTTACACGTATGTAGGTTTCATTGTTATAAGATTAAAATATTCATTTGCATACTGATCCTCTATGATCCATGGTTTATTATTAAAATTTATTCGAATTGAAACGCAATAGTGATTACATCAATTGTACCAAAAATTAATATTGCATTTTGCTTCATAATACGTCGTGATTTTCATTACGTTCTATTGATTGTTGCATTAAAGTGTAGGTACATTATAAATTCACGTTGAAATGCGCAAAGATAATTGCCAGGTAAATAAAATAACAGTATTCGCTACTGCACTTGGACATTAATATATTTATAACTGACACAGTGACTGCCGCTTTTAAGGGTAAAGGTCGTTTATTGCAACTCGGTAGCATTGAATGGACAAGATCAGTCTAACAGTATTTGTATGAATGTCTTATAATTACATAAATGCATAAGTTGCTAGTTTTAAACAGGTTTACTCTCACTTTGGAATTGTTAATAGCACAAATACTTACTTTTTTCGGTAACTTTTAATAAAAAAAGACACACCTCTATTAAAAGCCTAGACTACAACAAAAACCAGTAGCAAACCTTTCTCGCTGATATAATCAATTTGAATGTAGGTACTTAGATGAAATATTTCCATCTCATAAAAACGTTGGCTGCCACTGGTTAAGAGTTTATCTGGAGTACCAACCCTGGTTGTATGTATAACGAAATACATGGTTAACCACCAAATCGAATGATTTCGTAATGTGCAATATGAATGCAATAAGGTTCACATGTAAAATTTTGAACCAGACATCGGTTTCATTCTTGTAATATTCATCTCGTGCAATAATGAAGATGGACCTGATCGTCGTATGTAATTCTGTGAGAAAATGAGTAAAAGTACTGCGAACAATCGCAATTTATAATAGTATATTCTATATGCACGTTCTTTCTTAATGGATAATCAATAAACATAATTGACGACATTGAAATGATTTGAATTTTAAAATTATGAGAGAACGTCATTCGCAGTCTCCCGAAAAGTTGAACGCATGGGCAGGGATTTTGGGAAATAGTATTGATGGTCCATTTCTTCTACCTCATAATTTGACTAGGCGAATATTACTTAATTTCTTTGAGGATTTACTCTACCCTCGCATTATGGAGATTCTTTAAAATGACGATCTGCTACGCTGTGCAGCCCCTGTACATGAATTTCTGATTCAACATTTTCTCCAACGATGGATTGATACAAGAGGCCTTCAAGGTCGTCAGATTTAACATCATTGGATTCCTTCTTATGATGGGGCCATTGAGAGAGTGTTATCCTCTAAACGAAAACTACCTCTTTAGAAGGTCTACGACACCAAATTGTGATTGCATGTGATGAAATAACCTCTGAAATTCTGCAAAATGTACCAGAGAATGTTGAACAAGAATTTTGTTGCTGAATTTGAACAACTTGAACGTTTAATCAACTAAAATTTCACAATTTTTTTGTTATTTAATTATTATATTTAATAGATTGAAATACCTTTAAAATTATGTGTCACTTAAATAACACGAGGAGGTTGTTATTGAAAATTCTTGAAAGTATTTGCCGCACCCTTAAGAAGGACGAATTTACAATCAAAAAATCCAGATAGAAAGTGTAAAATGCGCCACCCTGCATACGAAAAAGCGAATAAAACGTCGAGTGTCAGTGCTGGAATAGAAACAGCTGGTTGCATGCATGTCGATCAAATACTTGTGAGGTAACATCAAAGTGGAAAAAGAAAAATGTTCCGCCTAAAGTAATGTCAGTAATGAAATTAAAGAAATCGATATAATTGACTGATTATGTTGACAATTCCCTTTATGTTTTGTGGTTACAAATCCCCTCCCCCCTTCCGCTAAGTTGAATGTGGCAAATAAAAGACAATTTAAAATTAATATGTAACAACAGTATAAGTTCTTGGCTAGTAATTTGAAACTACCAGATGTTAAGATCTCATTAATGCCGATTCATTTGGACAAGGGCGTACCTAAGGGGATTATCCGGTTTATACTGTATTATAACGGGGGGATTCCTTGTAATTTAGGATTGAGATATGCCTAAGCCATCGCTACCAGTTTTTCTCAGGAAGTAAGCAAGGCTCTCTTGAACTATCTGATGCGGACTGTGTCTATCTAATCCCTGCCAGTTGGATTCGGAACTGGTAAGCCTTCTTAGGTGGATACTCGGGTCAATACTAAATATCTGGTCCGACATCCAAAACGGCTGCACGTCTGCCGACTTGGTTATCGCGTGTCACCAGCCTCGGGTACTAGTGCCAGGTATCGTACCGACTCCGATACTTACTACGCCCCCTGCACGTCCACCCAGAATTCAGAGCAGATACTTTTATAAAGCCCTCGTATAACATAGAAAAATACTTCAAAACAAACTTTTGGGTGTTTCATTCGCACCAGCCAGTAATGCTGGTGGGCGGGCAGTCCCTCCGGACTATGCCGGAAGGTAGGGCGGAAGGCCCTCTTCAGCCTGCTTTCAGCATTTGCCTAAGTGATCCAAGGAAACCACAGAAAAACTTGGACCAAGGCAGACGGACCCGGAATCGAACCGGCGTCCTCCCAAATGCTAAGCAATGGTCTAAACCTCTAGGCCATGCCGCTCGGTAAAATACTTCAGTTAGCAGCAGTTCTCAGTAAATGGCGACATACTTCCGTAAGTAGATATTATACCAAGTTGCTTGATGGTCTATGGTGTGCTGATGAGATTTAATATTTAGGGAAAAATATTGTATTTTCTGTAGGGGTGTGGTAAAAAATGGAGTTGTTGATTTTTCAGACAAACAAATTAAGTACTACGGAATGTTCAAACTTTGGAGTTGTGGTTTAACGTTGACAAGGTAGGATTTTTTTCGAAATTCATTCTGTGATAATGGAAAAATTTCATAACATGTTTTTGGAAAGTGATGATACGATTATCAAAATTTGTAGCTGATAAGATGGTTTAATTAAGGTAAAGGAACCAAATTATTTTTTAACGATAAGATCTAATAATTAACACCACCATATCATTTTTAATTATTATTTTTCGACAACTCTTGATTAGTTTATTAGTTATAGATAGAAATTTTTAATAAGATATAATACTTGTATGAAGTGGGTACGTTTCCATTATTATTTGAAGTACCTAATAACATTTTCGTTGTTACTCACGATCAGTTTATCACAATGAATCATCATAAATAGCCAGCCTTAGAGAATATGCTACTGGAAGTGTGATGACAGCGCAAAACGTTGTGTGCTCATCTATTCTCTCATTTGCACACAAGATTATAATATAAGCACAAGGAAATAATAGTCAACTGTACTGGCTAAATTCTTTTACTGCCTTTTTTTGTGTTTATCTCTCTTTCTCTCTCTCTTTCTGTCTCTCTCTCTCTATCCGACACACATACATACACTACCTTCGATGATCACACATTTTCAACAATATATGCTCTATACTATCTATACTACGGTCATTATTATGGATGGACTTTCGTGGCATGTTGTCATGATAAAAATGTCATCTTTGACCTTCGGCGACAAAGGTGCAAGTGATAACCTTTGTGTAAAGCAAAATGGACGAAATTGTTCCTTTTTCCGTCAAAACAATGTGCAAATGCACTGTAAGTATCTGTGCTAACTGATGGAACGACGTGAAGCCACCCTAGCGAGGTTTATCACGATAAATTTCTTTGATACGTGAAGTGTGGTAATTTACCGACACGGCTTTATCAGCATTCGTCTTTCCATGCGAAGAATCTTCGAGCAATGTGACAAATTTTCTAACAATCATGTCGCGATAACCTGATAACATGACCCTTCACCAGATCTGATAATGTAGCCCCAGCAATAAGACATTTATTTCGTTTACTTATTACTTACTTGTATTATTTATTGCATTATAACTGCGTCAAAATCGTTAAATGGAGCTTAAAAATTTTCTCCTAATTCTATTGTGATTGATAGAACTGGTTTACAACGTAGTAAACCTTAGGCTCGGGTTGCAAACTGTCAAAAATCTTCCATTTTCTTAATTTAGACATTTCTCCCTCTTATAAACATTAGCTATCACTTTTTGTCATACATATAACACTCCTACATGGCCAGTTTCTATAAGTGGAAACTGTCCCGACAAATAGATAATGTCTGTCTTGCTCTTTCGAGCCCTTGCATCTTTTGTCCGAGGAGAGAGAGAGAGAGAATAAATATAGTTGACACCATAACAGCAGAGAATTTTTAAAGTGAAACTTCTTTATGCACGGGTAAGTCCGTCTCATGCGAGTTGCTATGTAACGAAATCATGCAACGGATCTCCCCCCACTACTCGGTCACGTAGTCGAGTTCGTAGTGGGGATCGGTTGAGCCGTGAGCGCGCTTCAATGCAACGTTCGTTACAGGCAACTCCGGCATGTATATTGTAAAATTTAAATTCATAGTGTACAAATAATACCATTAAACCAATTCCTTAACCCCTATCCCGGTACGTTTGTGTGTTTGAAAGAAGTATCACTTCAGTAGCGTGTTGTATAATTACACGTTGTATTATTTTTTTCCCATAGCAATTGGCTATGTAGGAGTATAATATATATACTTTTTGCAATTTATCTGAAGCATAACCTTCCGTTCCCAAATGTACAGCATGAATGCGATAAAGTTCGCCTCTCGTGCATTTGAAGGTTTGTGTCATTCTAAAGTGCCTATACAATCGCGTGGTGATATACAGGGTGTTTCTGAAATAAGTAGAAAGTTTTGAAGGGTGTTAACTGGATGCAATAGGGAATCGCATGATCAGTAAAGCAGCGTGGTTAAGGGACAAAACAATTTGTGAGAAAATTAGACGAATTAAATTGCAATTCGAAGCCGACCCTGGACGTGAATTAGCAGCGTATAGGGAAATTGCAATAACAGTTAAGCAACTGCATCTATGAAAGATGTAAACAGTGACGGTTGTGGGACGACTAAACGCTAATAAATATAACAATCTTTAAACGCCCATTACTATAACAATTAA
This sequence comes from Agrilus planipennis, assembly GCF_000699045.2. Taxonomy (NCBI): domain Eukaryota; kingdom Metazoa; phylum Arthropoda; class Insecta; order Coleoptera; family Buprestidae; genus Agrilus; species Agrilus planipennis. The sequence goes on along the minus strand of NW_020439039.1, from coordinate 511,286 downwards.
TTGAATAATTAGTTTGTATGCAGTACTGTATAAAATACACCTAGACATGGTGTTAAGAACACAAGATACAAAAGAAATACTCGTACAACGTGGATACTGCAACTGATGAAATGCAGCGTTGCAATGTCGTATTACCTTATGTGATCCTACAGGGCCGAAGTGGCCCTTGACTGTAGTTTCAAACAAGAAAACAGTGGCGTTTCAGCCCACTAAACATTTACTTAATTTTCATGTTATATAGTGCTGTATTACCTCCTGCATGCTTGCTACTTGGTAATCATCATCATAAGGTCGTCAGTCCTAAAACTGTTTGGACACATACCTCCACTCTTTCCTATCCTGAGCTAATTTTCGCATTGTTCAACTATTTATGAACAGTAATCTAATTTAGGTCTACCTCTACTCCTTTTAACGCCTGTTTTTGTCTCCAATATGTCTCTGACTAGACCTTCATGTCTGAGAAGGTGTTCTACTAACCTATCTCGCCTATTTCTTATTGACTTCCATAGAGTCCTCTGTTATCCTCTGTGTTCCTTCTAATACCTCCTCATTTCTATCCTCATCATTCGCCTGTAACACCACATTTTGAACGCTTTTAACCATTTCTTTTCCATCATCCATGTTTCGCAGCCGTACAACGCCGCGTTCCAAACATACACCTTTAACTTTCGAATTTCTAAATTAAATGTTCGCGAGCATAGAAGCGACATCTTTTTATTGAAGGCGAATTAATTCTGCCCTATCCCCTACTTTATATCCCTACTACTCCTTCAGTCGTAATTTATCTGTCTTCCTAGATACCTAAAATCAGTCAATTCTTCTAATTTTTCGTCTCCTAATCTTTGGTAATAATGGACATTAATTACATTAAATGCAGAGTAATTTGGAAGAGGTTCGCCAATGTATCAAAGCTTGTTCCCTATCGAAATAATCTGATTGCCATGAGAATTAAGAATTTTCATTAACGATAAACGTGATACATAAATGTTCATTGACATTACACAATATTCGAAAACACTTGACTGAACCACTTCTGTTCAAGTTCATCGAACATGTTCCAACAAAAGAACAAGCTCAAGAACTGATCGTGAAATGATGTTTCCGAGTAATTCTAAGCATTCACTGATTAACTTAATTAATTAAGAATATAATCTGATAAATAAAATTGTTATGGAAGAGGAAAATTTGGCTCAGTGCAAATATTTTTATTGCATTTCAGCAGTAGATATAATTGGTATCTTATCGTTAAGTATTAGTGCATGATGCATTTACAAATACTTTATACACAAATGATACCAATCGATTCTTGTGAAATTTGTTCTTTTTGCCTTTAAATTTGATAATCAACCATCAAGTACCTACACAATTCAAGATAAAAAATTCTTTTGATTCGAGTTTTAAAAATTCAGGACGTTAATACGTAATTTCGTAATTTAATCTGGTTTGTTATCCCTTGAAGTTCCCAGGGAGTTCATGAAGTACATGTTGAAAATTAGCAAATTGGTTGACATACCTAACAACCTAACGGTTAAACAACTTATTTTTATTCTTTACATGTAGGCACCGTTTTTTCTTTTTTAAATTAGGTGCGTATCCTTGGTTATATTGTGTTTGTGTCTCGACCTACCGTGGTCTCAACTTTGAACCCTTTTTTGTTGGATACACACTGTGCATCTATATGTACAGCGTCTCGACGCGTAAAAAAGGCACAAGTATAGAAGCTCTTAACGAAGTTGCTCTACGAATAATTAAGTGCTTTCCAACTTTCAACTATTCAAAAATTACTACGTCTAGGTAGGTACATGTTTTTGATCTACGCTTTTGTATTCCTGCGATGATACCACGCAGTTTGCTCTTTACCTTAAACAGACAACCTGTCTACTGAATATTATTTCTGAGGGCAATTCTCCTAACACAACGGTGTGACGTAGTAATTTTATTGTTAATTATTATCCTGACATTTTCACTACCTATGCTAATATTAGTTTTATAGTGGGAGTAAAGTCAATGGGTATAGAGATAACCTTCCACTTGCTCTAATGGCATAATTGCCACTTTCACAGATTAATCTAATAATTATTACCTTTTAGGCACCGCATGTTTGTTTCTAAAATTACACAGTTGAGGTTTTGCTAGTATGCGTCGCCTTACTTTACAAGCATGCGTACTAGCCTATATTAGGGAGCTAATTAAATTGTCCCGGAAATTCTTTAATTTTCATGTAGTTAGTGAATAATAGAGAAAAAGGGGTGAGCGTGTATTAGTGTTCGGAATAAACCTTTTATAAAAATAATTGGCTTAAACTGTTGCAGTAGCTAATTACTGAACACTAGAAAAATATCGGACGAATGAGGAATATTGGTTTAGTTTTGTTAAAAACATTTACGCTTGCACCACACAAAACTGCATATTTGCCTAAATGATCCAAGAAGGTCACAATAAAGTTTGAATCAAAGCAAACGGCCCCGGAATTTAAGCGGTGTTCACTCGAATAGTATAATTTGTTGACTGATAAATATATAAACTAACGAAATCAAATATTACAAAAATGAAAAGAACGAAAAGGGCAATTATTTAAGGAGTAATTTGTTACATCTCGGAATTGTTCCAGTACGTCAAAATTTTGAATTATTCCTATTTTAAAACTCAGTGCATTTCTTTGCCTTTTTCCTCTTGAATACTTCGTGAAATACAGTAGAACCTTCATAACTTAAACCTCGATAATGTAATAACCTCTATTAATTCATAAAATTTTGTGTATTCTTCCCCTCGGAGTCCAAAACATCTATTACTTAAAATAAAAACCCTCTGTAACTTAAACGAATAATTTGGGCATCGCATCTCAGTAAGTAGCGTCTTCTATGTAAAAGACGAAGAATTGCTGAATTTTCTAATTTAGAAAAATGCTTGTTTACATGGTTTAGTGAGTGTAGAAATATGTAAAAACATTAGTGCTAGTGGACCTATACTAAAAGAAATTGCTGAATTTTCTAATTTAGAAAAATGCTTGTTTACATGGTTTAGTGAGTGTAGAAATATGTAAAAACATTAGTGTTAGTGGACCTATACTAAATGAAAAAGCTGAAGAGTTTTCTAAGTCACTGGAAATCCATAATTTTAAATCTTAAACTTAAACTCTTAGTAAGTAAAAACCTCAATAACTCAAATTGTTTTACGTTTCCCTTGGTCTTTATCTTATCGAGGTTCTACTGTATTAACAAAACAACCCACAGAGTAGTACCCAACCATTTACGACCTATCTTTTGTCGCTGAATTAAAATGTGGTCTCAGCAAATCAATATTTTGAAATATGTGTTTTAATTCTAAAATATTACTGATTTGGTTTGTTTACTTTTGCGATTAGGATACTTTGAAATTTTAATATTTTAGTGCAATTTTGGCGAAGGTTTTAATTAGCTTTTGTGTTTTTGTTTTCAAACCGTTATACTACTGCGTTCCTATTACGAGTTACGTCTTTTTCATTCCTTGAATCAGAAAAGGATGTAATCATTTTCAATTTATTTTCTTCAATGGCGGATACAAACATGACCCCAGAAAATCTCCTTCACGTTGAAATTTTTAGATTTCCTTGCTTTAAAACCATGAACCAAGTTGCTACCTGCGCTGTAATATACCTAGGTTCTTTTAGAAATACAATTATCACACCTATATATGAATGTATTAACATGCAGTCATGGTTAATAAAATTCACTAATTTTGCTTAAATATTTTAGAAACATTTACAATAGAGATGAGAAGTAATTTCAGATATTTTATTATTAATTTCTTTGTTGTCAACAGTAAATTAACTAATTAAGAGATCACCCACTGTTACCTTAAGGATTAATAATAACAAAACCCCATTAAATCCACCCAATTTACAATCGCCGTTTCAAACATCGAAAAGAACATTGTGAATTCAGTAATAGCTCTCAATTGGCCTAACTGACAAGCCGAGTGTACATGCATTTCCTAACTATATGTATATTTATATTTGAAATGTGTTGTGTACACTAATTGGATATGAAATTTTGAAACCAACTATTACTGGTATTATTATTATTTTATTTAGGAACAAAAAACCTTATCAACAAAAGGTTCAACGACCTTGATGGTATTTGAACTTATGCAAGAAAATGGGATTTTGTTTTGAATTAATCAGTTGAACATTAGCATGCTCTATAAAAAAAATCATTAATAGTAATTCATCTTTGTCCATCAATTTTTCAAAATACGAGATAAATGCACATGTGTATCTACATTTATTCCAGTGTGTCAGCAGTTAAATATTACATTGTTTTAAAATGCCTACGTTAAAAGTAAATTTAGTTAGGGTTATCTTATTATTTGTATATATTATAATGATTCCTAAATAGTCATAATCAATAAATAAATAGGTTTGTGTTCTGTCGAAATTGTCGACGACGAGCAGATGAGACCCAAGAATACTGACCACCAAAAAAAAAAAACTTAGGGGCGGGCAG